>NC_083358.1:691666-1032500 GCF_030254825.1 Meriones unguiculatus
TTATTTCTCCCCTGGACAAGTGGATCTTCCTGCACAATTGGCTTATGCTTCCTGCTTCACTGGGGCTTATCACCCAGGCTGCAGTGGCCTCGGGGATATGAAGGACTGGCTGTATGCAGACATCTCCCAGCCTTCCACATGCCTCAGACCCATTCTTCATAGCCTACTCATTGGTTTTCAGCTTGAAGATGAAGGGTCCATTTGATGTCTTAACAGTATATAAATCCTGAGCTCCCAGTATCCCATTTTGTCAGTGGGATGAGTTCTGCTGGCTGGGCATCATACTGACCACAGAGAGGTTTTGGCATGTGAAGGTCTTGCCTTTGATCTCTTGTTTTCTATGTAGAGTTCTGTGTTCTTAGACATATCTTTGAGTAGATTTAGTTTTTAGTCTCTGTCCTTAAAAACTGAGGATGGTCATGTCCTGCAATAAACTTTTGAGGATTAAGGCTTACGTTTATTGGCAGGCTACCAGGCACACTATAGACGCCATATAGATGTAGCCAGGATCTAAGTCTGTGTTCTTCACACTAAGCAAAATGACTACCCTCCCCCACAGCTACACCACTCCTACTGACACCTGTTACTCTGTTAACAGTTACTTGTGCCAGGAATCTCTCGTTTGAAATTTTTATTTATGAGTTATTTTAATTTTTATGTGTATGGATGTTTTGCTGCATGTCTGTTTGTGTTCCATGTGTATGCATCAGGCCAGAAGAGAGTATCAGATCCCCTAAGACTGGAGTCACAGAACTGACCTGCCATGTGGGTGCTAGGAATTGAAAATGGGTTCTCTTGAAGAGCAGACAGTGCTCTTAACCACTGAGATATCTGAGATATCTTCATCCCCCGAATAATCTTATTTTATATTCTAGTCACCTCACAAGCAAGGTTCTATTTTTAGCACCACTTTGAAAGCAAAGAGGCTTTGTGGTGTTCCACTGCCCACAGTCTCAGCATGAGTGACTGATAATTCAGGCTCTGAAAACACCATACTCCAGTGAAACTTGTGCCACCCTCTCCTCATAGCAGTGACCACCTGCCCTGAAGGTGTCCTAGTCCTCTCAGGCCAGATTCCATCAGTCCTGAAAAGAATAGATACAACATAATTCCTGTGAGGACAGACTGCTGCAGCTGCAGGGTCCTCAGCCCAGTCTGTTCACCAGAAATGACTCTAATCCTTGCCCAAGAGCCAATCCAAGGTTTTCGTCCACAATGACCAAGATAAAGACAGTTTTATCTCAATCTCTCTAACTCCCTTCTTCATCTCTGTGTATGACACATTTTCATTTGCATGTGATTGTGGTGTCATTTCTCAGGAACCACCTACCTTGCTTTTTGAGGCAGAATCTCCAACTGGGCTGGAATTCATTGAGTATGGTAGACTGGATGACTAACCTGAAATCCTCCTACTTCTGCTTCCTGAGTGGTGAGATTACAAATGTGCACTACCGTGCCTGGCTTTTTTATATGGGTTCTGGATCAAATCAGGTCTCATGCTTATACAGAAAGCCTTTTACCGACTGAGCTACATTCCTAGCCCCAATTTTTATAAACTTTCTATGGGCAATTGAGTCTCAGAGATGTCTTTGTGAGGATCACAAATACATCCTAGTAGCTATAGACTCTTTGAAGTATCAGTGGCCCATCGGTTTGTCCCCATTCATACTCAGAATTATTAAATGCTCAATATGTCTATTAAAGAGAAGCTTCTCTTCACAGTTTGATTCAGGGCTGTTCCTTACAGGTGCCTGTAGTGAAGGCTTGGTCCCCAGCATGGTGCTTTGGAGAGACACCAAATGCTGAAATCCTTAAGCATTTGGGCCTACCAGGAGATCTCTAGGCCTTTGCAGTGTACTCTGCAAGGGGCTATGGGGACGGCAGGCCCCTCTTTTAATCTCTAGCCAGGAGGTAAACAATTTATTTCTATATATTTTTACCTCCGGCCTAAAGCAATAATGCCAAGTGACTATTGTGAGTCAAAATAAACCTTCCTTTTTATATACTGATTATCTCAGGTATTTACTATAGTATGGGAAAACTGGCAGACACATATCTAACACGAGGATGCAGCCACCTCCTTTTGAGTGTGTGAACAGACTAGCCTCCTGGGTTGAGTGGTCTCCTTTTCACAACATGACTGCCCCAGTCTCTCTTCCCTGTGAGCAGGTCAAAGCAGGAGGTAATTTTCACAGAAAGGCACAGGAATGTGGCATTATTCACACAGAAAAGAGTCCACACCAGTTCTCACCTGTGCGGGGACAGTGTTCTCCGGGCTGTGTGTCTAGGAAATATGAGCTTGCATGGTCTGAAAGCCTTTTGTTTTCATGCTCTTCCTAAACAGTACAGTTCAGATTCCCTCTCAGGCTGAAATTTGGGAGGCTGTGTAGAATGAGAGGACACAGAGACTAAATGCCCAAATGCCATATGTGGGCAACCTATAAACAACCTATAGTTATCACCTGCTGGGGATGGAGGTCACAGAGTGTCACCCTCTAATCAGGGTCTGGGGTCTGGGAGACAGATGGGGATGTCTACCCTAGCATGAGTTCTTCCACACTGAGCTAGCTGGTGAAGGCAGTGTCTTCTCTAGTTGACCTGATACTGTGATGGCAGAGTAGTCACTTTCCACATTGAAACACAGCCAATGCTCGCACTGCACTGTGGACACAGCTGGTAGGTACAGTTCAGTCATGGGTCATGTCAGTATGGAGGGATGGGGTGGGGGTTTGCTCAATGGTGGGCATGTACGTAGCATTCATGATGCCCTGGGTGTAATCTCTAGCACTCAAGAATAAAATCTACAAACCAAGGTTTCTTCAGGCTTTGTTTTCCGTAAGGAAAAAGGAAGAAAGAAACATATGTACGTGCATACATACATACATACACAGAGAGAGAGAGAGAGAGAGAAGAAAAAGGAATAGTTTGCATTTTTTTCTCCTCCAAAATAGACACAGCAGAAAGTTTCCATACAGAGAGAATATCTAGATTTCTCTAAGTGGCAATGTGGTGACACAGGAAATCTGCTGATGAAGAGGTGGCCTAGTGACTTCTGACAGCAAACCATTCAAAAACTGTTCATTTTAATGTTGTTCTCCCCTCTCCACCCAGCACAAGCCTTCCGATTAGACTTTTAATCAAGTCCTTCTAACCTGCTCCTTCCTGCCCTCTTGGTTCCTGTGATAGGACAGGCTCCTTCCTGGGCTCTTCCTGTTTGGACTCTTGGCATAAGAGCTGAGGCTCCTGACCTGCCTTGGGCCAAGTTTTCAAAGCCCCCCTGAGTCTGTAAACAGGAAAGGTTTCCTCTGAGACCAAGGTTCCTCCTTGGTCCTCAGATGGCTGTGTGATAAGAACTTCCCATTGCCTGCCATGAAAGCCTTCCAGTTCAGGTTCACAAGAGGGCACGGTCACAGGGATGCACAGCAGAGGGGCCTGGCATTGCCAAAGATAGCCTGTAGGAGGAGTTGGTGTGATGTTGGATTGAAGAGAAATCCTAGAGAAATACATGTCTCCCAGTGGTGGCTTAGACTGAAGAGCCAACCTGGTTCACGGCTACAGATGCAGGAGGCAAATGGACCAGACTTCAGTTCAGTCAGAGAGGGGACCCCAGAGATGCAAGGGGTGCACTAGCAACCTGAGGACCACAGACAGGTTTGGCAATAAATGGCATCTTTGTGCTCACAGTTAGGAAGCAGTCTATTTCTAGGAAAGGGTCACAGCCAATGATAAGCCAGAGACATTGGTTCATAAAAAGGACTGATTGTGTGTGTTTTCAGGGTTGTGTGGCTGTTATAATAACAGCTCATGTTTTCAAAGTTGGATGACATCTTTGTTTAAGGCATCTAACTTTTCCTCTGTGGCTTCATTAGAATCTATCTCATCCAGGCAAAACTACTTTTTTTTTTTTTTTAACTTTTAAAGACAGCCTCCAGTAGCTCAGGCTGGCCTTGAGTTTGCTATGTAGCTGAGAGATTTCAGGTGTGTACCACCACACCTCGCTTATGTGGGCCTGAGAATGGAACCCAGGGCTTTCTACACTCTAGGTGGGTACTCTACTAACTGAGCTAATCCCTACTCCCTATTTTACACTTCTTTTTGATGGTTAACTTGTCAAGAGAGTGAATGGAGGAAGTCCTCCAAAGCCTTTTACACCTTTTCTAAACTGGAAGGAAGACTAAATCAAAATGGAGTTATGGGCAAAACAAAATTTAAAAAGCCCTTTCTTATAAAGAATTCTATTCAGAAAATAATCCTTTACAAAATCTTCAACAAGATAAAGAGGCACTTTGACACTTCGATTGTGTTTGTACGTGTGCACATACTGGAGATGGAGGCAGGGCCTCACATATGCTAGGCAAGTGTTTTTACCACTGAGCTAAATCACAGTCCATAATTTTTACTTAAATCAGTACTTGGAGACTGTCCTCTTCCACTGCCCATCTCATGACGTAGCTAAGCTCCATTTTTTTAAATCATGAATGCGAACTGAAATCCAGGGGTGAATGCCATTCTCTGCCTCCATACTCTCTGGTGACAAATCAGGGACAGTCTGCTTTTGAGCAGTGTTGGGACTCAATGACAACAGGGAAGTAAGTGATGACCCTCAGATTCACCAGGATGCGAGGGCTTCTTTAGTCCAGTGGCTCTATATTAGAGGGCCATTGTCCTCTGGAAGGACAGGAATGGACCAGTGAGCTTGGCTCACGCCACACTGGGTATGAGCTTAGAAGACGTGTCCTTGCACTTTCTGTGCAGCAGCTACCATCTCGGGCTGCAAAACAAGTTTACAAGTCCTGCCTTTCTTGTTGGCTGTGACACTGTTGAGGACAACAAACCAAGCAGTGTACAGCTTCAGTGCCTGCCTTGGTGACACACAAAAAGGGCTTCCTGGATGGCACTAGGCACTACTGTTATGGAGATGAGAAATTAAAAAGAGCAGCCTTTGTTTTTCCTACATCTTGAGACTTCTTTTCCTCTGAGATATGATGGAGGGATGCAGGCAGGTCACAGGAGGGGGGAGCACTTCCTCTGTGGTACATGGCTGTTCTGGGGGAACAACTAAATACAATTTGGTTCATACATAAACAAAGGCCCAAACGGCTGAGAGCAACTGAAACACATTATAGTAATTAGTTTAGGAGTTGACCCAAGACATGTTCTCATTAAAATTCTTTCTATTTTTGGTTTCCATTCCGTCATCTTTCTCTGATTTACTTTATTTGACTGGAACCCTTGCTCCAGAAGGACCATGCCACTTCTAGGGGGAAGGGTTAAATAAAGAAGAAGGAAAAAGTAGAGAGTGAGGGAGGAAATTAATAGGATTGGGAGAGACTCCTACACAGTTTGCCTTTGTGAGCTCTCTTAACATCTCTTCCTGCTCTTAGGAGACTGTGAATCATCTCTGCTAAAAGGCCGAATTCGTTTATTCACTCCTTTATTCTCATCAGTTCCTCACTGTTTATGCTCTTCAACACCCTGGAACTTGAGTGTACACTGCCTGTCCCTGGAGGCATCCCAACGGCATTGCCCTGTTCAGGCTCTGAGATAAGCTGGGTCTTTCACGACATAGTCTGGTCAATGAAACGGAAACAACGTCCTGTCAGCCAGAGGCCACATGACTGGACCTTAGTTGTTGACCCTATTTATTCACATTCCAGCTCCTTCTGGATAAGAGTCTCTACAGCTATGCGTGGCTCTCCTCTTCCAGGGTACTTGGCTGGTACTCAAAAGTTTCTAGAAAGATGCTCAGTGCTCTTTTCAGGTTGTCCATTCCCCCACCAGGGCTGAAACATAGAAGAAAACCATATGCTTCCAGTCGAAGCAATAGAAAACAAACCACAAAAGTATCAAGAAAACCAGACAATTTCAAGCAAGCAAGTAAAACAGCTTTTTGTAACTTCAGAGTGATTTACTGTAGAACAGTGGTTGTCAACCTTTCTAATGCTGAGACCCTTTAATACAGTTCCACATAAAAACCCCGACCATAAATAGTTTTTTTTTTGCTACCACATAACTGTAATTTTGCTACTGTTATCAGTTGTAATATAAATATCTGATGTGCATCCCCTGTGAAAGGGTCTTTCAACCCCCAAAAGGACTGCAACCCACAGGTTGGACACCGTTGCTCTAGAACAGTGTGTGCCATGATGGTGTGTCCTAGGGCCTCAAACAGGTGGACAGAGTGGCCCACTCTGTCCAGGGAGAGAGTGCTCACCCAGAGTTCCAATGATCTGCTGATAACTGTATTCAGGATTTAGGTACATTATAGCTATCCAATTAGCAGAACTATATTTGGACAAACACAAATAATCTACCATTTAAACTTTTCTTTCTCAGGCTCAGGATGTGACTTGGTTGGTAGAGTGCTTGTCTGACATGCAAGAAGCTCTGGCTTCCATCCCAATATCATATAAACCAGAAACAGTGGTGCACATCTTTAATCTTAGCACTCAGAGGTGGACGCAGGAGGAAAAGAAGTTCAAGCCTATCATTGGAGACAGTAAGTTCAAAGGCAGCCTGCTATACCAAGACCTAAACCCTGCCCCTTTCATAAAGTCTGGCATGATAGAATCTGGACGTCTGAGGGAAATCTAATACAAAAATTACAAGACTTGTCCTTCACTGCCACCCTATCCTTGAGGACAACATAGAGTAAGTTATAATGCCTACAGAGTTCTAGCGGTAAAGGGGGCAGTGCACCCAGGGCAACAGACTGGACATTTACTATACCAGACAAACAAGAGCCATGAATAGTGGCATGACTGACAAGGAGGCAGGAAGGGAGGAAGGATAACATTCCAGGCTTGGGAAAAACACATTCTCCCCATGCAAGCCATGCCCTTGGCAGGCCATTGGCTGTCCAAACTGAAGTTTCTTAATCTACAAATAAAGAGGTCAGGGTGCAGATGTGGGTTATCTTCTCAGTCAGCTGGCGAACAGTGTGTGAGCATTTATAAACCCTGCATATTAAAGATGTGTGTAGCGCTTGAGGCTTTGAGGACAGAAACACAATCTGAAGTATTTTCACCAAGTGTTTCTAATAGAAATTTAATTTCACCCTCTCTCTCACACACATGGGAAATAGTTGTTTATATTAATTTACAAAGGTTAAATCCATTCTTTCCCAAGTCTTTGTGGCTTGCTTGGGATAGCTTGCCAACAGAGTTCTATTATTGGCAGGGAGCTGCCCACATCCAGCACACATTGTTTCTCCAGCATGAATAAAATCATGCTGGCCTCAATGCAGTGTTTACTGAGGCAGCTGCCTTTGCATTCTGAGGTCAGAAGGGTGGGTGGGGGCAGGGCACCTCTGTACCTCTCTAAGAGCCAACAGTCAATGGAAGCAGTTTTCTTTGGCCTCTACTTCCACACAGGGGTTCTGAAATCAATGCTGCTTCCGAACCAACAAGAGAACAAGGGAGGTGGCAGGCAGCCACTAACCCACTGAAATAATATGGAAAGTGTATTTTATGTCTGTGGCCAGTTTATACATTTCCTTCAGGGACAATAGTCAGGTATTGACAACCTTATTGTTGTTTAAGAAATTATGCTTAATTTGGTTTCTGTGTGTGTGTGTACCTACATCCATGTGTGTAGTATATATGTGCACATGTGTGCATACATGTGTGCACATGTATGTGGTGTGTGTGATGTGTATGTATGTATGTATGTATGTAGCTAAACTGGGTGGTGAGCCCCAGAGTTTCCTGTAGCTGCTTCCCAGCCATGAACTTACAGGTGCACACCACCGCATCTGACTTGGGTTCTGTGGATCATGCTTGCACAAAAGCACTTTCCCCATTGAGTCATTTCCCCAGACATTTTAAAAACTGTCTTGTGGCTTTGGCTAGTCTGAAACTCATCACATATACAAAGACAGCCTCCTACTTGCAGTGATCCTCCCGCCTCTGCCTCCTGAGTACACCACCATGCTAGGCTTGTATTTTACACATTTTTTTAGACGTAGTCCAAGAGGGGTCTGAGCTGTCTAAAGGGTCACCTAAGGAAAGTGATTGTCTACTCATTTCTGGGAAACATAGTTCCAGAGGGAGTTTTCATGAGAAAAGCTCTTTCTCGGAATTCTTGCCCCTGGGCTTCCAGCTCTGTCATCCTGGGAAGGAGCAGAAAGCCTGGAGTTAGGAGGTGAGTAGGGCTTCAGCTGAACCATCACAGAGTAATAGACACTTGCACACATGGATGAGGCTAATTTTGTTCGTGTTGAGCTGAATTTATCCAGAAAGTGCACTAAGACAAGGCAGAGGAGCAGCTGCATGCCAGAGGAACAGAGCCAGGTTCTATGAAGGTTTCCATTCACTGAACCATCAGACCAAGTCACAGTTTCTTTCTTAGTTTCTAAATCACTCCCAACAAAAGCGTCCTTCCTGCCCCGCACTAAACCTGAGCTCAGGGTTCCACAGGGTTTTCTTCTTACATGAAACCCCACAAGGCAAGACCTGATTTTCTACACTACTAATGCAAATGTTCTCACAAAACAGCACACGTTTCAGTTAAGCTAGGAGTCAGCAAAGCAAACAGAACCCTGCAGACCATACTCTGGAGATAGCTTGTCCTTTGTAAAATAGTTTTATTGCAACAGAGCCATGCTGATTCTCATTAAAGGAGTTGAACTGAGAATCTATTTTGTCAGCAAAGCCGCAACATCGGAGTCTGCCTCATTTCAGAAAGTGTGCTAATTTCTGATTTAAATTATCAGCTGATGCCATAAAAACCTGTCGATGTCTTTGAAAATGTGGATGAGTTTCAATGTAAAACCTTCATGAATTACCCTTTCAAACAAGTGCTTTTCAGAGTCTTAATAGTGCCCTTATTCTTTGGTTCAGCAACCATACTTCTAGAAATCACTTCTAATGCAATTCTAAAACATACAAAGACGTCTCATTCAGATATTCATTCCACCGTCATTACGGTTATTTATACTTTCTGAATAATTGAAAGCACTCCAAATATCTCAAGAACTTTAAATAAAAAATACCCATCATTTTGAAGAGATAATGTAATTTAATATTTAGAGCTTAATTCAATGTTTAACATTTAATTTTAAGGGAAAACAGTACAGGAAAAACTGTCTATAGGGAGTTATACCAAATTTTTAACATTTTAAAACATGAACATATCTCTAATGCAAAGTGCACTAAAAAAACAAAACAAAATAAAAGAGCTGTTATCTTTAGCCACTGGGCTATGGCTGATTTATTCTCAAATATTTACTTTAAGAAAAAATATTCAACACGTTTCCATCCTTGGGTGTGTGTTCTCATCTCCAAGTAAGGCTTACTGTATGAAAGGAGACAGGGCTGGTCAGAACACATAGAAGTTTTTTCATTTAAAAGTTTCTTTTTGATTTTTGTTTTTGTTTGTTTGTTTGTTTTGTTTTTGGGACAGGGTTTCTCTGTGTACCCTTGGCTCTCCTGGGCTGTCCTTTGTAAACGAGGCTATCCTTGAATTCACAAGGATCCACCTGCCTCTGCCTTCCCAAGTGCTAGAATTACAGGTATGTGCCACTGAGCTCAGCTTCATTTATTTATTTTTTTTAAATGATCCCAATCTCTGACGTGGACTATGTTGCCTGCTTTTTGATCACTTCCCTCTGATGGGACTTCCCTATCAGGCTACAGGGGAGGAAAACAGGTGAACAGATGAGCTGGGGTGTCTGGGTAAGGGGGGAATCCCCTATTCTGAGGAGGGTGGGTCTGGGAGGAGATGAGGGAGGAGCCTATGACTGAAATATTAATTGAATTAATTAATAAAAAAGAAAATTTAAAAATCACTGAGATTTATTTATTTATTTTACCTCTTTGTTCGTGAGTGTCCAGGTGAACATGTACACACGTGTACATATGTATGTATGTCTGGAGGACAACTTCTAGTGTTAGCCTCAGGAATGTCGTGCGACTCCTTTGAGATAGGGTTTCTCGTTGGCCTGGCGCTCACTGAGTACATGGTGAGGTTGTGTGGCCAGCGGGCCCAGAGCCCCCCTCCCAGTCCTGACGTACTAGGTGGACAGTGCCGTGCACACTGGTATTTTACTTGGTTTCTGAGGACTGAACTCGGGTCCTCATGCTTGCAAGGCAAAAATGCTTCACCCACTAACCCATCTCCTCAACCTACACTCTGAATTAAAAAAACAAGGAATGATTCTATAAGACGTACAGAATATAAAAAGTTAGATTTTACCTAAAGAAATTAATCTAAAAGTTGTTACAGGGGTTAAATAATAGTTCCATTTTTTATTAATGCCTTCTCATTTAATTCCCCAAATTTTTACTCCAAACCAAGTTCCCCTATTGCCTTCTGTATTGTGCCTCTTGCCAAAGGCAAATTCATAGCACACGAACCACTGTTTCTTCAAGTTCACAGCAAGCACGCTCACCAGCCACTCCTTTCTGAGCAGATATTTCACATGTGCTGTCACCATTGACCGGAGAAAGGCATCATGTGGGATGAAACACATTCGTTCTCCCTCAACAGGACTTCATAAAGCTTGACAAGAGGCTGGCTCGCTGATTCTTATTTCTTTTTTTCCTAAGGTAGACGGTGAAACATGTGCACTGGTATCAAGCTTGATTACCTTGCTTTGAAAGCCATTGAAAGGTCTATGTTTCTTTTAAAACCAAAGGCAAAAGGCAGGGATCATCACCATAGTCTATGTTTCTTCCCATGCATTCAGTGCCTAATGCTTTGGGTTAAATGAAACAGCTGGCTTAAAAATCCCAGCAAAGTTGAACCTAGTGGCAAAAGCCTGTAATTTCAGCTACTGTGAATAGTAAAAAAAATAAAATAAAAAATAAAAATTAAAAAAAAAAGAGGATTAGAAAGCTCAAGGCCAGACAGAATTCTAGAGTGACACCCAGTCACAAAATAAAGCAGCGTTAAAGAGCTCAGTATCTCATGCTTGCTGAGCATGTGTGAAGTCTTGGTTTAATCTCAGTACTGGGGGCTGGGGAGTCCAAAAGAATCCTAGTCCCACATCTCCCATACCCTCAGTTGGTTGTACTTCTTTCTAGAATCTGATTCTGTGAATGATCCCCCAATGTGTGTGTGTGTGTGTGTGTGTGTGTGTGTGTGTGTGTGTGTAGGTCAAGGCCACCACTGACTGTCTTCCACACTCAACGTGTCTCCACTTTATTTATGTGTTGGGCAGGATCTCTTGCTGAGCTTAGAGCTCATAACTTATTAGATTGGCTACCCAGTGAGCCCCTAAGATCTCCCTGCCCCTCTCCACTTCCCAGTGCTGGAACAATAGGCTCATATCACCTGCCTGGATTTGAACTCCAGTCCTCCGGCTTGTGCAGCAGGCACTTTATCCACTAAGCTGTCTCCCTAGTCCATGCCACCCTTTTGAAACCTCTCTTTAACTACTTCCCATGTACTTTGAACATCAGCCCATGTAAGCAGCTTTCCCTCAGTAGCTTTATCTTTCCCTCCCCCTTCTCACCATATTAAGATGTTGTTCATCTCTGTAACTTCAGCCATGACATGATCCTGAATCTCTATGGCCAGTGTGTCCAACTGGATATTGATTTGGAGTTTAAATGGCTGTGATAAAACACTATGACTAAAAGCATGTGGGGAGGAAAGGGTTTATTTTAGCATTCAGTTCTCAGATCACACTATCACCAGCAGAAGTCAGGGCAAGAACTCAAGGCAGAAATCTGGGGGCAGGAATTGAAGCAGTGACCATGGCGAAACACTGCTTTCTGGCTTGCTTTACTCAGCTTGCTTTCATATACACCTCAGGATCACCCCCTACAGTGATCTGCGTCTACCCACATCAGTCATCAAGAAAATGCCCCCACAGGCTTGCCTCCAAGGTAATCTGGTGGCAACATTTTCTCAATTGAGGTTTCTTCTTCCCAAATGACCCAAACTTGTGTCCAGGACTAGAGCCAGCATAGATACCTTAAGCTAAAAACTTTAAAAGCATCTTAAAATGTCCAAAATATGGCCTGCTCTTATGTTTTCAGCCTTCATGTGTCAGATATGCTATTATTCTAGATGCAAAGATGAGGAAATACACATGGTAGCCACCCGCCTAGCCTTTATTTCACCCCTGGTTCTACCTTTGCTCTAGCTCTCTTGCATCTCCTTCAGGGTATACCTTTCTTTATGTTTCTGTTACTGCTAGTCACACCCAGAAATGCAGGGGTCCTTTCCCTGGAGAGGATGAAAACAAAAAGGGAAAAAAAAAATGAAGTGTTCCACTCACTGTTGAGTTATAAATATTTATTGTATAATTATCATTGGACCTTGGTTTGAGTTGGGAAAAAAAAAGAGATTTCCTAAGGTTTCTTTGGCCCTTTTTGTATAATTTGAGTCACTTGAACAATCAGTAAAATGGAATCCAAGACTATAAACAAACCCACATGAAATCATGGCCACTGGCTGCTCAGTCCCCCACTAAGGGATAAGACCTGTCTGGGGTCACACCCCAGGCTGGAGAGGATTACAGCAGGAAGGAGAGGAACTGCAGTTAAGGACAGTCAGGAACAGGCATACACTGGCCCTGCACAGCATTCAGGGCCTAACGAAGGTGAGAACAGGGCAGAGGCTTGGAGCTGCAGATTACCGCAGCCATAGGCTGCACATACCCTCCACAAACCCATGCCTCAGGCAAGTGCTTGCCTTGTCATCTTTTTTAAGCTGGAAGGGCATGGTGGCATGGCACAGGGGATGGATCTGGAGATGGCATGGCACTTCACCATGTCTTCTTAGATAGCAACACTATGAAGAAGGGATATGTGCTCTCTCAGTATACAACTAACTGGTACTTTCTGGGCAGTCTGTAAATTGTTGAGTGAGCAAGTGAATGAGATACTAGGCTACAAATTAATTTTTCAGAGGAAGAAACTTGGTGTCTAAAGGCACATTTGGCATGGTTGGGGGCAGGGTCTCAATGGCCTCCAACTTCCAAGTTCTCAGATCAGGGATTGATGACCATACCTATTTTTTTTTTCAGATGTACACCTTAATGAATGTTAAACAGTGAATGCATGCTCAGTATCCATTGGGGCTTGTATGACACGAATAAACCATGCCCAGGGCAACATGGAGAAGAAACACAAGTAGTCTCAGTCTCAAGCTCTGTCTTGGAAAAGATGTGACAGGTGAGAGAATATGGGTTGGCAGCTCAGCTCTTTTCTTATCCTGGGGTTTATAAATACCATGTTTCCCCTGTTTAACAATGGGAATAAGCTAGGTAACTTTTGATGTCAGTTCATTGTCATCATTTGATTCAATGAAAACCTGGCTCTGAAGGACCGCAAAGAGGAGAGATAGGGTATCAACAGGTCCCATTTACATATGTATCCTGTGTCTCCAAGGGCTTGTGTTTGTGTTTTCTCAACCAAGTTTCCTATCAGCTGTAGAACGATTAGCAGGAATCTTCCCTCTTACTTGGAAGTATGTTTGTTTAAACTGCTCAGACGTGCCTAGGCAGATGTGCTAAGGACACACTTAGGAGAACACCAGGTTTTAATCCTTGTTCTTGTTCAGCTTTCTGCAAAATATTTCATCTTTATGTGTTTTTTTTTTTTTTTAAATGGACCTAGTACAAATAAACAATTTCCCGGGGATGTGTGAATTAACTGGTGGTTAGTAAGAGCTTCGGAATGCACTATCAATGCTAAGTCAAATTACGAAATTGCACCTTTGCAAAAAAGTGCTATTGTGGGAATAAATGAATCTGAACATTGTATTTACAGTGTGATTCGCCTCTGAAATAGAATATTCATAATGGGCCTCAGCGGGCGACAACAAAGTGCCATCTTATCTCCTGTTGATAGACCACAATCTCGGAAAATTGTTTTCACAATGGCATCTGAATAAGCCCCTTAATTTGAGTCTGTTTTACAAATAGATACACGGCTTATTATATAGGCCTCAGAGGCTAGAAGAGTGAGGTGGGATTCATTAACAAAGTCCCCATTGCCATTCCTTTGTATTTTTTCCCAGTGTAATTTCTACTCTGTACAATCTAATTTTAATGTTTTGTTGAATGAAAAGATAAAGTAAGAGCCACTTTTGTGGTAGTGATGAAACTGGAGTTTAGGTTAATGCCAGAGCTATCAACAGCACATTATGTTAAATTACACCTCTGATTTGGCTTGCCATGCACACTGCTCAGTGTGATTTCGAGTGTGCGGACGGCGTGTACCCAGCAGCAGCACGTGTGGGCCCATCGCAGTTCTAAAGGGTCTCCCAGAAGCAGTGCACTCACCCCCAGGTTAGGATCAGTAAAGTCTACTCAAAAGCCAGGTCTGAGTTAGGATTAGAACACTGCCTGGAGACAAATGTCCACGGAGAGGACCTTGACGATGGTAGAGAAATATGACAGTGCCAGTGTGTTAGTGCACATGACAGGGAGTACAGACTTGGACAGTTTTCACCATTAAGAACTGGAAAATGTTTGAAGAGACAGGTATGTTATATCAACACTTTACATGAAACCCCTTAATGTGTGCAATTTTTGTGGGTTAATATTCCAGTTAAAAGCAGAGTTTAGGAGGAAGATTCGTAAGGCCCTACCTCTTCCCTGAGGATTCGAAGTCGGTTGTGCTTGCTGCAGGAAGCAGTGGAATTTTCTTCAGTGCTGTAGTGCTAGCAAATTCTCCATTGCTTGTAAATAACCTCCCACCCATGCTCCTGTACGTAGCCCAATGAAACTCATTGGGCACACACACAGACGTGAAAGTAGAAGAGGGATTATTTGGGAAGAAGAAATGGATCAGAGAAAATGGAAGGTGGACAAGAAAGGGTAATAGAGGGTAAATGTGATCAAAATATATGTGTGTGAAAATGTCACAGTGAAACAAGTTATTTGTATAATTAATATATGTTAATGAGAATAGACTTAAAAAGCAAGTAAGAAAGAGGTAGACTGGGTAGAAATGGCAAAAATGGAGCAGCAACTAAGCAGGAAACAAAAGCAGAGCCGTGAGCATGAGGTAGACTGGCTCAGTGCCAGGCCCAGGCTCCAGGAGGGATTCGACACACTCATGGCAACACACCCTAGGGAAAACTGCCCTCCTACATGAAGCCAAGAGGGCTGAGAAAGCAGAGTTCTTCCCTCCTTTCCCAGGAACCAGACACCCAGAAACAGGAAACCCACAACATATAGCTAATAGAGGTTGAGCGAGTTCTAGCAGTCATACTGTATACTTACAACAGCCACACCACTAACTACGCAAGCTTCTCAAGAGAATGACAGACATAGCTGACAGGGAGATGACACAAAATAGAATAGCTGAGGGTTTGATAGGTCATGTGTCTAAGACTGTTCTAGCTTCTGTCTCTATGGAAACACAAGTCCTGAATCCCTAGCTCTCTGTTATGTAGCTGCATATGTGCAGGGGTATGAGGACGCTGAGACTGAATGTATCTGGGTTTTTGTTTGCTTATTTGTTCTTTTTGTTGTTGTTGTGGCCATTGGTTTGTCTCTTTAGAACAAATACCAGAAGCATCTGAAGCTATCCCAGGCAGAGATAACAAAGAGCTAGTGAGAAAGAAACTTTCTGGAGCTGCAGGAACCTTTGGCTCTTGTAGGTGGAACTGTGCCTATTGTTACCCTACTATCCTGCTACAGAAAGGCTGAAGTGTTATACAGAAATGTTAGTTACACCTGTAATACCAGCACTTGGGAGTTGAAGGCAGGAGGACCAGAGGTCAATATTATCATAGGCTTCGCCCCTACTTTGAGATTATCTTAAGCTACCTAAGATTCTGTCTTAAAAGGTGAAACATGAACTGCATTGAAGTGAAAACCTCACTCTCCGCCTCAAAAACACTCCAGCACAGCCACTCTAGGACTAGCTTAGATTTTGCTCCCAGTATTTCTTTACCCAGGATGTAGGGATTCCATTTTTCTGGTTGGTGTGAACCAGGGGCTTTAGGCCTTTTGCCGGGAACGTAACAGTCCACCTTCTCTAACAGAGAGCTCACATCCAGCATATACAGCTGCCAGCTGGAGCAGAGGCCCTCAAGTATTTGTGTTAAATTTATGCAAAGGTGGTTTGAATGTGAGCCCAGACATGAGAGAACAATACACAGAATGACTGAAGGGTGCAGGCAGGCAATGGGGCAAAAGAGAACTCTGATGTTTCTGAATAGGGTAAGCATGGGGAGAGTGCATTGGGGAGGCTGAGGCAGGAGAGCAACAGACAGAGTCAGGAGTAAAATGTGAATGGTGACAGAAATGGAGCAGCAAAAGGAAGAGAATGATAGTAGAAGTGCGGCTCAGGGATATTTAACCTGGTGACACTTAGAGAACAAGAAGAGATCACAAGATGTCCCAGAGAGTCAAACTTGGGAAAACAGAGATGAAGGGACAACAAAAAAGAAAAATATTAGTTTGGGCAGTGTGATTTTTCATTTATGGAAACAATGCCTTCTAGGCAGCATCATCCAGAAAATGGGCAAAATTGGAGTCCATCAAACCAGTGAGATCTGGAGTTAACTAGGCTAGGTGGCTGAGATAAAAGAGGCCCTTCAAAGAGGATTCAGAGCTCAGGAAAAGGTCCAGGCAGGTCAGTCCTACAACATGTAAAAGCAGATGCTGTGAGAGGTGGGGAAGAGATGGTTGTATTGATGTTGAACAAAGAAATTAGGCCCACAGGATTAGAAGATGGTTCCGTAAACGCTTGCCTTGAAAGCACGGAGACCTGAGTTAGATCTCAGCATTCATGTGAGAAATTGCACATAATTCTAGTGCCTGGGAAGTAGAAGCAGTTCATACCCATGCCCTCTGGCCAACCAGCCCCGCCAAATCAGTAGGGTCCAAGTTCAACAAGAGACCCTGTCTCCAAAAGCAAAGTGGTGGCCCTGGAAGAATGACAATGGAGGTTGACTGAACTGTTCATAAAAGTGCACACACCTGTGAACAAGTCTCTCACAGTCACACATAAAAAAATTAGGACCATGTAATGACCAGTAGTCTGAAAAATCATGGAGGGTGGCATTTGAGTCAGTAGTGATCTGAATAGAACCCTGGCTTGTTGCAGGCACACATAAAACTCTAGGCAGTGAGAGAGAGGAAAGAGAGGCCAGAACAGGACAGAATACATATTTGAAGGGTTATACAGGACCCAAGGTGGAGTTCTTCATTTCCACAACAGAAAAGTCCTTCAGAATCCCTTTGACCTATAGAGGCCTGCTGGGGTTCCCACAGAAAGGAAGGCAAATTCCTTCAGCTGGGATCTCAGCCACACCTGTGTCATTTCAGATGAAATGAAGAGTCCTTTCCAAGCTTTTCAGATATAATTCATGTCCTCAAAAGCTGGTCATAATGGTGATTTGGGGACAAGGCCTGGAAATTGTCACCCACGTCTACAATCATTCCAGGGCCTCCCTAAGATTCTCCCTTCAACACTGGGAAATCTGACAAAGCTAGAAATGGAGGAAGGAGATGGCATAAAGGACACGAGGGGGAAAATGAATGGGTGAGTTGCTTGTTTTAAATCTTCATTTATGCAGTTAGCCTTCCCTGTGAGTGTATGGTATAAAATCTGTGAGACTGCTATTGGTCACACTGGGTGAAATGACTCATCCTTTTGCAAAATGGCTCCTGCCTTGGGATTTGAGTGCCGGCTGGCTCACTCTCTGAATGGGCCAGGCATATTTCCAAGCCCTCACGGACACACAGGATAAGATGCACATTTGCTTTTGTTATCAAGTGTGTGAGAGCAAGATAGCATCTTCCAGGCCTGCTGGCGTCTCCCCCATCTGAGGTTCAGAGGCTGACCACCTTTCCACGACCATGGAGCGAAGCTCATGGGGCTGTCTCACTGCGTGTGTGCCCGACTTTGGAAGTGTTTGTCCCCCCAAGGATGCGGATGTTATTGTTTACAGTTTGGACTTATTTTAAGGAACAAAACCTGCGGATGTACTTCCTGCTCGAGTCATACCTAGGCTTTATTTAACATTTGTCTTGTATCCGTAAGCCTACCTCACAGCATTGTGTTCCTGAGATAGGGGAGGAAGGAAGACTACACACTTCAAGAAGAAAAGAGGCCTCAGTGACGCTCACTGACTCTCACATACATGATACAAGGCATGAAAGTAGAAGTTAGAAGGAAGTTGGGAAGACAATGCACACACAAAAATGTCATACTGAATCCCATTATTATAGATAAGCAATATATGGTAATAAAATGATTGAAGGACTAGCAAGATGGCTCAGCAGCTTCAACTGGTTGTTGGAAAACCTGATGACCTAAATTTAATTCTTGGAACACACATACTGGTAACAAAGAACCAACACACACAGGTTGTCTTCTGGCCTTCACACTCATGTCATGATGTGCATGTATCCACGTGCACATACCCACAAATACATGCAACACACAATTTAAAGATGAAGAAATTCATGTGCATGTAGTGTCTTCAATCAGACCCCACAGTAAGCAACCTGGTTTCATTGTTTCATCTTCCTACTTACACTGGCTTATACTGTCAAAGCAGCATTACTAACTATGCCATAATCACACCATTCACATATAATTGGGACCCAGCCCATATGAACCATCTCCTGTCTCACAGATGGGAATGAATGGCAGAGGGGCAATTATAACCCTTGGCCTCAATTCTCACCAGAGACTTGCCTCACAGGGAACTGCCAACACAGTCCCCTGGCAATCAGGAATACCCAGCTCTCAGTAATGAACTCGCATATGCATTAGACATGAGGTGAGAACGCTAAGCAGGGAAACAGAGCTATGCCTTGAGGACTGAACCAACATATCCTCCATATTGCTCAGCACAGCCAGAATCATTGACAAGGAAGTTGGCATTGGGAAAAAGCCACCTGAGAGAATACAAACATTAACCAAATAATTGGAAAGAGGCACCTCAATAAAGGAGTGTCAGACCAGAAGTACAAAGCAATAGTGATCCAGAGAGCGCACACAGACTGTTCAGTTATTTGGTATTTGTCATTTTTGTGGGCTACCATTTTTCCAAAGAATGAACCTCTTTAGAAATTAAAGTTTTTACTCATTCTATCTTTTTCTATAAACATACTTATGAAATTAACGTCAACTTCCCCAGCTTATCTAAGAACAAGCCTCATCCTCCCATATCAAGACTATGTGAGAACAAGTGCCCAAAGCAGAGCTCTGTGTGACTATCTTGTCTTTTATCAAGAATGTTATCTGTTCCATTTAAAGTGGGAAACTTTATACTTTTAAAAGTTATAGATTGATTTTTTTCTAAAACTAACTTTTTGTTTTCATCATGTTTCTGTGGAAGCTCTGCACTTGGAGCAACTGTTCTGTTCACAGCTTCTGTTTATGGGAGAACCAGAGGAGCTCTTGCAGTGCTGACTGTGAATCATTGGGTTTGGCCATCTCTGCATGGTCTACAGAACCTTACGATCTTGTAGAATGACACATGAGGATGGAACGAGAAGCCCTCCCATGACAGGCCAGCCTGTCACCAAAGCCACAGGAGACACCTCTGTCCTGATTTGGCTGCTTGCTCAAAGTATCTATCCAGATAACAACAAAATACTTTTCAGGGTCTGTTTTTTCTCAGAAAACACTCCTCTGTCTGTCATAGGAAGCAAATGCCTGGGCAAGCATTCTCGCTTAAACTCTTCAAGAGCCACACTGGAAAATAAAAGCATAAAAAACGGTAAATGGGGAACTATGAGGAACTTTCATGACATTTGCCTGAGATTAAGTAAATGTATAGTGTTAAGAAGGGAACATGGCCGTCTTACTTGGGGTCTGGAATTGGGTCTACACGTAGTCCATGAGCAGCTGGTACCTGGAACATCCATTTAACCACTAACAGTATAAATGCAGGCCATGCCTGGCCTGGCTGCCAGATTTGGTCAAATGCCATAGTAAATGTGCCTTGTGTTCAGAAACTATCAACCAAAGGCATCAGACTTTAGATACCTCCACCAATTTTTTTTTAATTCCTAACTGACAGCCACTTTGGTCTGAGTAGGAAATCACCAATCATCTCTCTGCAGGATCCATAAGTGCTTTACTTAATTGAAAAGCTCAATCTTTGCTCTGAATTATTGAGTTTCTACTTAAACATTTGCAGGAGATTGTTCATGGAAGAAAATGGCTGGCAATAGCTCAGAAGTCTTTCCCACAAAGGGCATGGCCTTCTGCTGCAACAGTGGTCAGGTTTTTGGTGTAACAGCTGAGCACCTGGACATTTAATTTATGCTTCTCCAACATCAGGTCTGTATTGTTTAAAATGTGTGAGAGGAAGAAGTGGAGACACATGGCCAACCATATATATAGAGACTCAGGGCGCAGCTGTCAGAATCAGCCAAGTTTCTATGGTTACTTAAAGGCGGGGAGTAGGGAGTTGACTCAGAGGGAAAGGTACATACAGTACAAGCTTGAGGACCTGAGTTTGCATCCCCAGCATCCATGTAAAGAAGCCTGGCATGGCTGATGGGGATGGGCAGAAACAAGTGGATCCCATATGCACAAGAACACACATACAGATTTAAAGAAGAGGAGGATATAAGCCATGTTGAGCAAGTAAGATTCAGTAAATACATACCAAGGCTGGATGGAAAGAAGTTTGTTATAAGGCCAACAGTTTTATGGTGGATGTGAATGTTTTTAAGCAATTGAGTTGACAGGAGCCAAGAGATGATTGGTGGCTTGTTCGCCCCATTTGTCTGCAGAAGGTAGTCACTGTGAGCTGACAGACTGCTTCCTGGGATCTTCGTGAACTGTCTGCATCATTTCGTACATACAACAGCATAATCTGACTTAGATCCCAGACACGGGCCATCCGAACATAGGCCAGCTGGACGCCCATTCGGGTGAGGAGCTGGAACAGCTAAGGCACTGCCTGTCACACTCAGGGCTACTGACAAACTCCCAGCTAAGAGAACCTGATCCGAACACTGATCTCTTCTCTCTCTCTCTGTCTCCGTCTCTGTCTATCTCTCTGTCTCTGCCTCTGTCTCTCTCTCTGGCTTAATTGTTGGCCTTGATGAACAAGCAACTACAATTAGTGAAGTTGACCCTTTACTCCCCTTGTACACATATTCTTACATGTTGCTGCTGAGGTGTGTCAACATGTGTGATTATGTAAGATTATGATGGGAAGGACAGAGCTGAAACACACATGAAGCTGGAGGCACATGTGTGCCCTGGTACCTGCTCAGGCTTTGTGTCCCAAAGAGAATTCTGGCTGGGAGCACCACACACTTGTTGATTCAGAGTAACACGATATCAAGTAGCCTACTCTAGCTTCTGCTAGAAGTTGGTTTTTGTTTTCTTGGTGTGTGTGTGTGTGTGTGTGTGTGGTAGTTTTTTATGCAAGTGTGTGTCCATGAGTACAAACAGAAGATGTTATCTGACAGCTTGCTCTGTACTCTGTATCTTATTCTCCTGAGACAGGCCTCCATTGTTTGGCTAGGTTGGCTGGCTAGTAGGCTCCGAGAATCTGCCAATCTCTGCCCCCAGTGCTAGGACTGCAACAATATGCCTCCGTGCTCAATGTTTTCACCTAGGATTTGGAAATTAAATTCGGGTCATCAGGCTTGTGGAGAAAACATCCATAGAGCCATCCTTCCACCCTATAGCTGCTCCTTTCATATCACACACATCTCTAACACAAACTACCTTGTCACACTCAAAATACATCACTTTCAAGTGTGGGTACTTATACTAAAATAACACAGAAAATCCTTCTATTAGATACCTGGGGCCCTTTTCAAATTAAATCAGGGCTAATGGGGAAAAAGTTAAAAGGAAAAAAGTAGAAAGTTACCTGCCTGAGTGGCACTAGGGCTGCTACAGTGCCCAAGCTGACTCGTTCCTACTTTCCCCAGGATTGTTTCCCTGAACTAAGCTTGCTGGTGCCCCTTAACAGTGCCCATACAGTGCGGAACAGTCGTCACCGAGATCAAAACCAGAAGTGGCAAGATGCTCCATTAAACCAGGGAGAGGAGCTGATCACGCAGGTGCACAGGGCTTACTGTACACCACCAGACCTGAGCTTAATGCCCGGCTCCCAGGCGAAAAGCTGGGGAAGGAGAGAAAGGAGGGTCCCTGGAGCTCACTGGGCAGAGACCCTGCCTCTCAAACACAGGTGGAGAGTGACTGAGGAAGTCACCCAACATTCACCTCCTGCTTCAACACTGATGTACATACATGTTCATATGACCCTCTCCCAGCCGCAAGACAAAGGAAGAATTTTATGAATTCCCTTTGCATGAAAAGCAGAGTCAAAAGCTGGGCATGGTGGCACATGCCTTTAATCCTGGAACCCAGGAGGCAGAGGCAGGCAGATCTCTAAGAGGTCAAGGTCATCTCCCATCTACAATGAGAGTTCTAGGACAGCCAGGCCTATTACACAGAGAAACCCTTTCTGGAAAAACAAACAAACAAAACCCAAAAGAAAGCATAGTCAGATGAAAGACTTTATCTTTGTTATAACATATCTGTTATTATATTAAGCAAAGATAAGATTTTTCTACATGAGCCACTGGAAAAAAGTGAGCTGAGTTTTCAGCAGGACAGGACTCCTCAGAAGAGGAAGAATGTGTCTGTGTGCATGCCCATGTCTGTGTGTGTGTATGTGTGTGTGTGCACCATCATCTGTGTGTGTCTGTGTGTATGTGCATGTCTATGTGTATCTGTGTGTGTGCGGATGCAGGGCCATGTTTGTGTGCATCTGTGTGTGTTTCTGTGTGTACACAGTTATCAGTGTATCAGTCAAAAATAAAAACTAATGTCTCTATGTGTGCCCATGTCTCTCTGTGTGTGTCTGTGTATTTCTATTTCTACTCCAAACTTCACAGTATCTACTCGGCACAGACACATCACGACTTGTAACAGTGCTTTAGTTCTGTTAGACTCTGAAACTTGCAAACATGGAATCACATGGGTTTAGGACAGAAGCTCCCCTCAAGGACAAAGGCAGTGGCAGTGTCTGACGGTAGATACCACAGACTAGTGGAAACTAGAACTACTTCTTTCTAGTTTGGGGACCTTCCAACATTTCTATCAAGTGGCACACTTAAGTTACACATTTTAAATTATATTATATTCTAATTAAAAGCATATATACCTCTATATTTCATATAAAAATATATGAAATAGTTTTGGATTAATGTCCCCACTGTTTTTCATAAAATAAAAACTTTTTTTTGTATAAGTGATAATAAAAAGTTAAAGACTAGATTGAGGAGTTTGTCTTGGACATTATCTCTCTCTCTCTTTCACACACACACACACACACACAGAAATGTGCACACCTACACACATAAATTGTGTGCGTACGTGTGTGTGTGTGTGTGTGTGTAATACCTCAGGAAATATAGTTTTTGAAGTATCAGTCAAAAATAAAAACTAATGCAAAAATTCATGCTGAAAGAAAGAAGAAAAGAAGGAAGGAAGAAAAGAAAGAAAGGAAGGAAGGAAGGAAGGAAAGAAAGAAAGAAAGAAGGAAGGAAGGAAGGAAGGAAGGAAGAATATAACTCAGAGAAACAAAAATTGGACTTAGCCAATAAATGACTAAATGGTCATTGTAAAATAATGAGATTTAATTTGAAGGGATAAGCAGATTGAAGAAACTAAGGGCAGATTAAGTTTGAATAAATGAATTTGTATTCTTTGAAAATAAATTGGATCAGCTGTGTCTCAAAGTTTGTAAACATGCAGGAAAATTTAAAAGCAGCAATAAGAAAACATGGTTTGATTTAGTGTATCAAGCCCCCATCAGATTTGACTATCATCTCTATTTAATTATAATTTCATTGTGATTCATATGGAGTTACAGAAGAGAAAAGTTCTTTTTGCTGCATAGAATTTGGAAACATATGCGTTGTAAGATGCTGAGAAGATGGCAAAAGAAGCTAGAAAGAGAAATGTATCCTTTTGAGTTAAGAAACTGAAATGAAGCAAGGGTCGTGTTCTCATCCACAAAGACTGCTGGCCTCTTTCTCTAGCTCTGCCTTTGTAGGCTTTTCTTCTGCTGCTTCACATTCTTTTTCTTAATGTTTTTAACCCAATGTCTGTGAAATTTTTATTGTTCCCCAGATAAAGACATCTGATCTGAATGTAGCCACACACCTCTCAGTTCAGCAGTATTTGTCATAAACCATTATAAATTATCATGCTGATAGCTTGCATTGCTGGGAAGCTGAAGAAGTTTCATAAATCCTAACTACTACATCAATGGCATTCTTGTTTATTATACAGAAATAAAGTTTTATGAGACTCAAGGTGTCTGCCTTTACCACCGAAGGATGCCTTGGAGCAGTGAGCTCTGACCAGTTCAACATTCCCAGGGTTCAATGGACATTTCTTTCCGAGATTTTTAGCTGCCCTACTTGTGATGGTACTTTGATGATTCCCAAACATGCAGGGTTTTGCCACTGCAAAAAGGGTAAATTACCATCCCTTCCATCTCCTCGACACTTTCTTCTCTCCGAACATTCTAGTGTGTCTCTTGTCTCAACACAAGAACATCCAGCTGGAAACCCTAGCCCCTTCTTAGTCCTGAAGACAGATGCTTTGCTGCTCTGTTCATTGATTGATTTACACCACACCTTGTTCAATAAAAGAATGGAAGAGATCATATTACCCTGGTTCCAATGCTTTTGTGTAATAAACCCAGTTGAATGGCAGCATCAACACAGACTACTGCATGTTTAAAAAAAACAACTCAGCAAGCACTGTACACATTCATTTTCCCCAACCCCCACCCCAATTCTAGCCACTGTGACAACCTAACCCTTATTTTATAAAGTAATCCCACAGTTGACTTATAAACTAGGTCAGTTTTTGCACTAGTTACACGAAAAATCTCATGATTATATCCTATAATGTCAGAGTTATATGATGGCTTTTACATAATTACAAACAAAACAACGAAAATTTCAATAGAGATTTTCCCCTGCTGAACTAGTTAGCTGGTCTAATTATGTATCCAGTCCTCTACCCTAGGAAAGAGAATTGCTTTCTTGGGTCTCAAAGACGTTTCTTTACAACGAATGTTACAAGAAATTGATTTCTTGCTTGCTTTCTCATGGTGGGAGTTGATTGTACAAATAGTGGCAATTTCAAGAAAAAAATGATAGTTGGATTTATATGAGAATCAACCCATTACAGGATCAATAAATTTAGTTTGACATATGTTTAGTTTCATATTTCCAAATGTTCTAACAATAACCAAATTGTTGATCTCACAGTCATGATGAAAACGTATTGGTGGAAAGCTTTGAGAGCACAATGATTTCACATGTGCTCACTCACTTATTCTACTAGTAACCTAACAGCAACAGCACGACACATCATTTTACTGTCATTAGCCATATACCATGGCCACAGAGGGAGGAGCATTAGCTACGTCAGTTGCGAGGAACATGAACACTAGTTAGTTGTTTGTTTTCTGAGGCAGAGTTGCATGCAGCTCAAGCTTGTCTCAAGCCTGCTGTAGAGCTGACGGGCACCCGGGAGCCCTGACTCTCTTGCCTCCAGGGTGCTGGGACAAACAGAGCAGACAGTACTTGCAGGGAGTGATAGGTGCTGTTCTGAACTGAGTTTCAGAAGTGTCCTCAGACAACCGGAAGACAAAATAATAAAAGCTATTTTTAAAAGAATCTCTGTGTTTCACCTTCTCAGGGAATTTTGAGCACCTGCAGATGTTGCATCTGTGAATAGCCCTAATTGTCACCTTCAACAGTGACCAAAAGCCACATAGGGTCTGGAAAGACAGTGGGGGCCATGCTTAAGGTGCTTTTCTTGTAACATTTTGAAGTTTTTTATTGTGAAAAAAGGCCGTGGAGCCATACTTTAGAATGTGGCACAAAGGTATTTCTCATGAGCAGAATCTCCCTGCCTTCATCAGAGTGAATAATCAGCTTTCAGATGCTGGCAGCTTCTTCTAGGGCTCGACTTTATTAGGCAGCAAACAAATAAACGAACAAATAAAACCCATAAACAAGCCTCTCAATCTCACCACCATATAATGCTTATGGAAACAATTTTTTTTTTTTAAATTGTGTGTATAGTGTGTATCTGTAGTGTGCACAGGTGCATTTGTGTGTGCTCCTGCCTGTGTTCCACAGTGAATGTGGTGAGGCCTGGGGACAAGTTTTTGCAATAGGTTTCCTTCTCCAGCCATGTAGCTCCCAGGGATTGAATACGATCATGAAGGCTTGGCAGCAAGTGCTTTCACCTACTGAGCCATCTTGCCAGCCAGATTGGCTTTTTTTTTTTTTTCAAATGAACTTAACATTCTCAAATGAACTAAAAGTCCTCCAATCCTGTCATATCCTACCCTGTATCATGACAAATAACACTGTAAAGTTTCCCATATATCATTTTCAACCATCAATTTCTTGAGGCAGCTGGTGCATGCATATATTAGTGTACATATTTGTGTGAGTGTGTGTGTGTACATGTGCGTGTATAAAAGCACTGTCTATAGAAAACAGTTTATCAATTGGCTTTGCTCCCAAGCTTCTATGGCAGAGTGTGCTGGACTCAGCATATACCAGCTCTTAGATGCTGAATACTCATCCCTGTACAAGTCTAGATGGGGCAGCAATGAGGAGTTGGAAACTATCCCCAGTGCAACATTCAAGACAAAGAAATGAGCAAAACCACAAACCAGGACCTAATCTGCTTCCTCCCCAGAACCGGCTGCTGAACGTTTGTTACCATGATGACTACTGAATACTCTGATGACTAGTGCATACTCAGATATCTTTATTCTTTTACACGTTTACATGGTAATAATTTCCTGGTCAGAAACCAGTAAATTGAGCTTATTGACGTCTAAGAATTCTTTATTTTGGAAAGACCCATGTGTTGCCAGAGTTTCTTAAAAATATATCCAATACCAGTTTAAAGAAATGTAAAAATAAATACAACAGCACAGTGTTCAAGTTACCTACACCACTAGCACTATAACAATCACCATAAAGAATATCACCAAGCCGGTGTGGCTCAGTGATGCAGTATGCCTGCCTAGCATGCATGAATCCCTAGGTTTGACCCCCAAAACTTCCAAACAACAACAACATTAAAATAATTCCCTACTTTCTAGGAGGCACTGGAATGCTCTGTTAATTCTATAAAAGATTAAAAGTAAGTCCAATGCTGGACTTGGTTAAACTGGAATCAGAATAATTTCAATGTGCAGTCATGTGTGTTGAGTATTCACAAATGCATCTTCCGTCTATGCATTCCTAATTTGATGGACATTAACATGTTGAGTAAAGTAGGCACATTGATCCCTTGACTATGGAAAGCTGGTTGTCACCACACCACAAAACCAACAGGTTGTTGAATCCTTCATATAGGAGAAAATGTTTTCACATCTGTATGCTCTCTAAAAAGAATAAAGTATGCCAACAGAATAGCTTTGGCCATTTCACATATCTGCAACATGGTTAATTTCAAAGCACTGTCTTATTTCTTCATTGAGATTAATATTCAAGTTCAAACTGGAAACTATACCCCTTACAGTGCTTTAGATGAGATTATATGGGCCAGATACCAAGAGGTACTTCTGGGTATTGAGAGTGATGAGCTATGAAGACCTCAGTGAACCATCTCATAAAATGCACAAGCAGAAATTCCACATCTACAACCAGGATTTCCTTGTAAAGAGAGTGGGCATCATGTAGATGGTCTATGTTAAAGTATTATTGTGATAATGAAACTTGACATAGACCAATGTTCAGACATAGACCACCTTCAGTAACTTCAAGTTGAAGGAGATAAACAGGTAAGGCAGATGAATTCGAACCATATATGTACCTAAGTTCTCACTGCATTTTTGCATTTTAAAAACCATTTTCATAAATATTTCCACTATTAACCTAAGATTTAAAACTTTTGGTTAAACTCAGAATGATGTGAAGTGCCTGTACTTGGGAGATCAAGGCAGGTGGATCTCTAAGTTCAAAGCCAGCCCAAACTACATAGTGTGTTCCAGGACATCTAGTGCTACATAGTCATAAACAAATACAAACACCAACACTCAAACAACAGCTCTCATGTAATTCACCCTGTATACACTTTATGACAACTTGTTTTCTCCATGTCAAATTCAATACAATCTTTTGGATCAGAGTGCTAGGATAGCCCCTACCACTGAACCACGTTCCTCAGCCATGAGAAACACAAATCTAAAATCATTAAATGAGCCACAGATTTGTTTTAAAAACACCCAACTTCACCATCTGCAGATGATGTATACTGGTGACCCACAATATTTAAGAAAACACAAGCTTTTTCTCAAAACCCTTTCCAGAAAGAACCACACACCACACATTTGTTAACAAAAGCTTTCTCAAACCAAAAGTGTCAACAGAAAGAGGACAGGCTATCACACATTCAAATACAGGAGAACTCAACCACTTGTAATTTCATTTCCACACCACTAACATTTGAGCTCAGCTAGGTCGAGACCCAACCAGTTCTTACATCCGCCGTACGGACACTCATGACCACTAGATGGTGCTGTGGCGCCCTGTTCAAACTCCCTCACTTACTTGCAGTCTCGGTCCTCCAAATCGAAATGTGGGTTAAAGTTGATCATGATTCTCTGGTAGGGCTCCGGAGCTTGGATCAGCCATTCACACTTCTCACTTGGGTGGTAAGAATGGGGGTAGCCGGGAGATGTAAGGTACCCCGGGTTTTCAATTTTTATAGTCCTGCCACATTTATCTGTAACAAAAATAACGTTTTAGCAGACCTTTCCCCCCAAACCGGTTGAGTTTTCCAGCATTACATATGCATCGACAATTAGCAAACATTTTGTCAGTTAAGGGAAACTCCAAAGTGTTCCCACAGGTCTGCTATACGACCCTAGACACGAAGAACACCTCATCACCAAGAAACACTCTTTATTCTCACGGAGATGACTTCCTCAGAGAGCCTACTCGCTCAGGTCTGAGAAGCTTCTCCCTTCCACCCGAAGTTCCTTCCAAAGAAAGAGGTCCTCTAGCATTAAAAACATTAAATCCTTTCAATTGATGTTAACACGGTCCCCTGGGAGCTCCTGCTAGACTTAATTATCCTCCGAGAAGTGTAGTCACATTAAGGAGCTGCTCTAAGTGGAAGGTGACCAAAAGACGCTGTGCCACTCTTTGCAAGTGGCTTTTGATGATAAGCCTGGCCAGTGTCACTGACCAGTGGGGCTGCCTTCCAGGACTTTGATTGACCTAAAGCCCAACCTCCTTTTGTTGTTGTTTTATCTGCCTGTAAATCTAAGTGATTTTGAGTTATCTCTGCTTTTGAGACTCACATCAACAGAGAACAAAGTGCAGCTGGTGATGCAGAAGGAACTGCGCTTTACTTATCCAAGTTGCTCAGCCTTGGCGACCAGATCAAAGCAATGGGGCAGAAAGAAAAATAAATAGCCACACGGCATTAATTCTAATTACTAAATGTTAGGGGAAGCCCCAGCCACTGAGGTCTGGGTATCACAGATGGCGAGCTCCATTTTCACATCCTGGGAAAGAGACGCTATCTAGTTTTCAGCCTTTACTGAAAAACAAGCCATCACCACAACAAAAACTCAAATGCTGAAGTGACTCTCAGCTGAATAAACCAGACTCTGGGCTGGTTTACAATTCAGCATAGATTGCGACTGTCACTTTTTATTATGGGTTTCATGCAGGAGAGCTCCAGCTTGCAAATGCCACACCAGTTATTGATACTTAATTTTAGGCAATAAAAATTTGGTGCATAAACTATGTAAGAAGAACAGGTAAGAAGCATTGAAATATATAAGCCTATCAATCACAAACATCCAGTAATGGTATATATAGATTTTAATATTACATCTAATAGATTCCCTGTGGAAAGAGAATGGCATTCTTTGCTCTCAGCATGAATTTATAAATCTACGGAATTTTATTACAGGAAAACCAGGTCAAATGGAAATGAAAGATGAAGTGCACATCAAAAATGCATAAAGCTACATGCATTACAGAAGTCATTTCCCATAAATTAAAAAGAAGACAATATAAATTACATTGTTTTCTCAAATTGTTAGATGTTTCTGGTTGTTTCTTAGATTGGAGGGGGTTGGTCTTACAGATCCTCTTCCCATTGGCTTTTAAACGGTTTAGGTCTCAAGAAGAACCAACGTTACAACCAATGCTCAGACTCTCAGCTAAGATGCCAGTCAGCTCAGTGGTGTGGTTCTGCAGAGGCCCTGACATTATTTTATTTGTGCAGAAATCTTAAAGAGTAGCCCCCAGCTCATTAAGTCCCTTCAGCTCTGTGTAGCCACCATGGCATCTGTTAGGAGAGTGAAATAAAACAGTCGCTTCAGAAGACAGTGAGGTGGGGTTGGTACCACACCAGAGCACTTTAATCTGTGACTTCTGAGAAAGTGACAGTGTAATAAGATAATGTAGACTGCTGGACTCCCACACTCTGTTCAGCCTCTCTAACACTTGGTAGGGAGAGAGCAATTCCTAGTGACGCTGGACCATTAGTCCTAAATAAGGTTAATGAATTAATTTAGTAGACACTTACTGGGAGGAGGTGGAGATAGTTCTAAGAGGACTACAGGCCTACTGAGGCATGTGCTGGCCCTGGTCACCTCAAGCATAGAAACAGGTTTAGGCTGAGGGGAGCCCAGATTCTCAGCATTCCCCACATTTCTGCTAAGGAAATTAAAAGGTTGTGTGTGTGTGTGCGTGTGTGTGTGTGCGCGCGTGTGCGCACGCACTCGCGTGTTATTCAGAACCACACAAATCTTAATGCTCTTTATATTGGCTATCACGACCGACATGGATCTAACCCAGTGGTTCTCAACATGTGGGTCGCGACCCCCTTAGAAACCCTCTATCTCCAAAAAACGTTTACATTATAATTCATAACAGTAGCCAAACTACAGTTACGCCACAGCAACAAAAAATTATGGTTGGGGTCACTACAACATGAAAACTATTAAAGGGTGGCGGCAGCAGGAAGGATGAGAACCCCTGCTCTAACCTCAGGAGTTATTAAGGGTACCTGTTTTGAGGGGTAAACATCTGAATTCTTCTGGTTAGAGAAAAGATTTTATGGAAGCACCACCTCAGGTTCATTAACAAACTGAACTCCACATTCATGATTCTTTGAGTGTTTGGCTTCCCTGCCAGAGTATTCTCTGGATAAAGATGCCGCCAATTCGGATTCATTAATAAATTGAATTCCAGCCGTGTTCACAAAAATTTTGCATATCTGTTGAGAACACTGCTTGGTACCTGTTTGGGGAGATCTATGGCTGAAATCACAAAACCTGGGGAGAGCACATTAAGGAGATTAACTTCTATCATAACGGAGTGATTTAAATTCTTCTGGTAGAGCCTTCTGCTCTGCTCCTCTTATTAAAACAATATACCACAGTAAGCAGCAGACGCACTTTTCTTCTAATTACTCTGATTGGAATCTAAGCCAGACCAAAGTAAATATTTGGCCATTAGTTAATAATAATGCTGAAGATTTACTGTTCGGATCAGCTCTTGCCTAGCCTTCCGCACCCTTACAGGGGACGTGGAACACGTTTGTACCAGATCCCATTTTAAACACACTCTAAGTTCCAGGGCACTGTTTATACCCAGGGCTGCCTTTCATTTACTGAACAGTGAGTGGTTTTAAAGGCCAAGTGGAAGCTGCAACCGGGTTAGAAATCCTCAGATATGCTGGTGCTTTGCACTGAATAGATCCGAAGCCTTTATTGACAGTGCGACTTTCATTCATACTTCAGGCGGATCGCGGACGGCTTACAAAGGCGGAGAAGAGTTCCAGTGACCGCCAAGACTAACCGCTATCTCTCGGGTGTCGCCCACCAGAGGAAACCGAGCAAGGGTGTTTCGAGGAGAACCAGGAAGTCCTCCCGGTGAAGTGTTCATTAACTCTCAGCAGCCATCAGATTTTTGAAAGGGAGTCTCATCTAATTGCCTCTGGGAGGAAACATTATTAAGATAATTGGTGTGCTGAACTGGGAAGGTAGGCAGCTCTGCCGCGGAACAGAGGCAGGAGAAGCCCACAGCCAGCAACCAACCAGGCGGAGCAGGAGGCCTGGGGCTTGCGGTCCTCCTGCCCCAGACGCCCTGACTTCTCTGCTCCTTGCGCAGGGCAAGTTTCCTGAGCCGGGCAGCTGTGTGCGCGTCCCGTGGTTGGGGCGGGAAGCCCACCGGAGGGGACCGGGCAGGCAGCGCTCGGCTGTCACTTACCGCTGCGGACAGCGCCCGCGAGGGCGAGGGCGAGGGCGAGCGCGGCGCACAGCAACGGCAGCCCCCTCTCCATCCTCCTTCGCCGAGCCAGTCCCTAGGCAGCCACGGAAGAACACGGTCGCGCGGATAAAAACCCAGCAAACGGGAATCTTAGCAATCCAAAACGCTCTTAAGTCCGCCTAAGAACCATAGAATCCTCAGCGCGTCTTGGAGGGGAAGGCTAGCGGCTAGGCAATGCCTGAATCCGCGAAAAGCGCGTCTCTTTTTGTGTCTCAAGTCGCCTGCATCCTGTCATTTAGCTCCGATTTCCTCTCCCTTTTCCCACACTTGTTCCTCTTCCAGGAGCCACTGCCCGGGCCATGTCTCAGGAAGAAGAAGGAGGAAAAAAAAAGAGAGAGAGAGAGAGGGGAGGAGTTGAGAGGAGGAGGGGAGAGGGCGGGCGACACACCAAAGCCAATTTCTAGAGGGAAAGAAAAAAAAATCCCGCTTGATTCTGGACGGGTTGGAGCCGAGGAGCTGGCGCCCAGAGGAGGTCCGGGTTGTCTGCGGGAAGGAGAGAGAGCAATGAAAAGATGAGCGGGAGAGAGAGGACTTTCTCCACCAGCACCGCCTCCCCCTCCCTCCCAGATCCCTTCCTCGCTTCCTCCCACCCCCTCCCCTCACAGCTCCGCCAGTGATTGCCTGGCTGGAGACTCAGAGACACAAGTTTCCCTAGGCGTGCTTTCGCGCTCGGTCGGCTGCCCACCCCGCGGTGCTCTCCGCGGGAAGAGGGCGCTGGGGAGCGGGCGTCTGCACCCAGAGCTCAAGGACGCGTGTGTGTGTCATTTGGGGCAGCGAGAGTGGTACCAGCCCCAGGGGCACCTTCTACCTTGGCGCGATCCTCTGCCCGGTAGGACTGAGCCAGGCTGCTCCAGTGGGCTAGGATCCCAGAGCCAAGCAGTTCCGAGAGCCCGGGTTAGCGGCTACTTCACGGAACTCCAGTCCCCAGGCTCCCGCGCACCCGGTAGCGAGGCTCGCGCAGCCAGACCCCGCTTCCACTTCCTGGGTGCCAGCTTGAGGTCTGGGGCGGGAAGCAGCCGGGCGCTCCAGGGCGCCCCGGTAGGACTGTAAACTACAAGGAGACCGCCTGACTGGTGTGTGCCGCTGAGTCCAGAGGGCTGCGGCCGTGTCTGCCACGTAAAGCGCAGGCAGACCTTCCTGGAGCACGGAACCTGGCTGCAGCAGAGCAAGGCCTCCTCCTCATGCATAAAGGCGCGAAGCGGGGTGCCCGACAAGAACCCTCCCCGCCCCCGACGCTGCAGGCTGCATTGTTCCCCGAGATTTGATGCCCTCTCTTTTGGGGTTACACGAATCCGGAGGATGGGTGGTAGCGCGCCTTTCAGCTAGGGGGCAGCCGCCAACAGACCCAGACAGCCACGTAGAAGCCCAGGTGCTCCAGGAATCTGAATCAGGGGTCGAAGGGCCCGCTTCCGTGCACCCCGAGGGAAGGACAAGACTGGAAAGGACCCCGCATGGGGGTGACAGGATGATCTTTGTAAGGGTCTCCTCGAGACAGCTTTAGATTACAGGCGATTGTGCCTATTGGCCTTCCAGCCCGACCCCGCCATCCCCAGAGGAGTTGGGTCCTGGGTGTCTGCCAAAAGCTTCCCCGCCCCCATCTCGTCCGGTTCCATCCTCGAGGGCTTTCCGAGAACTGCAGCAGGTGGCGTTTGGTGTATGAATAGCAAGGACAATCCAGGGACTTAAACTGGCAGGTGAAGAAGGTGAAAAGGTCATAAGCCTTCAGGGAAGTGGCATTTACAGACACACAGCCACCACAGAGACCGACGCCTACCTGGTGCAAGGGCTGGCAAAGGTTTAGGAATGTTGGCAAGGAGACTCTAGTCAAAGGTTTTGGCTGAAAAACTCGGGTCGGTCAGGGAGAAAGGACGCCCCATACCCTGGTGGCCCACGCTAGGACTCCGCGCTGCGTGTCTGGGCTCAGGCCCGAGCCAGGCGCGGAGCTGCCGCCTGGGCTCCCGCGCTGGACTCACTGGCTCCGAGTTCAGCCTTCTTTCCGGCCCGGGTTACCCGGCCCCGCCTCCGGCGCAGGCTCGCCTTCCGTGCTCCCCGCCCCACTGCACCTCCACCCCCGGGCTCAGCGACCCAGCCCCGTCCCGGAGCGCCTCCGTTGTTGGCCACGAGCTTCCTCTTCGTTTTTTCTGACCCGTTGGAAGCGCCGGTGGGTTGGACACGCCAGGAGTCAAATGCCTGTGTCGAGCGGAAGGGGCAGTAGCGGGGCTCTCGGCAGGCAGACAGGGTCTAGGCGTCAGCCGCGCCCAGGCCAGAGCCGGGGGTGGGGGGGTAGAGGGGTGGGGAACTACAGTGGCGAGGGACAGTGCTGGCGCCCTGCCGCCCGGAGCGCGTGTCCCCGCCTCCCTGCGCCAGGCATTGGGTGCATCCCTGCCAGTTCCAACTGTGCTGGGCAAACCTCAGACTCAGGATGACCCTTAGTCCTGAAGTCCAAGAGACAGGCGCCTCGCAGGACTTGGCGGGTTGACAGAGAAGGGAAAACCCCAAATACCCGGCTCGCCCATGCGAAGCCATATTTAAACAATCTGCCCTGGGTCGGGTGAGCTAAGGGGCACAGGCGGGACACAGTTGAGCCACCGATGTTTTGGGGAAACAGCTTGTAATCTCCTCCTCCTCCTCGAGTGCCTTTCCCAGGCTAGATAGAGCCAGGCCAACAACTGGTGCACCCTGGGAGGGACAGTTCCCCCATACCCAGAGGCAAGAGGGGTGAAAAGGCTTGGGGGACCCGAAAAGGACTCCTGGTTTTCTGGCTCAGCCCTTAAGCACTGTTGACAGCTTTTCTCTAACCAGTAAGGCATGCCCTATGCACTTTAGGCAAAACATATTTAAACTCTGTCTCTGATTTTCCAGGACTAGGCTTCTCTGAGGCTTTCTTAGAACCTTTGTTTTCTATAGTGGGGGCTTACAGCCCTAATTAATAATTGCCAGCTGGCGTGTACGTATACTGTTACCTCTTCTGGCTAACAGTCTTTTCCTGTGCCGTAGGATTCCACTAAGTAGAGAAGGGCCATTTCAGATATCTGCAATTCTCCACTCAGAAACAGACTGGCTTTATAGGAGAGCAAGTGTGAAACAGAGGAAAAATTTGGCAGCATTCCCAGCTTGATTTATTTTGGTCTTGAGCACACATCCCTCTTCTTGATATCACAGATCTGCCGAGGAGATAGGCCCTTCTTCCACCTGTGGGGTGATTCATCTATCTGCTGCCCTAACAGGGCTGGACAGAAGCTGTGCATGGTCAAGTACCACGCCAGGGGCTGCTGAGGATAAGGCCTGTCTGAGCAGGGCCGGTGAGAACTAACTGAGTGAAAGCACCCTGCTTTTTTAACTGTGTGTAGGTATGTGTCTGCACGTGGGTGTGTACGTGTGAATACAGGTGCCCACAGACCAGAGGTGTCAGGTGCCCTGGAGCTGGACTTATACTTGGTTATTGGCTTCCCAATGTGGATTCTGGGAACTGAACCTAGATCCTCTGGAAGAACAACGAGCACATACATCTAACCTTGGTACCATCTCTCTCTAGCCCTAATTTTTGTTTCTCTAAATGCTGGAGAAATGAGTGCTTTCTAAAACTTGCAGGATAAAGTTGCAAAGCAAAGTCTTTGTGATCTGAGTATTCTCTGACAAGACAGACAGTGCTAAACTCTGAGTCATGCCAGCCTGAAACAGTAACCAGCTGTTAATCTGCCTTCCCTGAACTACTTCTTGGCACAGGCATTGAGATTAAGAAAGTGTCTAAGTAAATTTCCAACAGGCTGGGATTATAAGTTGTGCACCCATTACCTGACTGAATCCTCTCTAAATTAGGAAAATAAAAACAACTGACAGAAACACTTAGCAAGCAAATTAAAAACATCATTAGAGACAACAAATTTGCTGAATGGCTATCTTTGAAGAGGATTGTCTTTATGATTGAACTCGAGCAAGCAAAGCAGAGCTTTGGCTATTCACTTAAAATCTAACCATGGCTCCATGTGCATAGAGAATCCCCTTTTCTGAGGAACAGGTGAGGGGAGGGAGAAAAGGGATGTGGGGACTGGGGGAAGAGAAGAAGGGTGGCTACTATCAGAATGTAAAGTGAATAAATAAATAAAATTTAAAAATAATAAAAAGCTTAAAGAATGCTGAAAGATCAATATAATCATTATTAAAATAGACAGTTAAGATCTCAGAACTGGCTGCTACTGTAGCTCAGTTGATAGAGTGATTTCCTAGCATGTAAGTACTGGGCTTAATCCCAGTGTCACACAAAGACCAGACAGGATGGTACTTGCCTGCAATCCTGGTACTCCAGATGTGGAGGCAAGAGGATCAGGAGTTCAAGGTTGTCCTTAGCTAAGGGAGTTTGAAGCCAGCCTGGGCTAAATGAGATACATCAGAAAAAAAAGAAAGAAGGAAGGAAAGAAAGAAAGAAAGAAAGAAAGAAAGAAAGGAAGGAAGGAAGGAAGGAAGGAAGGAAGGAAGGAAGGAAGAAAGGAAGAAAGGAAGGAAGAAAGAAAGAAAAAGAAAGAAGAAAGGAAGGAGAAAGCAAGCATCTAAACACAGTTAAGACTTGTTTAACTTGTCCTGGAATAACTTACTTGTAAACATTCCACCACTCTGACAGTTGCATGGAGAGGGGTGGCCTGTGGAATAGGGTGGAAGTAAGATGAGCTTTGACTCACTGCGTGGAACACAGCAGGAAGGAAGGGGAAGCAAGGAGTGCAGTTAGAGAGTGAAGCTGACTGGACAGAAGGTTGCTATGGCAACAAAGGAGCAGGTGCTGTCAGGAATGACCCAGTAGGACTAAATCCTCCTAACTATAGGGGTCTTAGTGGCCACACCAGCCTGGGCACTGAAGAAGCCTGTCTTGGAAGAAAGTTGGACTTTGACTAGTTTCAATTTCTGTCCTTTGAGGCAGTTGGATGAATTTGTAATCCAAAGTAGTTACTTGGCTTTGAGGAATGTATGGGTCACTCAAATGCAGTTGGTAGCAGTGCAGTGGCAGGAAGGATGACATTGTGTAGGGAATAGAAAAGGATGCCATAGCCAGAATTTTAAAAAACCTGTATCATTTGGTTTGGGGCATGGGAGTCAGGGAATGGACACTTGTTTGTTCCCACCATATCTGAGGGGTGGGAGTGGGGTCTCACTGGTATGGAGCTGGCTGGTCAGTGAGCCCCTGGAATACCAATATGGAGACCATGCTGCCAAGGGGGATGTTATTTTTCTGGCTCTGTTGATAACTTTGTAAGTTCAAATTTGGAACACATTCTGAGTAATAAAATTTTCCTCAAATACTGGGCTGATTTTCATAAAACTCACAATTTGCTTAATTCATGATGGAAAGTAATACAGAATTAGTGGTATTATTTCAACTTTCATGACTCAAGAATGATTCTCAATAAATGTCTTTTTCTATAAAACAATTTTTCTGCCATTATTTTACCACAAATAAATAAATGTGTCTGATGTTGTCCAGAGACTATTCCCCCAACACACAGCCACATAGTTCTTCAATGATAATAATGTCACTCATCCCTGTACCCACATTCTCTTCTTTGTTCATCACACTCTTAAATATTATGGCTAAAGAATTTAAGATGTTAGCCTTTGCAGGTGCTCACACAGCTTTATGTGGGTGACTCTGTGAAAAAAGCTAGAACACTCTTCAGTTTTGTAAAATCTCCATTCAGCAGCAGCATTGAGCCATTTTTCACAGATACATGTGATTTTTAACAATTGTCATGCAATTTCTTGCCATGACAGTTCAGTCAAACCAGCTGGCTATCAGTGTCCACTCTTCCCTCAGTCTTTTTCCTTCCATTTGTTATGTTAAGCCATTAGGTTGTCACAGCTCCTTGTCTCCTTTGCGAGAAGCAATGCATTAATACCTAAAGGTTGGTTTCCAGCCACAAAACTCACCGTCTTGAAGGACGGCAATGCCACACTAACAAACACACGACACAAGGCTGTCCTGCAGAAAGAGCAGGCTTCCTGGAGCGCTCATATTTTCAGAGCACTCCAGCCTCATAGTAGAACAGGTTAGCTTTTGGAGGCCTGTTCTGACAGCACACACTCCAGCAGAACTGGTCATGCAGGGAGCAAAGGAAATTCTCTGGGAAGGGCTGACCCTGAACTTTCTTGTCTTCATTCTTCCAAAGACAGTTTGATTTGCAGACACCAGAAAGAAAAGACATGCAAAAGTGGAAGTGACACAATCTAAATATGCAGGCACCAAGAAAACGTGTGTCATGGACATGCTGAAGACTATAAGGCAGCCCAGTCAATCTCATATTCATATATGAATTGTGAATATATTTTGGGCCAGTCAGTTGTCCAAGAAGAACATTCCAGGCTGCCCACCCTGGTGGTAAGCATCAGACACAGGGAAGACAGGATGTAGAGAAGCAACTGAGAAAATAATCTTTGGAGTCCATTATCAGAAGAAAGAGGGAATATGTTAGACGAGGGATAGATAACAAGTCCACAAGCCAACAGTGTGAGTGTGTGTGTGTGTGTACTTGCTTGATGAGGGTATGAGCTCCTAGGCCCACAGCATGCACGTAGAGGCCTGGGGGTAATTTTGTGGTATTTTTCCTCTCTTTTCATGCATGGGCTCCAGGAGTCAAACTTGGGTCAAAAGACTTGGATGACAAGGACCTTTACTCAGTGAGCCATCTTACCAGCCTGTGCTCTCTTTACTTTTTTGACACAGGGTCTCTCACTGATCCTGGACCTCACTGATTTGCCTAGATTGGCTGCCCAACCCACCCCCCTTCCTCTGAGACCATCCTGTCTCTACTCCCCAGGACTACAGACAGGCCTGTGTCCCTGTGCCAGGCTCTTGCATGGGTGCTTCGGTTCTGAACTCAGTCTGTCATGCTTACGCACCTATGAATTACTTTCCCACAGCCACCTCTCTTCTTTGCTTCCCTTAAGCTGTTTTCAAGTGAGAAAATGTGAAGTGCTCTGATTTTGGTTTGAATATGCTTGGTGTTCCTATGTTGTGTTTTGTTTTTCTTTGTTTTTAGTATTTTATAATATAGATAACCAGTTGGGGGGGGATAATAGCTTTAATTTCAAAATCAGAAGCTCATGCTCCCTTGAGCTGCCAATGAGACTGGAAAGCAAATGAAGTCGATTTTTAACCCCTTCTCCTTTTCATTGTTATGATGGTTAACCAATTTTACTAGATTTGTCATCCCCTAAGAGACACACCTTGCAGTTGGCTGAGGTGGACAGGCCCACCTCGTGTTTGGGTGCTATCACCCATGGGTTGCAGTTCTGAACTGAACAAGAAGAGAAAGTGAGCTGAGTACCAGCATTTATCTCTTGTTTCCTGGCCGCCAATGCAATTCGATCAGCCGTCTCCATGGTGGACCATACCCTAGAACTGTGAGTCAAAATGAGTCCTTCCTGTGAATGGAGCTTTTGTCAAGTATTTGGCCACAGCAATAAGTCAGCAACTAATGTAGCTGTGCCTCTAGGTCTGTTCTTCCCTGTCCCCCCTTGCATGAAAGCCTTTAAAGAAATCTATCACTGCATGCTTGCACACTTAAACCACTTTACATGGAGAAAAGGTTTTAAAGGTAAGAAGCTTCTTGATGATCTCACAAGAATTCTGGATCACAGCTATACATACTGGCATCAGAATACTCTACTGGGCTCAGAAATTGTAAACCGCATTTGATGGATAAATGAAGAATGGGGATATTTCCATGTAGACACTGCCTAGAAATCACATGTGAAATAGCAAGTTTAGCAGGATGGTCTTCACAGGAGCGTGACTGGTGAACTCCAGGGGAAGGCTGTCATATGCTAGCGTCATACAAGGAAAGGCTTGGAATGAACTGTTGTTTTAAAAATCCCATATGATAGTGTTTCTTTGCTATGTTCAGAGTCTTGCAATAAAAGAAGCATTTGACAGCTTCACCATCTATTTAGAACAGACACATACACACCTGCCAGCCTGTTCCTTTATGAAATGTGACCTTGGGCTGGTGAGCTGGCATAGCCAGGAAAGACACCTGATGCCAAGCCTGGTGACCTGAGTTCAATTTCTGGAGTCCTCAGCAGAAGGAAAGAACCAACTTGGAAGGTGTCCTCTAACCCCCACATATTACCATGGCTTGTGGGTGTATGCACACACACACTAAATTGAATTAAATTAAAAATTAACAACCATCCTACAAAGGAAATGTGACCCTTTTGGAAAGTTTCACAGTTCAAACTTCAGTGAAAGATGGGGAAAGTAACAGAGAGAGTGGAACCTTGTGACAAAACACCTCCCTCACCCCCCCCCCCTGCACTTCCCAACCCCCCCAACCCTCACAAGAGCCCTGCTAGGGTCACTCCATGGTGGCTCTTACTGGAGCCTGAGTACATTTTTGCACTTGCCTCTAACTTGATCTTGAGGTGTCTTTATCTCTTGGTTCTGATGGTGCTTCTGGGAAGTGGGTGGTCAAGGATGTCAGGGGTGCCCATAGGTACATCTCTCCTGGTGAATTTCCTAGTGTCTCTGTTCTGATCCCTGGGTGTGTATTACTTTCACAGGAAATTTACTTCTTGCCCAGCCTGTACTCAGCTTATTCCTACCAAGACAGGCAGAGGAAGGGTCCTGAGTAAGACTGAAGCCTTGATCGGACATGGGGCAGCTCAGCAGTACACACAGACTAACAGCAGCATTTGTTACCGACAGACACCACGAGAAGAGAGCAGCCTGTGTCACGAACTGGAAAGAACATGGCTCTCTGGGACCAACAAGCCCAGTAGTAGATGAGGCACAAGCAAGAGAGGCAGACTTGTGAGCAGACACTTTGTCGGGTGTCAAGGTGTTCCCAGAGTGCCTTTTCAGGGAGTATTTGTAGCTGGTGGGTGAGAGCTGCATGCAAGCATGCACTGCCTGAGAGTTCCCGGGCATCTCTGTGTGGGTCAGCTGTGGTGGAGACGGGGAGGGTGATCAAGCAGTTTGAATCTGTCCTATGGGGGAGGCAGTCACTGGAGGTGGATGTAGACAGCATTTCTTCATCCACCCTTACTGACCTGACCAGGAAGGGGCTCCAAAACAGAGTCAAGAGCACTTAACCAGTAACTCTTTTTTTTTCCCCTGTAACAAAATATTTGACAAAGACAAAACAGGGAGGAAGGATTTATTTTGGCTCACACTCTGAGGTACAATCCGTCAAGGTGCAGATAATGTAAGGGGAGGAGCCTGAGGCAGCTGGTTGCATTTTGTCTGCAAGAAAGAGATGTACGTTCCCCAGCCCACCTTTTTGGTCTAGGGCACCGAACTCTGGGATGCTGCAGCCTGCATTTAGGATGGGTCTTCTACCTCAATTAACCTAATCTACTTGTCCTTCACAGAAAGGCCCAGGCTTTTGTCTCCCAGCTATTTCTAGACTGTTGCTGTAGCCTAAAACTGTGGAATTCCCTGATTGCTTTGAATCCTGCACTTCAGGTGTAGAACCGAGAGATGGTTCAGAATCTTTGCAATTGTCATGCTGAATGTCTCTTCTGCTTTGTGAGCAGTTGAAAAGAGCAGGTTTTCAGCCACCCTGCCTGGAGGCTGGGAGTTCAAGGATGCCCTACCACAACTGTGCATGAACGGCACACCAGTTGCTTTCTATGCCTGATCTTGGAATCTACCCTGCATGCTCTGATCTATCCGTGGTCCTAGTATTAACCACAAAGCTCCGATATAAACATGGAGATACACACATGTCCTCTGACATACATGCTTTCAACGTTCAATGTAGAAAATTACAACAACGTAAAGCTGGGAACAGCTCAGACCACAAAAGAAAACATAATGAAGAGCTTGCAGAGCACACACAGACCCTTCTGCCTGACTCTCTTCGGTATGAGGAGGTTGGTATTCCCCTTCAGTGGGGAACAAAAGCCTTTACTTCATGAAGGCCCTTTGGGAATTACTGTGCGTGCGTGCGTGTGCGTGTGCGTGTGTGTGGACACATGTGCCTGTGAGCCAAAGAACTACTTCACATGCTGTTTCTCAGGATCTTATACCTTGGGGTTGTTTTGTTTTGTTTTATTTATGAGACAATGTCTCTCATTGGCCTAGAGATTACCAAGTAGACTAAGCTGGCTGGCCAGTGAGCCCCAGAGATAGATCACCTGCTTCTGTCTCCCTAACACTAGAAATGCATGTTGGGAGTGCAAGCACATGTCACTACACCTAGCTTCCTTCCCTTCCTTCCTTCCTTCCTTCCTTCCTTCCTTCCTTCCTTCCTTCCTTCCTTCCTTCCTTCCTTTCTTCCATTCCTGGGGATTAAAATCAGCTCCTAATGTTTGAACAGCAAGCGCTTTGTTAACTGAGTCACTTCCTCAGACTCCAAGTTAAATACTCAGGGGAAGACTTACAAAACCAATGTGGGTAAAGGCAAGACCATTCCTCTTGGATTCTTGATAAAGTGCTGCTGTGTCTGCCATTCTGAATCCCTTGTCATAGGGAGGGGATATGTCACAATCATGTGCACAACCTAGAGTAAGCATTGGAGAAACCGGAATTGTTATGCAATGCAGGCCTGCTTTCTTCAATGGAAGGAAGTGTGGTGCCTACTTACCTGGAATGCTGGGAGTGAGAATGGTCACACGACCTGATGATCCTTTGCTATTCTATTAGGAGCCAGCCACCAGCTGAATTTCCCAAAATTCTAAGAATTGTTTAGGCCCATGTACTCTGTCGTGTGGTTTTCTTTCAGTGCCTAGAACTCATCCTTAGGAAGCAGGCCCATGTACTTTTCATCCTCCATCAATAGAATCCATCCATCCTTACACTTCTTACCAATTCTTCATCTCTAGGTCCCAGCTCTGGAGCACTGTTTCCCAGTCAACATAACTCATTCTTATGATAAAGATCTCAGCTACTTTGCTATAACAGGGTATTTTGCAAGGGAATTTTGAAATAGCTTTCCCTGAAGCTTCATTTTGAGAATTGTTACGTAAAGAGCTTTTCCCCAGAGTTTTTACCATGTTCAGGTGTGTAAGAAGAACAAAACACAGGATCGGACTCTGGAAGTTTTGATCCAGTTTGACTGACCAAGTCCAGCTGTACCTAGTTTTCACTCCCACCTCTTCAGAGTTCATTTCTCTGCTGTGGTGATACCTGCTGGAAGTCCCAACAAATCATGTTCCTGCTGCTGTACTTCCTCAGAGGGGCAGGGAGGGAGCACAGCCAGGTGGTGGTCCTCCTGTCAAGCCACCTCCAGCCTCCCTGCTAGAGTGGCGTTGTCTCGCCTGTCTTAAGTTTCATTGCTGACTTAACATCTGGTCTGGAGGTTGTATGCGGAGAGTAGCAGGCTTTGACAGAAGATTCCGGAAATTTCCATTCTTCACAGAGCTACTGGAACAGCTCACAGTGAGCAAACTATGGCCATGGCATCATCTTCAGTATTACCAAGTATGTCTAACATGACAAAATTCCTGAGCCACATGCTGGCCTTTTGCCGGGGGGATTCTGAGCCTAAGCAGCTGCCTTCTTGACAATCACATACATTAGTAAAAGCTGTCCCCAGAGAACAAGATAAATAAAAAGTTTTGTACAAGCTCCCAAACACCTAACCATGTTCTTCTGGGGCCATAATGACTGTTCTACCTTTTAAATCCATTTTTTATTCCTTCAGACCTCTATTCCATTATCCCTGGGAGAACCTTTGGAAAATAAGCTTCTGAAAACGGGTGGCGAGGAGATGAGACCATAACTGAAGGTCACATCTGTGAAGGAAGAGGCAAGCACTTTGGCTAATAGGAAAATCTCCTAGAGTGATGCCCTGCTGTTTGGCATGTATCGCAGACTTCTCGACTTCACAACCAGGTCCTTCCCATCCCTGATAGCATCCCATATTTGAAGGGAGAGGGAAAAGTTTCCAAGGGCTTCCCCGATGGGGCCCAAACACTTCCACAGTGCTAAGTCAGAGCTTGCAGCTTCCACAGCCCTGAATGTGCAGGCCCTGTTCTGCACACAATCGTACACCCCTCCCCACAACACACACTTCCAGCACTCAGTGGAAGCCTTGTCTACTTATTTTGCCCTCTTTTCTTCTTTTTCTAGAGATTTTATTTAAAAAGGGACAGCTGTAGTAATTTTTATTTGTGGGCTCTTTTTTCTTTTCCTTTGGTTAGTATGACCATGTGATGTTGACACAGTTTTTACCTAAAGCAGAAAGAATGTTTGAAATACAAAAGATACTATGCTCTCAACTGCTCAATTTTCTGAACCATCAGAGGGACTGGTTAGACTATAACATACCATGCTATAGAATTTCCAGGACATCATTATTGGCTGGTAGTTTTCACCTGAAAGACTTCTTTTTTCTTTTTCTTTTCTTTCTTTCTTTTTTTTTTTTGTCATCAAGTTATTTTTTTTTCTGTAGCTATAATTACTAAATGCACATTCTCAGCATTTTAATTCCTCTTCTTTCCCTGAATATTTTCAAGTCTGCAGTTTTAGCTCCCACTACTTGCTTTGCTGTACTTGTTATTTATTTATTGATATATGTATTTATTTATTCTTATTTTTTGTGTTACTGGGGACGGACCCCACAGCCCTGTGTATGTTAGGCAAGCTTCTCCACACTTACTTTTACTTTTTTATTCTGCGACAGAGGTCTCATGAAATAGACCAGGTTGGCCTTGAACTTACAACTTTCAACACCTGTCTCTTAGTCCCCAGAGCAGATGGGATGTTACACCTGTACCAGCAGGCCTGGCCTTCTTTCTGCCTAGTTAATATTATGAGATCACCAGCCTAGAAACATCTTCACTGAGGTGTCAAGTGTAGGTTGTTTGGCTAGAATTCTATGCAGTTCTTTACAGAAACAGTGTAGCGTTCATGACTGACAGCTCTGAGGTGAGAGGTTGCTTGTGACCCACCTCCTGGTTATTTTTTAAAATCATTTTGAAAACAGGACCTTACACATCTCAGAGTGAGTTCCAACTCACCATGTGGTGAGAAATTCAAGGTTTGCAACTAACCTTGAATTTCTGATTCTCTAACCCCACCTCCTCAGTGCTGGGATTCCAGACCTTTCCCACCAGGCCTGTTCTTTGCTAGGACCATATCCTAGTTTGCGTCTCTGTCGCTGTGATAAACAATATAACCAAAGAGCAGCTTGCGGAGGAAACAATTTATTTCACTTTACAGGGAGACACCATCTCTGAGGGGAGTCAGGGCAGGAACTCTTAGCACTTACCTGGAAGCAGGAGCTGAAGTAGAACGGAAGCTCAGCTTGCTTTCCTATACAACTCAAGACTGGCTGCCCACGGCTGGCACTGCCTGTACTGGGCTGAACCTCCCACATCAAACCACTCATCTGGGAAATGGCCCACAGGCTTGCACACTGGCCATATGATAAAGGCACTTTCTCAATTGAGGTTTCCTTCTCCCAGGTGACAGGCTGACAAAACTTAAACAGCACAGAACGCCACATAGGGATTTGCACCGGCTAGGAAAGCATGCTACCAACTGTACTACATTCCCAGCCCCAACTCTGGATATTTGTAAGAGAAGCAAAGAAGGCAAGTCAATGGGGTACCATAAGAAGGCTAAAAAATCCCCAGGTTTTGGCAATTGGATTGGTCTTATATGACTGCCAAGGACTGGCTTTGAGAACAAGGTTCAGGACTGATAGCTTGCTCAGTGTGTTGACAGTGTGCACAGCTCCCAGCAGAGGAACCCTCATTGTGCACGTGGGTGTGAAGGCGGGCAGAATAAGTTGGTATCTTCAGCCAGGCTGAGTAGCTTTGGGGACCAGAGGAGCACAGCCAGGAACAGCATGGTTTTTAATTTTACATGGCTCATTTGGACATTAGGGCCTGTCTTCTTCAATGATAGTGAAGGAACGGCTTAAAAACCAGTTGTGTTTCATTGTTATGAGACTGTTCGATGTTTTCACAGACCGTCTCATCTCATCATTTTTCTCTTGAAACAAGAGCATATCTTTTTCTTTGCTTTGAATTTTTACATTTCTGCTATGGGTAATGTACAATGCGCTATTTTTAACTTGTCAGAAGTAGTCTTGGAAGATTATTATCATTATACTACATTCTTCACTTCATGACTCAAAAATATTTTCTCCACTTGCTTTTAGCCTTAAGAAATAGAACAATGATGCATTTGAGTGCAGAGTCAATTACTGAGTGACCCCATAGTTTTTTATTTCAGAATTGTATTGTGCTATTTATAATACCAAATGGCCGTTGTTTGAAGGCAAAATGATCTGTTCAAAGTATTTCCAACAATCTAGCAAATATTTAAGATTGCTTACTCTCAACCTTGCTGTATTTTTCAGATGTTTTCCTATTATTGACAATGTTTTTATAAAGCCCTCCTGATTGCTCCTCTTGTGTTGTCTTTGAATGTTATAGTCTAGAAGTACTTAGATTTCTGGATGGCTGCTCCCTCTTCAAGACCAGAAGAGAGGCCAGCTCCTTTCCCTAGTACCAACTTGGTATCTCCTATATATCAAGGGCAGAGTTTAGAAGACCTGAGCCATGTGATCAAGAAACCATTTGGGAAATTGCTCAGGTCTTCATTGTTTTCTCTTTCTTTCTTTCTTTCTTTCTTTCTTTCTTTCTTTCTTTCTTTCTTTCTTTCTTTCTTTCTTTTCTTTCTTTCTTTCTTTCCTTTTTTTTTTTTTGTTAAATCAGAAATTCTGGCTTAGTACCCTCCAGCTGGGCCACATGCCTGCTGGTGCTTGCTTCTGTCTATTTTTGTCTGCTTCCAAATCAGAGGCCTAGACGGAGCTTCAGAAGCCGTTGCCTTCATGCTCAACTTCAGAAGCACACGGGTGGACAGAGTTCTAAAAAGCTCGCCAGTGGAAAGCACTTCAAAACCGGCCAACAAATATTTGTGATTACTATGTGCATGCTTCCAAAGAACGTGGAAAGCTACATCATCCACACCCCCAGGAACTTTGTGTGCTACTGAGAGAGACATACAGATGTATACAAAGCATCCATCGGGGAGTTGTGAATGTAGAGCATGTTTGAAAGCTGAATGTCTAGACGGTCAGAGATATGTCCCCCACCTGTGTGTGTGTGTGTGTGTGTGTGTGTGTGCGCTCGTGTGCGTACGAAGAGCAGAGAACAACTTTAGATGTCATCCCTCAGGTGCTACCAATCTTGGGTTTTTTGAGGGCAGGGCCTCTCAATAGCCAAATAGGCTAGGATGAGTGGCCAAGGAACCCCAAAGATCTACTTGCTTCCATTTCTCTAGTGCTGGGACTACAAGTGTATATGGCCACACCTCACATTTTGCATGTTTTTTTTTTTTTTTTTTTGGAGTTTTGGGAATTGTTCTCTGGCCTTCCTGCTTCTGAGGCAGGCACTTCACTGACTAAGCCATCTCTGTAGCAAATATGCACTCTCGACATCCTTGCTCTTTGACCCTGTTGTTTGCTACTGAGAAATTCTAATTGTAAGACATTCCTCCCAGGTCTAAGTTTTAAAGTACTGAATGTAAGATCACTATGTCTCTAAAGGTTAAATGACTGCTTTACAAATAGCCTGGATACAAATTCCAACAATCACTAATGTAAATTTTTTTTTTTTTTTTTTTTGCTTTTTAGTTTCACACTTGTAAAATGGAAAGATAATAGCATGTACCTCATAGGGCTAGGAGAGTTATGGTTTGAATTTTCAGAGTAGTGCCTGATATATGGAGAACTCACATTAGATTAAATGTTATTTGCCAAACAGCCATTCACGCATTTGATGACACATTAATGTCCCCTTTCATCTGCTTCCTTCTGCTTGCTCTTGTTCATGTAACTTCATCATTGTGTGATTAATGACAAAATCATTTACCTATTGATCATGGAATAAGATATTAGAATCCACTCAGTCCTTTCTGTTAGGTTTTACTGTCATCCTTACTCCAAACGTGATATAAATGGGGGAGGGGGCTCATCATGTTCTAAATAATTCATGCTTGGAAGAGTGTTTCACCAAAAGACAAGAACAAAACACTAACCCTCAAAGGCAAGCTTCCCAGTGTGAAGCGCAGACAGAGAAATAGCCATCTAGTCTCTGGCTAAGTGTGAAGGGCTAATTGCTAATCGTCTCACATTGGAGAAAATCCCTCAGTTGAAATGGAAGCAGCAAAAAGAAAAACTGATCCCCAAGAAAAAAAGAGAATTTAGAAAGAAAAAACCTACAAGCTTCAGCTGCTACATTCAGTCTAGAGAAGACACTGTGCCTCACGACAGAGATGTGTGTGCAGCAGTGGCCTCGGGGCTGAATCTTGGAGACCTGGAGATGAAACTCAGGTCACTGGGGCACTGAGTCTATTTTACCGACAGTACTTTTCAAGCCTCAGCTTTTTTTTTTTTTTCCTCAACTTGAGCTTCCAGTTTTGTGAAAGCTTGAGTTATCCCACGATGGAAATCATGACTCCATAATGTCGATGCTCAAGGCTAAATTAGTGATCACCAGAGATGTCCTGGTTTTAAAGTACTCACCTTTTCAGAATGTACCCAGCTTTCCTGCTGGAGAGTTCCATGTGGATGTGGACATGTGGACATACACACATTTATGTGGTACCGTTCTATTCTGTTTAAAGACTGTCATCTCTTTAGCTGGTCACATGTAGTGGTAGCAAGATCAAGTGATTTCAGCACATAAGAACTGGAAATTTTATTTCAATTTACAATGAGAAACCTAAAGTTCAGAGATACTCCCAGGGCAACTTGGAAGCCCAAACTTACATGCCTTTAAGCTTATAGACACTACAGTCTATCTCTAGAAAGGCCAAAGAATGACAAAGAGCACTGTGGAGGTGAGGGTCTCCAGATGAGCCTCTGAAAATTAAATTTTTTATGGGTATGAGTGTTTGACTTGATTGTATGTCTGTATATACCATGTATGTGCATGGTGCATATAGAAATGAAAAAAAGCATTGGGTCCCTGGAACTGGAGTTAGAGGTGGTTTTGAGCTGCCAGGTGGGTGTTGGTCCTCTGGAAGGAAAAGCAGTGCTTTTAACCACTGAGCCACCTCTTTAGCTTTCCAGTTGAGCTTTTCATGAGATGAATGAGAACTGGCATAGCAGATTCTCGCTTCTGACATAGGGTAGAGAGAATTGTGTCAAGTGTCAACAAACCACTTGAGGCATAAGTGTATAAGATCCGACTGGTGACAATGAATAGATGAAAAATGTCCCTGTACATGAACAACAAGGCTGTTGTGTACATAAGAAGGCTCAAAAATACCACAAAAAAAGGATTTCTCATTTTACCCCATAAGCAGTGGCTCCTTGAGGTCTAGGTAGCTTGCTCTAAAGAGTCAGGGAATTCTATCTGTGCCATTAAGTGGAATGGGTTGTGTTACAAAAAGAACATGCACAAGACTGAACACTACCTTTGAAATCATGTCATAATAATGGAGCAGCATTCTTTCCAGGAAAGTTTTTCTGTCTGTAAAAGATAAAGAACAAGAAATAGAGAAAAACCAAAACCAAAACCCAACAACAAGAAGTCCTCAAAGTATCATATCTTGTTTTTTAGGTGGTATAGAAGAAATATGGTGGGTATGATTATTTATGTATTTATTTTTTTATTTTGCCTACATATGTTTGACCCGTCTGCATAAGAAGCAGCTGGTCTTTCTCAGCCCGTTTGTCTTTTGTAAAGTATCTTGGTGTTACTATAACCAAGCAAGTGAAATAGTTGTATGAAAAAAAAAAACTTTCAAGTCTCCGAAGAAAGAAATTGAAGAAGATATCAGAAGATGGAAAGATTTCTCAAGCTCATGGATTGGTAGAATCGACATAGTAAAAGTGGCCATCTTACCAAAAGCAATCTACAGATTCAATGCAATTCCCATCAAAATACCAACAAAATTCTTTACATACCTTTAAATAACAATTTGCAGCTTCATATGGGAAAACAAAAAATCCAGAATACTTAAAACAGTCCTGTATGATAAAAGATTTTCAGAAGGTATCTCCATCCCTGTTCTCAAGCTATACTATAGAGCAACATTGATAAAAACGGCCTGGTACTGGCATAGAAACAGACCCAGAAATAAATCCACACACTTACAGACACTTGATTTTTGACAAAGAAGCCAAAACCATACAATGGAAAAAAACAGCTTCAACATCTTCAACAAATGGTGCTTGTTTAACTGGATGACTACATGTAGAAAAATGCAAATAGATCCATATTTATCACCCTGCACTAAACTAAGATCCAAGGGAATCAAAGACCTCAACATAAAACCAGACACACTAAATCTGTTAGAAGAAAAATTGAGGAAGAGCCTTGATCTCATTGGCACAGGAGACAACTTCCTGAACAGAACACCAACAATTCAGGCTATAAAAGCAACAATATATAAATCAGACCTCATGAAACTGAAAAGCTTCTGTAAAGCAAAGGACTCTGTCAACAGAACAAAACAACAGCCTACAGATTGGGAAAGGATCTTTACCAACCCTATGTTCAACAGAGGGCTAATATCCAAAACATATGAAATTAAACTCCAACAAACTAAATAATCCAATTAAAAATGGGGTACAGAACTAAACAGAGAATTCTCAACAGAGGAATCTTGAATGGCAGAGAAGCACGTAAAGAAATGCTCAACATACCAGTCATCAGGGAAATGCAAACCAAAACGACTCTCAGATTCCATTTTACACCCATCAGAATAGCTACCATCAAAAACTTTAGTGACAGCACATGCTGATGAGGATGTGGAGAAAGGGGACAGTCCTCCATTGCTGGTGGGAGTGTAAACTTGTACAACCACTTTGGAAATCAATCTGGTGCTTTCTCAGACAATTGGGAATTAAGACTTAAGACCTTAAGACTCAGCTATACCACTCCTGGGCATATACTCGAAAGATACTCCACCATTCAACAAAAATATTTGTTCAACTATGTTCATAGCTGCTTTATACATAATAGCTGGAATCTGCAAACAACCTAGATTTCCCTCAACTGAAGAACGGATACATAAATTGTGGTACATTTACCCAATGGAATAATACTCAGCTATTAAGAAGAAGGAAATAATGAAATTTGCACGCAAATGGATGAAACTAGAAAAGATCATCCTGAGTGAGGTAACCCAGAACCAGAAACACACATGTGGAATATACTCATGACATATTAGCCATATAACACTGGATAACCATACTACAATCCACAAACATGAAGAAGCTAAACAATAAGGAGGACCCTAGGGAGGATGCTTACTTCTCCTTCAGAAAGGCAAATAGAATAGATCCCAGAAGTGGTTGAAGAGAGGAAACAAGATGGAAGCCCACCATAAGTGTCCTCTGAAAGACTCCATCCGACAGGGGACTGGAGCAGATGCTAAGACTCACAGCCAAACTTTGGTCAGGGTGCAGGGAGTCGTAGGAAAGAGTGGAAGAATAGAAGAATCAAGAATCCAGAGATGTCAGAAGCTCCATAAGAAGACCAACAGAGCCAACAAATCGGGTTCCTGATGAGACTGATGCCATCAACCAAGAACCTATGCATGAAGAAGACCTAGACCCCATGCTCATATGTAGCCCATAGCCATCTCAGTCTTCATGTGGATACCCTAGTAAGAGGAATAGGGGCTGTCTCTAACATGGACTCTCTTGCCTACTCTTTGATCACTTCCTCTGGTGGGGGTGGGACATTGCCAGACCACAGAGGAAGAAGATGCAAGCAGTCGTAATGAGACTTGATAGGCTGGGATCAGATGGTAGGGGAGGAGGGCTCCCTTTTTTGAGAAATAGGGGAGGGGACAAGAGGAGAAGAGGGAGGAGGTAAAGGAGGGAAGTGGAGCCGAGAGGAAACAAGGGAGGGTGCTACAATTGGGATATAAAGTGAATAAATTATAAAAAATAAAGTTAAATTGAAAAAAATAAGCAGCTGGTCTTTCCTGGCCTTCATTAATATTCTTCCTCTGTCTACTTATCTATACCGTCAAAACTTTTCTTTTCCCACACTGTGCTCTGTACTTTGTTCCTATAGTGTCACAGGAGGTGGCTTTCCTAAACATCTCAGATTCCTGATTTAGCCCAGCCTTGTCTGGGGTGTTACCATCATTCACACTGGTCCTTCAAATGTATTGTGATACCTGACTGAACTTCAGGTCCATATTTTCATTTCAATTGCCCACATAACAGTTCAAATCCCAGGGTCTCTGCACACCCACTGCCTCTGCTTTTTTTTTTTTTTTCATTGAACTCTTCATTTTATTCTAATTTCCCCAAAATTAGATAAGAGCTAGGAACATGAAGACATCTGTAGATCTCCTGGTTCTCCTGCCCTGCCCTCTCTTCTACTTCCACCATCCACCCACCCACCCTATTATCTAGTCAAGAATGGCAATTTGACCTGAACCCTGTCATCGGCTGCTCCTTGCTGGGGGAGCCTCACACCCACTGTCGGGTACAGACATTCCTTAGTGATCTGACACTCACATTCCTCCTGGAATTACACTGCTTCTCGCTTCTCTTGGGAGATTTACACCTGTACGTTGAGGCTGGCTCACATCCTCACCATTCAGTGACCCTGCAATATCTTCCCAGAGCCACAGTCTAGGATCTGCCCTCCTCTGCTCTGAAGTTCTAGTCCTGTGATGATCTGGTGACTATCGTGGTTTCACTTCCTTTATGAGCCTTGAGCATCGAGGCTTTAGCGTCTTCATCTTTGTCTCCTAGGGCCTACCAAGGATTGTATAAAAGTTTGTTAAATTGTACAAAGAAATAATGGAAAAGTTTACCCAGGGGACTTTTTCCTTCTGATCAGATCACTTTAATCACTGGAAGGATGGGAGGATGGGAGGAAGATGGCTCCGTAACGAACATCTACTCAGTGCTCCGCGTTGCTCAGTGTGGTTTCTATATTTCCTCATTGGAGCCTCACAGGGCCTTCATAGGGTTAGTATTATTACCCCAATTCCATATGAGCATAATGAAGTTCAGAGTCTGACTGTCTGGCTCACTCTGCAGAGTTCAGGTCTTGAATTCAGTGAAAACTAGGGCAAAGATTCAAATTAACTTGACGCTACCCTCCAGCCATTGACATAGTTAATGACTCAGCTTAAAGTGGCTTGAGCTATATGGAAAAGCTATAGAAGTAAAATATTCTTTTCTTATTCAAAATTCTTGTGATCTCTCTCCCTCTCTTTCTCTCTGTCATGTGTGTGTGAGATCTCAATGCAGGGATAAGCATTGAGGGTCATTCCGTAGGCACTGTCCATCTTACTTGTGGAGACCGTGTCTCTCACTGGCCTGGTACTCATTCAGTAGACTCGGCTAGCTAGTTAGCAGCCCCAGGAAGCCTCCTGTCTCTACCTTCCCAATGCTGGGCTGGCAAGCATGTCCACTGTGCTTGGCTTTTGTTGTTGTTGTTTTTGCTTAGGCTCTGAGGATCAAACTCAGGTCCTCATGCTTGCAAGGCAAGTGTTGACTAAGTCATCTCCTTTACCTGAGACCATTGCTTTCAGAACTAATTAAATCTGATTCTGCAGGCCAGAGCTTTATGAACCTCAAATCTAGGAGCACTGCTCACTTCTGCTCTTTGCTCCCATCACTCTTGCTTTAGTGCTGAGAGAGCTGGACCTCTCTGCGTGCATCTTTTTGCCTCTGCTCACTCCCAGTGGTCAATAGCTTTGTCAATGGTTCATTTGCAGTGAGAATGAGCTTATGAGTTTGGTGTAAGTAAATACGTAGTTTTCTTACACTTTCAGAATAATGACATTTTTGAAATGTGTTCTTACCCCCCCCCCCCACACACACACTCCTTTTCTGATGCTGGAAATGGAACCCAGGGCCCCATATATGCAGAACAACTGTGCCACTGAGCCATCTCTGGCCCCAAATTTTAATTTTTTCATGGATCATCACTGTAAACTCTGGTCTTTAGAGACTCAGAAGTCTTGATCTAGAAAATTATTGGATAAGAAACATTCACTCTAGTAAGTTAAGGAGAATAAAAAGAAGTGGAGACTTTATCAGATCCTGGAAGTGCTGGTAAAACTTATGTTGGTTTGTTGGCAATGACTGACAGCCTAAGGAATCATTAAGAACAAACTTGCTTGTCTTTCGTCTAAACCAAATGTTACTCTACTGACTCTTCCTCCTATGCTTACAGGGTTTGATCAGCTATAGCCCTGGTCTTGGAAGAATCTTGGTCTTATTTCATTCTTCTGCTTTTTGTATAGGGACCAGCATCGGCCACACTTTCTTTACCCCCCCCCCCCCGTTTTCTGTCAGTCTCTGGGGCAATATATGCAGTACAGCAATTACATAGCCACACAATGGAGTATGATGTGTAGCTCCTAGAACATTTAGTTCCATGATTTGATAACAATTCACTTAAGGGCTAATATCCAGAATATACAAAGAACTCAAGAAATTAAATTCCAGCAAACCAAATAATCCAATTAAAAATGGTGTACAGAACTAAACAGAGAACTCTCAACTGAGGAATCTAGAATGGCAGAGAAACATTTAAATGCTCAACATCCTTAGTCATCAGGGAAACGCAAATCAAAACAATTCTGAGATTCCATCTTCTACCCATCAGAATGGCTACGATCAATAACTCTAGTGACAGCACATGCTGGTGAGGATGTGGAGAAAGGGGAACACTCCTCCATTGCTAGTGGGAGTGCAAACTAGTACAACCACTCTGGAAATCAATGTGGCACTTTCTCAGAAAACTGGGAATAGCTGTCCCACCCAGCGGGAGTTCAACGAGTTCCTAAGGAGGGGCGCAAAAAGTGAAATAGAGACAAGGAGACACAAAGAATGAGAACAAGTCTATAGTCTGTTCTCACTCTCATTTATTTGAAAAATTTCACACAACTTTATAGGGAGAAGGCAGGAAGGGAAAATGTGTCAGCAATATAATTTACAAAACATAACAGGGTGATTAATGATGATGCAGAACACAGCAAGAATGTTTACTAAAAGAGATACTACAAGAATGTCAGCTAAGATATCTCAAAATGTCTAGCCTGATGAACAGATGTCTCATAGGTTCTGGAAACATAAATCTCTCACCTACAACCTTGTTGCATCTGTCTGTAACTTTCCACTAGCTGGCCTTGGCTCCCGGCAAATAGCTGTACCTCAAGATCCAGCTATACTACACTCCTGGGCATACACCTGAAAGATGTTCCACCATACGACAAGGACATTTGCTCAAACATGTTCATAGCAGCTTTATTCGTAAGTCAGAAACTGGAAACAACCTAGATGTCCCTCAACTGAAGAATGGATACATAAATTGTGGTACCTTTACACAACAGAACACTACTCAGCCATTAGAAACAAGGAAATCATGAAATTTGTAGGCAAATGTATGGAACTGGAAAAGATAATCTGGAGTGTGGTAACACAGACCCAGAAAGACACACATGATATATACTCATAAGCAGATTTTAGTCATATAATACAGAATAGGCATACTACAATGCACTGACCCTAAGAAAATAAGTCCATTGGGCATCTTAGGCTTCATATGGGTCCGCTACTAAAAGGAGTGGGTGGTATCTCTGAAACAGACTATGTTGCCGGCTTTTTTATCACTCCCCCTGATGGGACTTCCCTGCAAGGCCACACGGGAGGAAAAAGAACTCAGCACTCCTGTGAATAGATGAACTGGGTAGACAGGCTTCCATATTCTGAGGAATAGGGGAGAAGGGATGCAGGAGAGAGGGTGGGACTGGGAGAAGAGAAGGGAGAGGCCTATGACCAGGATGTAAATTGAATTCATTAATAAAAAAAAAAAATTCACTGACTTATGCAAGGGTGGGAGAGAACAACTGTAAACATGACTGAGGCATAACTGCTGGGTGGGTCATTCCTACAACTTTAAACCAGAGGGTGGGTGCAGACCTCAGAGCTAGCACTCACTGGGAAAAGATTACCCACCCACAGAGGTAACGCCATGTTTGTTCACACACATTTGCAAAGTGTAACAGTTTTTTCATGGATTGTGACTAAACTTAGGCACCAGCTTTTGTGCCAGGGATGAGGGTTGAAGGGGGCGGGGCAGAGAAGCCATGTGTGATGTTTAGAGAAACAGCACATTAACAGGATGCCTATTGTTTGAACACTATATGGATTTCTTCCAGTGAGGGTGTGTGTACAGTCTCCTAAAGGAGGAAAAACAAAATAAAGATATGGTTATTTTGTTTTAAAAAATCAAACGACATGGTTGGGGAGTAGAGTAGGGATAAAGTCCCTGCATCATAAGTGTAAGGGCCTGGTTTCAGACTACCCATCATAAGGGCCTGGTTTCAGACTCCCCATCATAAGTGTAAGGGCCTGGTCTCAGACTCCCCATCATAAGGGCCTGGTTTCAGACTCCCCATCGTAACTGTAAGGGCCTGGTTTCAGACTCCCCATCTTAAGGGCCTGGTCTCAGACTCCCCATCGTAAGGGCCTGGTTTCAGACTCCCCATCTTAAGGGCCTGGTCTCAGACTCCCCATCGTAAGGGCCTGGTTTCAGACTCCCCATGTGAAAACACCAGGCATGAGGCTGTAGGCTTGCAGCCTAGCACTGGGAAGACAGACATAGGAGAAGCCCTAGGGCTTGTCAGCCACCCACGCAGCCTAACTGTGCAGTGCGAGACTTTCTCAAAGGATAAGATGGAAAGTGAATGAGGAGGACATGCATTGAACTCTGGTCTTCACATGCACAGGCATATATACATGCACATACACACACACACACACACACACACACACACACCATGTGAGTGAGGGTTATTGGATTATGCTTCCTTCACCTCATTTTTTGTTTTTTGTTTTTTTTTTGAGTACTCATTTGGAAGCCAAATCCACGTGGGTCATTTTTTGTTTGACAAAGACACCTGACCTGACTCATTGCATGTCTGTCGATAGCCTTCTTTCATCTCACTTCGTGTGAGGACCATGATGCTGCACGAATACTGATGTGTTAGTCTCACCAGTGCATCTTATAACACGTCACATTTGGAAAATACCGATTGCTGAATCCATCTGGCCAAAGAGAGTTTGGGTGACCAATCATGCCACATGTTGGGGTAGAAATTATTCTGCTTTTAAACACATTTTCCTGAAACACAACATCTCACCTCTCTAACTCACTGACTACAGTAGTCCACACCTGTAGTTTTACATTCTGGGAATATTTCAAGTCTGATGATCTCATCTCTTATTCTTTCCACATCCCCTTCACAGACACACCCCTTTCCCTTTATGCTGTGTCTTGCATGGCTCAGTCCTGGAAACCTGACTGGGACAACTCAAGAATGGGGAGACAAGAAGACACAGAAGAAACAACAGACATACATATGAAAAACCTGGACTCACACGGGTTGTGCATGCTTTGATGGAATGCACCATCTACACAACCTCAACACATTTGTTATGTACAGACAAGAAGGAGAGGTTGACTAGTCTGAAGGGAAAAAGGCTAAAACTGTAAACGTCCAGGAGAAAAAGTGGGGAAGATACTTGGTTGCTAAATTTTACACACTCTGTCAGTATCTACAAACAGACTGGAAGACAGCCTTGTAATTCCTTTGAGACTAATCTGGGGAAGACTGTGTGACATTCTTATGGGTCTGAGGCACTGGGGTCCTTGTTGACACTACCCATATCAACCACATCCATTCACTTAGGACTTGGTCGGCTTCCCATACCCCATACAACTTTACTTTTAGTTTGAGGCAAGCAAGGTGTTACTAAGTTGCTCAGGCAGGATTTGAACTCGCAATCCTCCTGCATCAACTTCCTGAGCAATAGGATGGCAGGCCTGTGCTACCAGGGCGAACTTCTATCATTCTTTCAATAAATTATCCACCCACTCCCTGCCTTTGTCCAAACAAATGAAGGCTTTATTCCCTGGGGTTTGTGTGCTATATGGCAATTCTATATCTTATTGTTTTTAAATTCCCTTATTAATTACGCATCTTACTTAGCTTATGTGGATATTTCATTGAAAAACATATAAATGTAAACCAGAAATAATTCGTTCATCTTTCCTCCCCCAGGTCTGCAAACCTAGTGGCATTGTAGTGATGCATACTCTTTCCCAAGTCAGCAGATACTTTACTCTGGTGTCTCCCTTAAGGTCCCTCTGCTGGACTTATGGTTCCCACCTCTGTTTGCCAGTGCCCCAATCACCTTGATGCCCTGTCTCTTCTGGTCATCTCAGTACAGCCAACAAGGGAGCTGTCAGTACCTCTGCCCCAGTTTTCTCCTTCATTATTTCCCTGTGCTCTAGCTGCCACCACACTAGTGACATCACTTCTGTCCAGATCCCCATAGCATCCTGGGGGCTAGAGGTCATGGCTGCTTCTCCAGTCTTATCCTGACCTTTCAGCTGCCCATCATACTGGAACCATTTTCTTGTCTTCACCTCTGTGACTAAACAATCTCCTTTTCTTCCTCCTCTCTTGGAATAATGTTCTTATGGAATATATACAATTTACCCTTGTTCATTCAAGTGCTGATTTCTCTACCTCACTATCTGGTTTAATCCAGACATTGCAGTGTGATGCTTATTCTAAGCATCACCTGTCTCAAGTTTGTGTAAATATGCCACCATTTGTTCTCTGTAATTAAACAGCCAGCCAATGCAGGCGCAATGGTGAGAATAAGGTGGGACTTCCTGGTCTGGAGGGGAGGAGAAAAAGCAGATGGGAGGAGTAGGAGGAAGAAATCAGCAGGACAGGACTTGGAACCGTGAGGAGAGATGAACCGGATCTAAGATATGACTAAAAGCAAGTGAAACCGGTGAAATCTAAGTGACAGGAAACTATGAGGGCTTGGAAGTTTAGGATGGAGTAACTGTTGCCCAGCATTGTGCTCTAGGTTAATTAAATAAATCCTAATCTACATGTGGTGATTTGGGTATACAGCTGGTTTAGGAATAGCCACTGCTTAACTAAAAGATAAATCAACAATAAATATCATTAACCCATGACAAATGGCTCCCAATGTGGGTTACTTGCAATATTTTCAAACAGCTATTATAAACTGTTTAGGGTATTAGATAATAGTTAATTGTTAGTTAGTTAACTCATAGTCATATCAGACACTAGTCTAATTTATCACAGGAGTATACTTCCTAGGTTTAACAGATAGATATGATTTTGTAGACAGGTTGATTACATAAAGAAAGGAAGTCTTCAAAAACTTCAGAGACCTACAGAATACGGCATTTAAAAATGTCTTTATTATTTTAAAGATTCCTTGACAATGAGGCAGGTCATCTCCTGGAAGCACCCTGCCTATTTCAAAGAAGATGATTGGCATCAAAGAACCTCAATATGGAGATGGCCTCAAATATGGCAAATGAGCCAACCAGGCAAAAAGAAAATGCCCTCGTTTCACAACAGACAAAATTCTGCCAAAAATGGGCAAGCATAAATACAGGACAAGTCGACTGCCGAACTCTGTCAAGACAGGGTAAGCAAGTCCTAAATAGTTCCTGCTTCACCTATATGTTTGTCAAATATTCTGAGCCAGAAGGCTGAAGATGATGCTCCGTTATAGAGTTATGGGTGACTATTCAGGCAGCAAACTGGCTCTGTCAAAAAAAATTTTTTTTTGAAGCTGCCAAGATGCACTTCCTATTAACTCCAGTAATTAATTTTATTCCTTCTCAAGTCTCTGGTGGGGTTGAAGACCAAATAGTTACAGTTCCACAATTAAGCTTAAGTTGTTTAGAATTTAAGAAAATGTTTTCATATAGGTAATAGCAATAACGATAAAAGTTAATTTAGGTATAGAACTCTAAATTTGTCTCAATAGGACAATCAAATACTTTCTCCTAAGTTGCCACATGCATGTGAACTGGATATTATGCATGTAAATCTTACCTTAATAGTTTTCAGAACTTTTATACTTATTACTACATTGAAAGAAAAGGAACATTTTATTGGACTTAAGGGGGAAGTGTTAGAATAATATTTTTATGAAATGTATACAATTTACTCTTGCTCATTCACATGCTGATTTCTCTACTTCACTATCTGCTTTCAAACCAGACATTGCATTGTGATGCTTATTCTCAAGTCTGGGTAAACTTGCCACCATTTGTTCTCTGTAACTGTCAATTAAACAACCAGCTAGTGCTGTACAATGGTGAGAAGAGGGTAGAACATTCTGGTCTGGAGGGGTGGAGAAAGAAGCAGTGGGAGGAGTAAGAGGGAGAAATCATCAGGACAGGACTTGGAACCATGAGGAGAGATGAACCAGATCTAAGATATGACTAAAAGCAAGTATAATGGGTGAATCTAAATGTTAGGAAACTATGAGGGCTTGGAGGTTTAGGGTGGAGTAACTATTGCTCAGCATTATGCTCTAGGTTAATTACATTAATTCTAGTCTTTGTGTGTTGATTTGGGTATACAGCTGGTTTAGGAATAACCACTGCTTAACTAAAAGATAAATCAACAATAAATATTATTAACGCACAACACTCCTCTCTGTCTTCTTTCTCCTCCTTCTTCTTCATACCTTTTGGTTGTATCTTCTCACATCCTTTGTTGAAAGCTCATATTCTATGAGGTGGGGTGCCCTAACGTACCTCATTTCACTGTTATATCTGGGCCCCTAAACTTAGGTAAGGTCTTAACACCGAGAGAACCACCATCATGATAAACTGTGGTTATACATATAGTATCTACAGACATGATGATCTAGAATCTTGGTATCGATGTAGGATTGGCACCACTGTTCTTAGATGCTCTAGTCTCCTCTACAGAACAGTGTAGTATGTATGTATGATTTATGCACCCTCACATGTTTTCTTCAATCATCTCTACAAAGGGCAAATACTGGCCAGATCGAACTTTTTAAGGAAAGACGACAAGAAAAAGCCTGTGCACATTCAGTACAGATGTGTCCATCCTAGGCCTATTAGCTCAGACTAGGATGAAGGTAAAGCCAGGTGCATGCTTGGGCAGGGGTGTCTGTGGAGGCAGGTGGCAGGTGACAGGATGTTTCAGCTGATACATGATTTTATTCACATTGATTCATTCAGTGTAGTGTTTACCATCCGACTATTTCTAAGTTTTTCCTTAGCAAATTCTGGACTTAAAAATAGTGCATGCATTTGTGCGTGTGTGCATGTGTGTATGTGTGTGTGTGAGTACCCCTAATTTATAAGTAACCTAAAATACTTTTCTGCCTGATGGTGTGATAGTGCACCTCTAACATAACACGTGGAAATGGCTCCACGTGACTACCAGTATCACTCTCTGCTTGAATGTCTTTTTGGCACCTTGGGCTCAACATACCAAATACAGCTACTGATACTCACCTAACTGAGCTATGCTCCCTGGAATGCTCCATTTCAGTAAGCAGGAAGCACCCCCAGATACCTGTCATTCAAGATGAACTCTAACTTTACCCCATTGCCTCTCCCCACCCCCTCTCTTTATGCTCTCTCTATGTGTGTACTCACATCTGTGGGTACATGTGTTTGTGGAAGTGAGAGGTCAACCTTGGGTATGACCCCTCAGGTGCCTTCTGCCTTGTATTTGGAGAAGGGGTCTCTCAGTGGCAACACTGGCTTGTTGATTAGGCTAAGTTGGGAGGCTTTCTGCCACTCCAGTGCTGATTACAAGTGCATGCCTGGATTTTATGTGAGCTCTGGGGAATGGATTCTGGTCCTCATGTTTACACAACAAACACTTTATTAACAGAGCCCTTTTCCTAGTTGCCTCCCTCATTATCTTAACTGCCAACATGATCCATCAGCAAGTTCCACTGTTAAGATGTACTCACTCCTTTTCCATCTCTCCACCCTCCTCATCAATCTGCCAGCATGTCTTACCTGAACTAGTTCAGTAGCACCCAGCACTTACTTCTTCCTGTGTAATCTTGCTCTTCTGCAGTTGAGTCCATGAGCCACCACAGCAATGCTTACGCAGGGATTTGCTTTTCTCTCTCTGGTCTAGTATTTCTGGGTGGCTCTTATGCATGTAAGGCAATTCTGCTCTTGGCCTTGGCCCACCGGACTGCAGATTCAGCTTCTGCATCCCCATCCTTCTTTCTTACCCTCCTCCATGGTCTCCATCTCCAACTATCAACGAGCCACAGTGGCTACAGCCTCTTTACACTCATCAAGCTTGTTGGCCTAGCAGGGCTCTGGAATGGATGGATTCCTTTTCAAGGTCTCTGCCACACGGAGCCTCTTCACCACACCTAGGTCAGCTTAACCTCACCCTCCTTCAGTTCATTCTGTTGCAACCTCCAGAGAGACAGAAATCAGAGTCCTCATTGAAGCTTCTGCCTCAGCCCTGATGATTTAACTGGGCTTTGTGTGTCTTCTCAAGCTCACTTAAGTCCATCCAACTCCCTCTGCTCCCACTACCATTGTCACAACATAGATTCCTCCTCTTGCCTAACTATTGCAGTATTCTTTTCTTCACCTTTGTGCACTTGAAATGACAAGACTGTCCTTAGCCACTCTTGCTGTGATCCTGGCCTCAATTTTTTGTTTTGTTTTGTTTTGTTTTGTTTTCTGTTTGGCTACACCATTTAACACACTTGTATTCTAGTTCCTTAAACATTTCACACTCCTTTGGCACTTAGTACAGTATCCCCTTGATTTTAAGTCCACTTCACCTCTTTTATTTTATTTTATTTTTCAGCTCCAGCTCATCTTCCAGGTGTTAGTCCAGAAATTGTTTTCGTGAGGAACTGTCCAGCTCGTCCCCCTTCCTCCCAATATGGCAGTTGCCATTTTCCATCTCATCTTGGAGCAGGCTGTGTTCTTCCTTCACAGCCAATGAAGATTCATTGCTCCTCAATGTCCGCCTTTCTTCCTTCATCTCTGCAGCTAGAGTTTAGTGTAAAATGGCTATAGGGCTAGATTGCCTTGAATCCAAGTACTGGTTCCTTTTCTGCTTTAGCTGCATGAAATTGAGAAGACCATTTAGACTTACTCAATGTAAAATTAAGCTAATTATAGTCTCCATCATATAGATTTGCTTTGAGGTTTAAATGAGTTAATAAACACAAAGCACTTACTACAGTGCTTGGCAGATAAACACTCAGTAAAGCATCTTGAATGTCACAGTACTGAGGGCTGGGATTACACGGTCTCATTCATCCTTGCACATGCAATAACTATTTGTTGAGTATGTAAATAGTATTCTTCATGAATCAATTAAAGTCAAGAGTAGCCTTATTAAATGCCCATGTTTGCTCTAGGCTCTCAATCTACAGATTAATAAAACACAGTTTTCACAATGGAAGTTATCAGCTCATTGAAAGGAGAGGGCAGTAGCGATTACAGACTATGTGCTGAGACTTGTCTTTGGAGTCTGGTCCATGGCTTGCGCTATGACTTCAGGTTTCTTTGTCCCGGGGCTTAAAGAATGGATGCTGTGGAGAAAAGGGAGGACCCACTAGACAGAGTGGCAGCAAAGTTTTGTTTGAAGGATAGGTAGGATTTCCACAAAACAACTCAGGGAGTAGAGTATTTCGGTCAAAGAGATAATAAGGCATGGGGCTGGGACTTCAATGGGCACAGATGGGAGCACTGATTCTCAAGTGAGGCTGTTGTCACTGTCACTATTACTGAGAATTCTTAGAGATGCAACTTGCAGGGAACTCCCCAGAGTCACAGACTGGAGTTCTGTAGCACTCCAGAGCTGGCAGCTCCTGGAATGTCCCTCCAGCCAAGAGCAACCTGGGCTCAGTTGTGCTGCTGGCAGGTTCTTTAGCTGTTCTCACTTCCCACGATTTTCACCTGGGAAATTTGTATGGATCCCCAAGTAGGACAGTATGAAAAAGATAAATAAATCAAGCATTTCCAATAGGTCATAAAGAAATTTACTTAAAAACATTCCTTAGCATGTATGCGCTTTCACCATTTAACAAAAAATGAAAGCATACTTGCATGCTAATAAGATAGATGTGCTTGCTTCCTTTTAGGTAAAGAATTAAATTTTGGTTGACTATTGATGCTGAAGGTCAAAGAGCATCTTCATATCTGCAGTTAATTGCCACTTTAATTCTGTAGTCAGCTGAGAACATTGCTTCACATGAAGAATGCGGTACACAATGGTGTTGTGTAACAGTTTCCTAGGAAATCGAAACATTCTGTTCTTCAGGGAAGCTACTTAAACAGAAAAGTAAACGACTCAAAATAGTTTCAGGAAGTTTCCGAACCTGACTAGATTCACTAGCACACCCCGCTTCCATGTAAAAAAGTAAAAGCTGAGAATCCCCGTGACACTAGAGGAATAGAGCTGCGGAACAGACCCTTCCTGGCTGCCTGGCAGAGGTTTAAACTCCTGAGGCACAGAAAGGACACTCTCTAACCTGCTGAGCTGCCTGCAGGTTGTGCAGTGTGCTCCAAGTTTCCCAACTTTTGTGAGCTGTCACCCATGCTGGCGTGGGCTTTGGTAATACAACTGTCTGAGTACTTTCTTCTCCTGTAAGTGACCCCTCATATTCCTGTAAGTAGCACCCATAAAACTCATTGGCTCACCAGGATAGACCTTGTTGGGAATCATACTTTGGTCTGTTGTGTGTTCATATCTGGGGTGAGTAGGTATGTGTGTTATGTCTCCCCACGAAAAAGTTGTCATACAACAAAAAGCAGGCATATGTTTAGAAACATTCAGAAATAGATGGAAATTCTCTCCTAATCCCAAGCCAAAACTAATTGAGCATTATTTAAAAAGTGAAATTCAAGTCAGCAAATCAAACAACAATTTTTGAAAATTATTTTTATTTTTACTAAAGTGTGTATTTATGGGGAAGCAGTAAGTAAGGAGGGAGAGAGAGAGAATGTTTCATGTTCTGTGTCTAGATGTCAGAGGACAATTTGGTGAAGTCAGTTCTCTCCTTCCACTTTCATACAGGTTCTGGGCATTAAATGTAACTCCTCAGGCTTGAGGCAAGTGTCTTTTACCCATTGAAGCATCTTGCTGACTCCTGACCCCAAGCAGCATTTTTAAATCAAACATCCTGACATAGCAATTAAAAAATATACTGGTTGGTACTTACACATGCTGGGAATGATTGTAGGAAAATAGTATAAATCTTTGTTTTCTGTAATTAAATGGCTGTTTCTAGAAGAATAGAAACCTTTTCTATTTACAGCAAAAGCATTTAGGCATCTCAGGTCTGACCTGAGCTGCTTCTGGTAGCGTTTGTTGCCACAGTACAGTGTGGCAGCAAGCACAGTTGCATAGGAGCTGTGTGAGGCAGCGGAGTCTGTCCTGTGTTGCAATATGGTTGAATGCTGCCAGAGCTGCCTCAGATTCATTACAAATTTGATTTTGAATTAAGTTGTCAAATGTTTAGAAACCTTCTGCTGCTACTGATGTTTTCATGACTCCCACACTGAGCTACATGGACTGTATGGTTTAAGGGCTTTTAGCTCTGATCAAGGGCAGTTTTCACTGTGTTCTCTGAATGCCAGAAGTCACAGAGTGTTCTAGGTCTTAAGTGGAGATAGAGACAGAGCCATTCAAATCCTTTGCTCAGCACCACTGCGAGCAATCATGCCTTCCTATGAGCAAGAATATGCAGACTGTGAGCAAGTGCCCCCCTCAAGTGAACAAATGTGTCAGTGTGGACTTCAAAAAGCTCAGTTGTGACTTTGTAAAACATCACTGGCTCCAATCTTAATAATGTTTTAAATTTAATTTTATCTGGGTATTAGAACTGAACAAGAGGTCATTGATTTAACATAGAATATAATGTTGAAATATAAGTCATTGAGAATCAAATGATAAATTATTTTGACCCAAAATAATTTACAAGTCAGATATGAAAGTTCTTGTGTTGCTCCTAGAAATGGCTCCTAGAAAACAGAGACAGAGAGAAACAGTGTTAATCACATCTAGTTTGGCTTTCATCTAATGAAATGTGTTATTTGAAAAAATCTTGTAAAATAGCAGCCACAAGAACTTAACAATTATAAGATGAAACACTTCATTTTCTTTCTTTCTTTCTTTCTTTCTTTCTTTCTTTCTTTCTTTCTTTCTTTCTTAAGCTTTGGAATGCAGGAATTCCAAACACTATCTATTCAAGCAGCCAGAACCCAATGACATCACATGCAATTAAATATTAATTTATACTTTAATATACATCATTACTACATCACATTCAGTATCATTTTGAAATTTATTACTAAACCATTCTTTTCCTTTACATAATTAAAATAAATCAAACAATATATGTCAATAAAAAATGAGGGAAAGCCAAACCTTTTTATACATAGAATAGGCATTTTAGATGATTCTACTAAATGAATTTTGTAAGAATGCATTTATCTAAAAAATTAAAACCCTTTTAAACATAAAATTATTTTATCTCATACCATGAAAACCATTAAGGGACATTATCTGTAAGATCATTGTAAGTCACATGAGGCCAGAGTGCTGCACCTGAACCCAGAGTCCAAAGGACTGGCAGCTGAAGAGAGGCAGAGGTCAAACCTTGACTCAGCTCTACAGGTGATGACCAGGGTGAGTCTTAAGCTCTTCATGCTGTGGAGATTTAATTTTAAATATATCTTGCATGTTGTACACACATGTGTATGTCTGGTGCTCACACTTGTGTGCGGGTTTGTTGGGAGGCCCAAGAGAAACTTCAGAGGGCCTCAGCTGCTGTCCTTCTCAGGGTCTCTCACTGGTTTCCCAGTGGGCTAGACTGGCTAGATCTGCTTGTCTGTCTCCCCAGTGCTGAGATTACAAGCATGACTGGACATGGCTTTTTAACATGGATTCTGGGCATCAGGCACAGGGTCTCTGGCTGGCACAGGAAGCACTTCACCGACTGAGCTATCTCCTCAGTCACAGCATTTTGCATTTCTAATTTTTAAAATAATTTTATTATTTTTCATATTTATAGGGTCAGTGTGACACAATGCCAGTACATGTCTAGAGCAAACTGGTATGGCCATCTCCTCGGTGTTTCTCTATGGCTATAACTGCTCAGCTCTTCTCTCATATATCTTCATGAGCTCAGTGGTGGGATACATGAGCCACAGAGACCTCACAGGAGAGATCCCTGTGCTTCTTTTTCTTCTTGGCTAGAGATTACAGCCATGCTCTGGTGACCTCCATTGCCCTCAGCTGACTTCCCAAATGTCCTTTCTCCAAATATGGTTACCTCAGGGACCACAGCTTTCACAGGACACAGTTTAGATCCTGACAATAATACAGATAAAAAGGTGTTTTGCTTTGTTTTGTTTTTGTTTTGTCTTTTGGTTATGTATGCTTATGATAAAAAGTTGAGACTGAAATGGAGATATACATATAAAATTCATTTGTGTTTCACTTTATACACACAACCTGATTATACTTCATCTATATATATGTGTTTTCACATGTACTTGACAGTGTGAGTGCACATGCATGTGTGTGTATGTGGAGGCCAGAGGCTGATGGGAAGAGACCTCCCTAATTGTTCTCACTTTACATTTCCAACAGTTTTTAATGTATTTTCACATTTGTTTGTTTACTCATTTATTTGTTTATTTGTGCATTTGGTTATGCATTTGTCACGGCACAGATGTGGACGTCAGAAGATAACTTGTAGCAGTTGGTTCTCTCCTTCCACTCTGTGGGTTCCAGGGATCAAACTTAGGTTATCAGTCTTGGCAGCAAATGCCTTTATCTGCCGAGCCATTTTGCTAGTCCACCACTATATTTTTTCAAACGGGGTCTTTCACTGGTCTGGATTTTACTGTTTCAGCTACACTGGTGCCAGGGAGCCCTGAGAATCTGTCTCTACTTCCTCACCACTAGGATTACAAGTACATACCATTTCATTCAACTCTTACTAAGTGCTTGGGATTGGACTCAGCTAATCACTTTACTGGCTGAGTCATCTCCCAGTTCCGGAGCCTATATTTCAATAGTGACATGCTGTCACAGCTAGATAGGTGGCCATGTTGTTTTCGGTAGGATTGTGAAAGGATTTTGGAGCTTTGGGCTGGAAAAGCCATTGAGTGCTCCCAGCTTATCGGGCTATTCTGTGGGAACTTTGAAGATCAGAATGCTGAAAGAAATGCAGACAGTGGAAGCTTGGCTTGTGAAGCTTCAGAGGGAAGGAAAGACTCCATGGGGGCTGTTTGATATTTTTTGATTAAAAATCTGTGGAATTGAAACCGTTTTTTCTTCACTGGGAAAACGAATGCTTATTATCTGTGTCTGAAAAGTCAGCTGTGACTAACATGACAGCATCATTGAGGCAAAATCTTCTGAGAAGTATTTCCTTAGGGTCAGTGCATAGAAGATATGATCCAGAGGAGAGCAAGGCTGCACCCGAAACAGGCAGCTGAACTTGGTAATGTGTAAAAGCTCACATGGTATTGTTTGGTGGCATAAAAGCTGAGATATTGAAGAGGTTATGGCGAGAAGCTAAGACTTGGCACTGTGTGGCAGGGTCTGAGTCTCAAGAGAGGCCATCGGTAGAGACTACAGGGTATCGGAAATGCAAGGACTGTGGAACATCTGCCAAGTACAGAGACAGCTACATAGTGAAGTTGGCCTAAGCTACAAGACAAGCTCTGTGTGCTGTGGATGACAGAGTGAGAGAAACTGAGGGTATCTCCAAGCTTTTTCATCCATATCATATCACCTCACGTATTGGACACTGAGCTTTTTACACTGCTGAGTTTTTGTTTTGGCTTGATTTTATTGTAACTGTGCCCTTTCTTGCCTGTCTTATCTTGGAATAAGAAAGTATTCTTTAGTAAGAAAGACGCTTTAGATTTCAAAAGAGACTTTGGACTTTTAAAGTGTTAAACATCTTATAGACTGGGGGAATTTAAAGAGTTAGACTGCATTTTATATTATGATACTAACGAGATGTTGGGAACAAATAAAAAAGAGAAAGTTACGCTTTAAAGGGGTACGTTTGCATGTCAAAGTTGACAAGGGAAGGAATGTCACAGCCTCAGCTGACAACTAGACACACCTAAGAAGAGTGAACCTTACTTGAGGAATTGCCTCCAACAGATCGGCTTGTGGGCATATCTGTAGGGCAGTTTCTTGATTACTAACTGACGTAGGAGGGTCCACCCCACTGTGGGAAGTACTATGGGTAGGTAGGTGGGCTTGGGGTGTGTAAGAAGGGTAGCTGAACATGATCCAGGGACCATGCTCATAAGTAGCATTCCTGAGGCTACAGCTTTAAGCACTGCCTTAAGCTCTAGCCTTGGCTGTCCTCAATGATAGCCTGTAACCTGTATGTTTAAAAAACAAAACAAAACAACAAACCCTTTCTTCCCAAAGTTGTCTTGGCTATGGTGTTTATTACAGCAGCAGAGGAAGTGAAGTGAACACACACCACGTAAGTTCAGGTATGAGAACTGGTGACCACAGAAGTCAAAAGAAGGTGCTGTATCTCCTGCAGCTGGAGTCATCAGCAGTCGTGAGTTAACCGACCTCGGTGGTAACAGAATTCCAGTCCTATGCCAAGAGTAGGAAATGCTCTCAACCACTGAGCCGTCTCCACAGCCCACACAGCCACCTATTTGTTATGTCACATGAATGCCAGCTGTCAGGATAAAACTTGACTTCAAAGAGAATTCTATGCTAGGCATGGTGGCATGTGCCTACATTCTCAATATGTGGGAGCCAGAAGCAGGAGGATCAAGAGTTCCAAGCCATCCTGGGCTACATAGCAAGACCTTGTCTCAGACAAACAAAAGCAATCCTGATAAACCTTTTCCCTTGGTGCCTGTTGCATAGGCAATTCTAACCCAATATGAAGTTATGTTTAAATACACTCAGTTTTGGCCACTAAAGAATGCTGCCTTTGATCATTTGTAGGTAAATCCTATTCTTCCCCTTTGACACTTTTCTCAGGATCTTCCTGTGTTATCAAGGCATCAAGATTCCTTTTTGTGGGATCTTAGGGATATAATAATATATATATTATATTTTACATATAAAATAATATATATAATTTATAGATAATATATTATATATATAATATTTTAAAAACAGACTTAGAAGAAAGCTTGGGACCATCTTATATCAGAATTTGAGAGAAAAACAGCAGAGTAAGTAAGATGTAAATCCCAGTGGCTTGTGAGATGGAGAAGAGGAAAGTCACATCTTTTGAGTTAGCAATCAGTCTGTAAGTAACATCATGGGGAAGGGTACTTCAGACAGAGAATGAGAACACCCAGCCTGAGGGCAAGCAGGCTTAGGATTTGGGTTGGTATTCCAAATGACAGAAAGGGAGAAAAGGAAAAAAAGTAATATTTTTGTACGTTTGTTTGTTTCTTTTCACTAAGTTAGAAAGTTGGCCAAGCTTAGGAGTGGAGGTCTGAAAGGGGGGCTTCTAGGAAACATTATGGATGTTTATTAAAGGATGATTATTCTGCCCACTTCTGTAACATGACTTCAGCTATATTGATTTTGTAAGGAGCGGCCTCCCTCTCCCTTAGGAGAGAAGACAAGAAGACCACAATGCGTAATGTTTTAGGAAGTTTAGAATATCAAGTCTTCACCCAGGATCAGAGCTGGAAGTAACACTCCCCTACTGGGCCTCAACAAAGCCTTGGCTCCCCCACCTCTTCCCCTTCATGCAGTATTTTAAATTCTAGTTTGGGGCAGCTGTAAAACTTTCCCTTTCTTGTAATTAATGTGTTACCAGAGAAACAGGAGGCAGTGTCCAAAGCTGATCGTGGAGCAAGGGTGTGTGCTCACCGACTTCTACACCTACTAAAGCGCGGTTTAGCTCTCTAACACCAGGACTGAAAAGTCAGACAAGGCCACATTTTCATGTTGATTCCATGTTTTGATGATTGGCACATTTGGTAGCAAGCAGTGCATGGAAAGGAGACATTATATTGTCTTTTACCGAAAGAAACAACTTTTAGGACTTCTGAAGATTGACAATAAGGGAGCCTAAAGACAAAATGCTGTGCTTAAGAGAAAATAAAGATTTTTTTAAAAAAATGTATAGTGAGAATTTTGGAATTTTGGTTTCTTTAAACAGACAGCAATATTATAAGACTATGTTGTTGTTCTAATCCCAGGTGTGGGGATGTAGGGCTGCTTTGAAGCAGCTGACTATGATTTGCCTCCTGCTCTAGCAGAAGCATGGTTTTGCCAGCTGTAGATAGTTTCTGTGATTCTGTGACATTTGGAATCTTGGGAACTTTTCAAAGGGTACATAAATGCTAGAGTCCCCAAAGGCAAAGTTTGTTGCTGTTGGTCATTCAAGAGTGTTGGCTGCGGTTTATTAGCAGGTGTACTCAAAGAGGAAAGGAATTAGATTCAAGGATCTCTAGCTTTTTCTCCCCTCTATTTTTTTCTCCTATCTAGTGATAGGGGGTAAAATGGGGAGGGGGAAAAAGGTGGGAAGGAAGAAGAACCCACAAGTAGCAAAGCCAGGCTACAGAAAAGTAAAGCGAAAGGCCAATAAAATTGCTCAGTGGGCAAAAGGGCTTGCCGTAAAACCTGATGCCCCGAGCCTGAAACCCATGTAAAGATGTTTAGAAAGAACAAACTCCAAAGATCTTCTCTCACCATCACACATGCACTGTGGCATGAATGTGTCCCTCCCATGCATCACACACACATACTAAAAAACATTTTTTAAAAAGCCTTAAAGATGTATGTCTTGATTATTTTCTTGTTGCTATGGCCAAACACCCTGACAAAAGCAACCAAAGGAGCAACCCCTTGTCACCCTTCAACTAAAACTCTCCTTCCATTTTTCTCGTAGGCTCATAACCGTGCTGTCATGTACAATAGTCAGAACCCATCAAAAACGGTGTATATGGCTACTGTAAAGATACTTAGTGACTCTTCTTTGAGAGAGCTATACCCACTCTCTCATGTTTTTCCTGAGTGCCTCTCATTTTTTTAACTCTCCTACTTAAAAGTGGCTGTCTTGTCCCCACTCATCAGAAACTTTTTTTCTGCAGCCAAGTCAAGACTCCAGCTTTACCTAAGTTGGGTCCCTAAAAAAATTAAAGCAAGTCACTAGGCTGTTGGCGCTGTGCTCAATACAGCTGCTGTCAACACCATTTTTTGAAATTATGTTTTTAATTATTTTTAATTTTAATTTTATTTTTGTTAATCACACTTTATTCACTTTGTATCTCAGCTTTAGCCCCTCCCCCATCCCCTTCAATCCCACCCTTTCTCCCTCTTCTTCTCATATGCCCCTCTCTCAGTCCACTGATGGGAGAGGTCCTACTCACCTTCCATCTGACCCTAGTCTATCAGGTCTCATCAAGACTGGCTTCTTTGTCTTCCTCTGTGGCCTGGTAAGGCTGCTCCCCCCTCAGGTGGAGGTAATCAAAGAGCCAGCCCACAAGTCAATACCGTTTTAAAACATGTCCATTTCTCATGTAGACCTCAAGTAGAAGTTTCTGGTTTCTTTGAAGACTCAGTTGTATCATGTGACGTTTTGCTGGAAGCTGTCTTGTAGAGGGCAGGTGGTGTTTTGCTGCGAGCTGTCCCATGCTAGGGGCATGACTTTGCACAGCTGGACTTTGAGGAGAAGAGATACATAGAAGCCATGGACAGTGAGACAATGCTTTTTGAATGGACTGCATTGGTCTTCTTGCTTTGATACCTTTACAGAGAGGAATGTTCCAGAGAACTTTTTGGGGCAATCCAACTGAGTCTTGAGGCTTCTGATGACGTGTCCCAATCTGCTGAGTCATGCTGAATCTGTTTGGAGTTGGCATTTGCACTGCACTGCTGTTACCCAGACAATGAAGAGTGAGCACAGCCCAAGGAACTACTTCTAAAAAGGTCAACAACTCCCTTTTCCTAATAACCTTCTTTCTCCCCTACCTCTGGTCAATGGGTTAGAAGGGAGGTGAAAGAGTTTAAAAATCCTAAATAAAGTAGGTTTGTTGAAAAATCTAACCATGCATAGACCCAAATGAGGAAGGAACTAAAATGGATTATTTTTATTTTTCATTTACATTTTAATTTTATTTTTTATTTACATTTTCTTTCTTCTTTGAATTGTTTTTAGTAAATTGTTTTGGGCTTTGGGGCAAGGGCAGGGAGTTTTGAGGGGTGGAAATGACAGGGGAAGAGAAGGGAAAGGAAGAGGAAAAGAATGATGGGGGAATAAAATAAGAAAGAGAAAGGTGGAGCTAGAAGTAGAGGAGGGGAGTAGGTGGAGAGGAGGAAAAGGAGGAGCAAGAGGAGGAGATGGGGAGGAGGAGAAGATGGAGGAGCAGGAGGTGAAACATCATGTCTATTCCTACGTAGCTACACATCTTCGCATTTCCTCTTTTGGCTTGACAAAGTATGCTGATTACAGAATTTCTTAAAAGGTCATTTGGTAAAGTGAAATAAATGACTTGGAAAAAATAATTCTAAGGGGAAATTGTTATGAACAATTAAATCATAATAATCATAATTTAAAGCACTTTGCAATTAGTCTTTTTATGAATATCTACAACGCCAAAGTGATCTTTACAAAAATGAATCTTGGCAACCAATTAGTGCTGGGTCTAGTCTAATTTATTTGATTTTTTTTTTTTTTTGAGAGTAGAAAATGCTGAGGAAGATTCCTAGAAAGGATTATTTAAAATCCTCACACACATTAATATTTTTTGAAAAGCACATGGCATGGGAATTTATTATAAATTAGAAATATTTTGTGCCTACTTCCTTCCTAGTGAATACCCTGCAGTAACTTAGAGGCGTCTGCAATCTCTGCGCAAATTAAATCTGTATGATGATACTTATTATTTTCACTTATTAACAAGAGAAAGTAATAAGCCATTTCTGATGGCTTATTCCTAACTCTATTTAGAAACAGAACATCACCACCTGTGTTCTAATGATTGCATTTGATGCAAAATTTTATGTGAAATACAACAACATCCTCTTTCATTAAATATGTATCTTTGATTTTTTTTTTTTTGAAGCAGTATCTCATGTAGCCCAAGATGGTTAGGAACTCTCTGTAGCCAAGAATGCTTTTGGAGTCCTGGTTCTCTCTCGTCTTCTACCAGAGTGCTGGACTATAGGTATGAGCTACTATACTTGGTTTATAAGGTACAGGGGACAGAACCCTGGGTTCTGTCAACTGAGCCACATCCCTAACCATTTAAATTTAATTTTATAAGTAAATTAGTGAAGGTGAAACCACAGCAATCCTGAATACTAGTGATATTTACTAAGTCTCCCCACTGGTATGGAGCTAAGAAATCAGCTTTGCAAACAGCTTATGGATGTTTTGCATCTGGAACCAGGCTTCTGTGTGTTTATACAGGGTGATGGTGGTTCAGGTTTACTCCATGAAGTCAGTGCCTAACACAAAGTACCCTTTAATGTGGCATCTTGGTTAGGGTTTTATTGTTGTGAAAAGATACCTTGATCACAGCAACTCTTATAAAGGAAAACATTTAACTGGGGCTGGCTTACAGTTTCAGAGGTTTGGTCCATTATCATCATGATGGGAAGCTTGGCAGTGTGCAGGCAGATGTGGTGGTGGAGGAGCCGAGCATGCTAAGGAAGGAGCTGAGAATCCTACATCTTGATCCACAGGCAGAATGGGTGCCACATGGAGTGGGTGTAGCTTGAGGACATGAGAAAACCCACCTCAATAGTGACATTCTCCAGCAAGGCCACACCTACTCCACCAACACCTTACCTCCTAATAGCGCCACTGCCAATGGGCCTATGGGACTATTTTCTTTCAAACCACCACATATGGATTCTCTTATGATTCATCAAAAGCAAGACAAATTTAAAACTGATTATATACCCTTGTTACTTGTTTCAGACATCTTCAGGAAGATATCTGATAAGGAAAGAAGAATGAGGAAGAAAAGACTAAAATCAGTTGTTAATAGCAGAGTATGATTTCAGTGTCCAAGTGGGTTCCCTAGTAAGGGGAACAGGGACTGTCTCTGACATGAACTCAGTGGCTGGCTCTTTGACCACCCCCACCCCCCACCCTCCCTTGAGGGAGGAGCAGCCTTGCCAGGCCACAGAGGAAGACAAAGAAGCCAGTTCTGATGAGAGCTGATAGACTTGGGTCAGATGGAAGGGAAGGAGGTCCTCCCCTATCAGTGGACTTGGAGAGGGGCATGGGATGAGATGAGGGAGGGAGGGTGGGATTGGGAGGGAATGAGGGAAGGGGCTACGGCTGGGATACAAAACAAATAAAATGCAATTAATGTAAAAAAATAAAATTTAATTAAAAAAAGATCAACAATGGCTAGTTTCTCTCATATTGTACCTGTGATCCAGAGGTTGGATCTTACACAGGCAGCAGAAACTAAACAATCCAAATGCATTGGCCCAGCTCCCTGGGGCCTGAGATTAGAACTGAAACAGAGACACAGCTAAAAATCTTATGTGGACCTTTGCAAACTGCAGAAAACAAAAGAAAGATTTATTGACCCTTTCCATGATCTACCTCTCAGGTTTCTTTCAGTAGCAGGGAAAAAGAGTGGGGGACTCAGAATAAGAAGAAGGAGGAAGAGGAGGAGGAGGAGGAAGAGGAGGAGGAAGTAAATGGGAAAAGGGAATTAGAAGAAATCCCAGAGTCGTGAAAGCCCACACAGGTATAGTGCAAACAGTCCTCAGTGGAAACAGCCAGGTTCTTTTTGTTCATTCTTCTGCTTCTACGATACAGCCCTTGATCCTGCACATACCACCCCTGCCTTGCCCACCTCCCACCCCAGCTCTGCCCATGGCCCTCCCATCTATGTACCCTCTCCCTAAGCACAAGGCCCAGGACTCTTGCAGGGCCCAAGGCTGGACTAGGTCTTTACCAGACCTTAATGAAGCCAAGAAAAGATTTTCAGAGAGCTACCTGGATTTTTTATTTGTTTGCTTGTTTATTTTAATACAAATTTATTCATTTATTCATTTTACATCCTGATCACAGCCCTCTCTTTTCTCTCCTCCCAGTTCCACCCTCATACCCCTTTCCCCCTGCCCCTTCTCCTCAGAAAGGGGACCCCCCTCTTACAAACCCACCCCAGCCCATTGAGTTGCATCAGGACTTAGTACATCCTCTTCTATTGAGGCCTGAGAAGGCCACCCAGCAATGGGAAAGTGAGCCAAAAGCAGGCAATCAAGCCCATGTCAGATACAACCCACGTTCCTGTTGTTGCTAGAGGACCCATATGAGGACAAAGCATCAGTCACCTCTGTGTCATGGGCTGAGGTCCAGCCCATGCATGCTCTGGTTGGTGCCTCAGTCTCTGTAAGCCCCTATGGACACAGGCTAGTTGACAGTGTTGGTATACTTTAGGGGTTCTTGTCTTTTCCAGGGCCTTCTATCCTTCCCCAACCCCCGACTCCTCCACAAGACTCTCCTAGCTCTGTCCAGTCTCTGGCTGTGGGTCTCAGCATCTGTTCCACTGCTGGATGGAACCTCTCAGAGAATAGTCATTCTAGGCTTCTGTCTGGAAGCATATAGCAGGGTATCATTAATAGTGTCAGAGGTTGGCTTTTTCCTATGGGGTAAGTCTCAGGTTGGCCATTCCCCCATTCTCTGCTCCATCTTTATCCCTGCACATCCTGTAGGCAGGGTAAACTTTGGGTAGAAGATTGCTTTAATATTTCCCTAAGTGGGAAACCTGCTACTGTTTCAAAAGCTTCACAAAGTCAACAGAAATAAAGCTCTGTACAACACTCCCTCCTCCAGTGCCATACATTGTAAGGTGCTTGGAGCCCTCTAAGCCTGAACATGTCTTGAGTTATCTTCTAGAACAGTTGGTTAAAAAAAAATTAAAGATATATACTTTTCTTGACTACTCAAGTGAAAATAGACGCTCTCGAAAAAGAAATTTAAATAATATATAATTCTCAAAATAGCCACTAATGGATTTGGTATATTCTTTTTGAGTTATTCTTAAATGAATATACATATATATATTTTTATCCCCAAATGTAGTTGTATATATCACTATTCAGCTTCTCAGATGTGATGGTCCAATTTAGATATTTTTCCATGTTGATACATAGAGATCATCTTGCTGTTTGAACGGCTTCATGCTGTGTGTCCATATTATAATTTATTTTAGTTTTTTAATGCCATTTAGACAGTTTTCCTTGTTTGCTTCAATGAACTGCATTTGCATTGTGTCACTTTTGTTGTAGAATAAATTGCTAAAGTAGAGTACTTGGGTGAAAGGTATTCATTACTTGATTTTTTTTTTTTTTTGAGACAGGGTTTCAAGTAGCCCAGGTGGGCCTCAAACTGGCTATGTGGACAAGAATGACCTTGAACTCTTGATCCTTCTGCCTCCATCTCCCAAGTGCTAGAATTTCAGGTGTGCACCACCATAAGGAGAAAAAAAATTTTTTTCTCCTTCTCTCTCTTTCTCTCTCTCTCTCTGACATTGGCTGTGGTAGTTTGAGTGAGGATGCCCCACAGGCTCATATATTTGAATGCTTGGTCTGCAACTGGAACTGTTTGGTAAGGAAAGCTGACATGATGCATGTCACATTAAAGGAAGTGTGTCCACTGGATGGGGTTTGAGGTTTCAAAAGCCTATAAAATTCCAATTAGCTCTTTGTTAATTCTCCAGCACCACGTCTGCCTGCCTGCTCCCCACCATGATGATTAAGGACTAAGCCTCTGAAACTGTAAGCAAGCTCCCCATTAAAGGCTTTCTTATAAGGTGCATTGGCCATAGTGCCTCTTCACAGCAACAGAAAAATAACTACAGCATTGGCTTTGAGCTTGCAAAGATCCTCCTGTCTCCGCCTCTCCCGTTCTGCGATTATAGGCTGCCCTAGTGGTGTACTACTGTGGCAATAAACACCATGACCAAAAACAACCTTGGGAGGAAAGGGTTTATTTTGTCTTATGCCTTGAGGTAACAGTGCATCATGGAAGGAAATCAGAGCAGAAACCCAAGCAGGGCAGGAAACTGGAGGCAAGAACCAAAGAACAAGCCATAGAGGGGTCTGCTTTCTGGCTTGTGCTCCATGGCCTGCTCAGCTTGCTTTTTTCAGCACAACCCAAGATCACTGCTCATGAATGGCAAAGCCCATAGTGGGCTGGGCCCTCCCACATCAGTCAGTAATAAAGAAAACAGCCCATGGCTTGTCCTCGGGCCAGTCTGATGGAGGCTTTTTCTTAATTGAGGTTCTTTCTTTCACACAATTTGAACTTGTGTCAAATTGACAAAACAACAAAATACAAACTGCAAGCCTAACCTGTACACAGGCATGGTTCACTATAACTGGCTACTGAAACACCTGGCTTGAAATTTTGATAAATAAAACAGGGTTGTCGTTGAAACGATTATGACTTATTTGCGTTGTCTTTCATTTCTGTAACTAAGCTGGAAACTTCGGGTCCTCGCTTAACACCTGTTTTGTTTCCCTTTTCCTTCTTCCCTCATCTGGTGATGATGTCACAGAATACTTTCCTGATGTTATCCACCCATCTCCACCTTCCTAGCTAGTTTTCCTCAGCTCTTTTCTTACAGAGAAAGGTTCACATGTTCTCAGAAACTCATTCCTAGCATCTCTTTGGGATCCCTGAACAAGGAATGCCACTCATGGAGGCATAGGCTTCCTGAGCTGCCAACAAGGGAAAGAGATATGAACAGCACATCCTGCCAGCCCTGCCCCTGACCGCGCCTGCAGCCTTGCTTTTCTGTTCACCTCGGTCTTCGTCTAACTGGGGAGAGGAGCTACACCCTTTCTGTAATGGGGTCAGGATGTCTCCTGGTCTCTCCATCTGTTGGCACTCCTCCATCAGCAGCAGGGATTTTCGGGGTTTACCATCTTTAGATCCTTCTTCATTCTTCAAGATCCTAGGCCTCTAGCATATAGAGAAGCGTCCAGTTAAATGTTTTCTTTTATAAGTATTTGCTACAGTCATATTGTTTCTTCAAAGAAATAGAACAGTGACTAAGATACCCCTCTACATCCTGCTCTGCTTCAGAAGACTAGCTTATGGCTGAGCTTATCTGGGAGAGTTCTGTCTACATGGTCTTTTGTCTCAGGGTCCCATGAAAACAAACACCAAAGAGCGACTGTCTGCTTAGTTTCTCTGTGTATCATGTTGCCAAGTGCCCGCGTGCTGTCAGTGTCACAGGAGGAGGCAGTATGGGCTGGAGCTGTGTGTTGGATGCATGTGAGAATATGTGATCATCTTGGACCAATAATAAAGAAGAGTAACAAAGGATGGCGGGGATCAGATAGGAGATCAGGCAGTAATGGGATTGCTGTTTCAGATAAGGAGAACAAAGTCAGCCTCTTTGAAGAGATGATATTGGAACAGAGACCAGTGAGGCTGAGTAGAGTCCATGGAGCCACAGACTCCATGCCAGTACCAGTCATAAGAGAAACAAAGGCACAGCTGGGGAGAAGGGGGAGCACTGTGTGTCTGTTCTCTACTCTAGAAGAGTAACTTGAAAAGGAAATCATCAAAGAGTCCAAGTGCAATTTCAAAAGGAATGTGGACATCCTTACGATGGCTCATGTTCAAGCACGTTCACTTTTCTCAGAGGTTGAGTGAACTGGTGTCAGGTGGTTTAAATTTTGGGGCAAGCTATTTTGATTTCTTTCTGTTGTGACATTGTTTTGTTGTAGGCTCTGGAGGAGGGCAGTTTATAAACCCTCAATGAAGTAAGAACAGGACGGAGGCACTGCAGAGGCAGTGGAGGAGGAGGCAACACTGTGGAAATGCATGTTTAAGGCCTCCGTGTTTGAATGGATTCCATCACTCTGAGACGCTACTGCAATATGAGAAAGATCTATGTGCTTATCCTATCCAGTTGTCAGTAGACTTGGTTGTTCTATGTTTTGTGTATGTGCATGCATGTGTGTGTTCATATGTGGGTATATATATGTTCATGTGTATGCAGGTATGCATGCATGTGTGTAGAGGCCAGAGGACAACTTTATCTGTAATTTCTTACACTCCACCTACCTTGATTCTTAAAAATTCTATTGTTTATTAAGATTATAAATTAATTACATAATTTCCCCTTCCTTTTCCTCCTTCCAAATTTTCCCATATACTCATCCTTGCTCTCTTTCAAATTCATGAGCTCCTTTTTCATTATCTTTTGTTATACACACACACACACACACACACACACACACAGACACACACTCCTAAATATACAAATGCAACTGGCTCAGTCTGTGTAATGTTACTTCTATGTATGTACTGAGAGCTGTCTGTTTGGTACTGAATAACAGGGTGTGCTCTTCTCTAGAGAAGTCTATCTTCTCTGCTCTTAGCATCCCTTAGTTGCCTGTAGATCTTTGTGTAGGATTAAGGCCTTGTGTACTTGTGTATGCATTAGTATGTATATTGCTATTTTCCTTCAGTACTTTCTGAATAGGACTCCATTTGCCCAAGAATTATGACCAGCAATTGACAAGTGAGACTTTATGAAACTAAAAACTTCTAACAAGCTAAAGAAACAATCAGCTGGATACAGAGGATGAGCACAGAATGGGAGAGGATCTTTGCCAGCTATATATCTGACAGAGAAGTACTATCCAGAATACGTGAAGAGCTCAAAAAACAAAGATTCAAACACAAATGGCCCATTCAATAAATGGTCCCAGGGCCTAAACAGAGAATTCTCAAAAAAAGAAAAGTAAATAACTAAGAAATATCTCAAAAACTATTTACCATCCCTAGCAATTAAGGAACTGCAAAACAACAACAACAGCAAAATCATTGAGTTTTCATCTTTCCTCAGACAGATTAGCAGAGATCTACAAATGATGGAAAGGGTGTGGGGAAGAGGGAACCCTGGTTTGCTATTGGTGGGATTACAAACTGGTGCAGCCACTCTGATCAGTGTGGAGAATTCTCAAAAATCTAAAAAGAAATCTACCATATGACCCAACTATACCACTCCTTGGCATATGCCCAAATGACTGGACATCCTATTCCAGAAGACACTTAGCCTTTTTCACTGCTGGTCTATTCCCAATAGCTAGAACATGGAAACAACCTAAATGTTCTTCAACTGCTGAATGCATAATGAAAATGTAGTACATATGGAATATTATTCAGCTGTGAAAGCAAATATAATCATGAAATTTGCAGATAATGTTGGGTGAGATAAACAAACATCTCATGTTTTCTCTCATCTGAGATTCCCAGCTGCAAATCTTTAGATATAAGCGCTGTCTTCACCCAGCATCAAGGAAACTTCTCTTTGCAACAGATGAAAGCCACTGCAGAAAACCACAACCAATCAAACTGCAGAATTGTGGAGCCTATACTCAGTGAATACACCCATAAAACACTCCCACACCCAAGGCTCAGGGAACACTGCAAAAGAAAGAAAAGAAAGGTTGTAAGAGCCAGTGGATCGGGGAGACTGCTGTGAGATTGTGCCACCCAGGAATAACAGAGAAGTTATACCTGTAAAGTCTTGTCACCACCACTGCCTAAATGTCCACTTTATTTGCTGAGACAAGGCCTCTCACAGGGCTGGGCTGGGAACTGTTAGACAGGGAGCCCCAGGGATCCTCCTGCCTCCACCCCCAGAATTATAAGCTCCATCATTTCTGGCTTTTAGAGTGGGGTCTGGGGAATCTAACTACAATTCTTGTATTCACGGGCAAAGTTTTTACTAGCTGACTCTCTCTCCAGCCCTTTGCTCTTCTTTGTGGGATTTGAAAACATTCCTGGCTTATATCTGACAAAATTTAAGTTGAATTCTAGGAGGTCTGCTAAAGCCGTTTTTTCTATCCGCTCTATTCAGTGCTTAGTTGATATATTTATGCTAATAAATACTAGGTTTAGTAGTCAGGAGAAGTAGAGAAAACATATGACCTGTGACCAAACAGTCAGGATGTAAGGGGCCTATGATGAGGATGAGACATCAGGATCATGAATTTAATGTAGACGAATCCCCTGTACAGAGTCAGCAGCTGTCTTCATTCAGCTCCTGTCTACCTAGCTCCCATTGCACTTATCACCTTGGCTCCTTGAAGCTAGAACTTTAGTAGGCACATAGTAAAGACTGTGTTTGGAGTTCAGTGTGGAATAAGCACTATCTCATTATTATGTTCCCAGAGCCCATTTGTATCTGATTATGATATTTCTAGAAGCTAGGACCTTGATTTTTTTTGTGTGTGTGTGTATTTGCTATCTTAAGAAGTCGCTCAATTTCTTTTTGTATCATATTCTAATTTATAATTTATAATATGTTGGATTTAGTTTTGTTTTTGTATTTCAAATTTTATTTCTGTTAAAAGCATGCAGATCCAAGATGGCATCACCAGGACGACTCTCATTCTGACCAGCAGCACAGCAGGATCAGCACAGTGACCAGCAGTCAGAACTCTTGGCCCTAAAACACAAGCAATTGTGTTTCCCAGGTGAGAGGATTGCCCACGGCAGGGGATTCAATCAGCTTCAACTTACCCAGCTAAATCTCGGAAGAGGTCCTGGTTCTACCAGGCACTTGGTCATCAGCCCAGAGCCACACGCCAACATGCTCTGATCACTGTCCCAGACTGAACTGTGGGCCTCACAACACCAGAGACTGAGATTTCCAGTCGAGAGATAACTGCACAGTGCAGGAAATGATCGGGACCAACCTTAGGTCATACAGACAATCCCTGGAAAAGACCTGGGTTCTTGAGATGGGTGCTGGCACACAGGCACCAGCACAGAGTCCTGCCTGCACACCTGACTCGCTGCCCCTGATAGAACTGTGGGCCCCAGGGCACCAGAGATTGAGTTTCTCTGTCAGGTGCAAGCCCACAGGAGGGGATAAGCAGGCCTGATCTCAGACCACTCAGCCAATTCCACCACCCCGAAAGGTCTCCGGAAAATTACCCAGTTTCGGCAGATGCCTAGGGGCCCAATCACCAGGAAGGTGGAGCCACGTGCGTCTGTGTCTGTGGGTTCTACTCATCCCAGACAGATCAGTGGTCCCCAAAGCATAGTCTGGGTGTCCCTGTTAGGAGGAAACCCCACAGCAGGGGGATCATCAGGTCCAATGTTCAGGACACCCAGCTCCAGAAGACTTTCTGGATTCACACAGGCTCTAGTCTCTAGCCTTCTACTGCAGGCATGAGTGCCCTGCTCACCTGCCATTGTTGAGTACCTCTAGGGCACTGGGAAACACAGCTTCATCCTTGGACCTACAAAAGCTGGAGTGCCATTACAGCAGCCCTCAGATACTGCTCCAAGTTTCAACCAGTTATCCCTAGCTAAACTCCCTGGTTCTTCAAGAGGACGGCGCCCAACAATTACACCTTAAGAGCAACAGCTGAAGCTCATTAAATTCAGAGCAAGAAACCCAGCAGCAGGGTAACCATCACCAGGACCTCTCCTGATGAGAGGAGAGCCTTCCTGAACACGACAGTTACCACACAGGTCCATATGCCTGAAATGAACTGTGACAATTCCTGAGAAGCTCCACCATTCAGTTGACCACACCCTAAAAGCTGAGGGGAGCTCCTTCAGAACCCTGCCAAGGTGATTCTCCATACCCCAGGACCCACCAGGTACCAGAAATTAACAGACAACACCTGAGACAGAGAGATGGGTAGAGACCATCGAAAAATCACAACCAACCAAAGACAAAGCAATATGGCATCCCCAGAACCCAGTTATCCAGGGACAAGTAGCCCTTAGCACCCAAACATAAGTGAAATTCAAGAAGATGACTTTACATCTATGCTTATGAAGAGGTTAATGGAGGAAGCAAATAAAATGCGTAAAGAATTAGGGAAAGATATAATAAAAACAGATTATGGCCATCCGTAAAGAAATACAGGAAGATGCAGCCAAACAGTTTGTGGCTTTCAGAGAGGAAATGATTAAATCACTGAAAGAAATAAAAGAAACAGAGGAATGTTCAAAGAAACAGGTGGAGGAATTGAAGGAATAACAGGAAAATACAATCAGACAGGTGAAGGAAATCAATAAAACGGTTCAAGATTTGAAGATAGAATTGGAAAAATTAAAGAAAACACAAATGGAAGAAATCATGGAGAGGGAGAACCTAGGAAAGAAAACAGGAACTACAGAGGTAAGCATAACCAACAGACTACAAGAGATGGAATAAAGAATCTCAGGTGTGGAAGATACAATGGAAGAAATCTATATATCTGTCAAAGAAAATAATAAATCTAAAAAATTCCTGACACAAACCATTCAAGAAATCTAAGACAACATAAAAAGACAAAACCTAAGAATAAAACAAATAGAAGAAAAAGAAGATTCCCTCTTCCAAGGCCCAGAAAATATTTTTAACAAAATAATAGAAGAACTTTCCCCAACTTAAAAGAGAGGCCTATAGGAGTTCAGAAGCCTACAGAACACCTATTAAATTAGACCAGAAAAGAAAATCCTCCTGCCACATAGTAATCATTACAGTAAGTATACAGAACAAAGAAAAAATACTAAAAGCTGCAAGGAAAAAAGGCCAAGTAACATATAATGGCAAACCCATCAGAATCACACCTGACTTTTCAAAAGAAACTATGAAAGCCAGAAGGGCCTGGACGGATATCATGCAGACCCTAAGAGGACACAGATGTCAGCCTAGGCTACTGTATCCAGCAAAATTCTCAGTCCTCATAGATGGAGAAAACAAAATATTCAATGACAAAAACAAATTTCAACAATACCTACACACAAATCCAGCATTACAGAAGATACTAGAAGGAAAAATACAGCCCACGAAAACTAACTACTTTCAAGAAAACACAGGAAATAAATAACCTTATTACAGCAAAACAAAAAGTACCCAAACACAAAAACACACTACCACAGCCAACATCAAAATCAAAGGATCTAACAGCCACTGGTCATTAATCTTTCTCAACATCAATGGACTCAATTCTCTAATAAAAAGACACAAACTAACAGAATGGATGCGTAAACAAGACCCAACAATCTGTTGCATACAAGAAACACACCTAAGTCACAAAGATAGACATTACCTGAGGGTAAAGGGTTGGAAGACGACTTTCCAAGCAAATGGACCCAAGAAGCAAGAAGGAGTAGCCATTCTAATGTCTAATAAAATAGACTTTCAACCAAAATTAATCAAAAGAGATAGAGAAGGACACTTCATACTCATCAAGGGAAAATTCTACCAGGAAGATATAACAATCCTGAATATCTATACCCCAAATGCAAGGGCACCCACAGTTGTAAAATAAATATTAAAAAAACTTAAACCACACATAGATCCCTACATATTAATAGTGGGAGACTTCAACACCCCACTCTCAACAAAGGACAAATCAACAAAACAAATTAAACAAACAATAACTCTGACAGAGGTCATGAATCAAATGGACCTTACGGACATCTACAGAACCTTTCACCCAAACACAAAAGAATTTACCTTCTTCTCAGCAGGGAACCTTCTCCAAAATAGACCATATAGTTGGTCAAAAGTCAAGACTCAACAGATACAAGAAGATTAAAATAATCCCTTGTATCCTATCTGATCACCATGGACTAAAGTTGGACCTCAATGACAAAAATAGCAAAAGGTCTACACACTCATGGAAACTAAACAACTTGCTACTAAATGACAGCTGGGTCAGAGAAGAAATAAACAAAGAAATTAAAGTCTTCCTAGAATTCAATGAAAATGAAGGCACAACATACCCAAACTTATGGGACACAATGAAAGCAGTGCTAAGAGGAAAGTTCATAGCACTAAGTGCCTTCAAGAAGAAATTTGAAACATCTCATTCAAGCAACTTAATGGCTCACCTAAAAGCCCTAGGAAAAAAAAAAGAAGCAGACACACCAAAGAGGAATAGACGGCTAGAAATAATCAAACTCAGGGCTGAATCAATAAATTAGAAATAAATAAAACAATTCAAAAAATCAATGAAACTAAGACCTGGTTCTTTGAGAAAATCAACAAGATAGACAAACCCTTAGCCAAACTAAGTAAAAGGCAGAGAGACACCATCCAAATCAACAAAATCAGAAACGAAAAGGGGGACATAACCATAGACACTGAAGAAATAAAAAAATTAATTAGGTCTTACTTGAAAAGCCTATATGCCACAAAAATTGAAAATTTAAATGAAATGGACAATTTTCTTCACGGATTCCACATGCCAAAGCTGAATCAAGACCAGGTAAATCAATTAAATAGTCCTATATCTCCTAAGGAAATAGAAGCTGTCATCAAAAGTCTCCCATGTAAGAAAAGCCCAGGGCCAGATGGTTTCTGCACAGAATTCTACCAGACCTTCAAAGAAGAGCTAACACCAATACTCTTCAAATTACTTCACAAAATAGAAACAGAAAAAACACTACCGAACTCATTCTATGAAGCCACAGTCACCTTGGTACCTAAACCTCATAAAGACCCAACAAAGAAAGAGAATTTCAGGCCAATGTCCCTTATGAAACATCGATGCAAAAATAGCCAGCAAAATACTTGCAAACCGAATACAAGAACATATCAATGATATCATCCACTATGACCAAGTAGGCTTCATCCCAGGCATGCAGGGGTGGTTCAATATATGGAAATCCATCAATATGATCCACCACATAAACAAACTGAAGGAGAAAGACCACATGATCATCTCCTTAGATACTGAAAAAGCATTTGACAAAATCCAACATCCATTCATGTGTAAAGTCTTGGAGAGATCAGGGATACAAGGCACACACCTGAACATAGTAAAGGCAATATACAGCAAGTCTACAGCCAATATCAAACTCACTGGAGAGAAACTTAAATCAGTTCCACTGAAATCAGAGACAAGGCAAGGCTTTCTACTCTCTCCATATCTCTTCAACATTGTTCTTGAAGTCCTTGCTAGAGCAATAAGACAATTAAAGGAGATCAAGGGTATACAAATTGGAAAGGAAGAAGTCAAAGTATCACTATTAACAGATGATATGATAGTATACGTGAGTGACCCCAAAAATTCTACCAGAGAACTCCTACAGCTGATTAACACCTTCAGCAAAGTGGCTGGATGCAAAATTAACTCAAAAAAATCAGTAGCCCTCCTGTATACAAAAGACAAAAGGGCTGAGAAAGAAATTAAGGAAACAACACCCTTCACAATAGCCACAAAGGACATAAAGTACCTTGGTGTAACCCTAACCAAGCAAGTCAAAGACTTGTATGAAAAAAATTTCCAGTCTCTGAAGAAAGAATTAGAAGAAGATATGAGAAGATGGAAAGATCTCCCATGCTCATGGCTTGGCAGGATTAACATAGTAAAAATGGCCATCTTACCAAAAGCAATCTGCAGATTCAATGCAATTCCCATCAAATTACAGACACAATTCTTTACAGACCTTGAAAGAAAAATTCTCAACTTCATATGGAACCAGAAACCCAGAATTGCTAAAACAATCTTCTACAGTAAAATATCTTCTGGAGGTATCTCCATCCCTGATCTCAAGCTGTACTATAAAGCAACAGTTATAAAAACTGCATGGTACTGGCATAGAAACAGAATGGTGTATCAATGGAATCAAATAGAAGACACTGAAATAAATCCACACACTTATGGACACCTGATTTTTTACAAAGATGCCAAAACCATACAATGGAAAAAAGACAGCATCTTCAACAAATGGTGCTGGTTTAACTGGATGTCTACATGTAGAAAAATACAAATAGATCCATACTTACCACCCTGCATAAAACAAAAGTCCAAGTGGATCAAAGACCTCAATAGAAAACCTGACACACTAAAGTGCTTAGAAGAAAAAGTGGGGAAGAGCCTTGAACTCACTGGCACAGGAGACAACTTCCTGAACAGAATACCAACAGCACAGGCTCTAAAAGCAACAATCAATAAATAGGACCTCATGAAACTGAAAAGCTTCTGCAAAACAAAAAACACTGTCGTCAGAACAATATGACTGCCTACAGATTGGGAAAGGATCTTCACCAACCCTATACCTAACAGAGGACTAATATCCAGTATACATAAAGAACTAAAGAAGTTGAACAGCAACAAATCAAGTAATCCAATTAAAAAGTAGAGTACAGAGCTAAACAGAATTCTCAATAGAGGAATATCGAATGGCAGAGAAGCAGTTAAAGAAATGTTCAACATCCTTAGTCATCAGGGAAAAGCAAATCAAACCGACCCTGAGATTTCATGGTACACCCATCAGTATGGCTAAGATAAAAAACTCAAGTGATAACACATGCTGGAGAAGTTGTGGAGAAAGGGGAACCCTCCTCCACTGCTGGTGGGAATGTAACCTTGTACAACCACTCTGGAAATCAATCTGGCACTTCCTCAGACAACTAGGAATAGTGCTTCCTCAAGATCCAGCTATACCACTCCTAGGCATATACCCAAAAGACCCTCAACTACACTATAAGGAGATTTAGCTCAACCATGTTTGTAGCAGCTTTATTTGTAATAGCCAGAACCTGGAAACAACACAGGTGTCCTTCAACGGACGAATGTTTACAGAAATTATGGTACATCTGTACAATGGAATATTACTCAGCAATAAAAAACAAGAATATCATGAAATTTGCAGGTAAATGGTGAGAACTGGAAAAGATCATCCTGAGTGAGCTATCCCAGAAGCAGAAAGACACACACGGTATATAGTCACTCATATAGACATATAATATAGGATAAACATACTAAAATCTGTACACCTAAAGAAACTAATCAAGAGGGAGGACTCTTGCTAAAAATGCTCAATCCCTTTCCAGAAAGACAAAGAGGATGGACATCAGAAGAAGGAGAAAAGAGGGAACAAGTCAGGTGATTGCCAGAGAGGACCTCTGAAAGGCTCTGCCCTGCAGACTATCAAAGCAGATGCTGAGACTTATGGCCAACCTTTGGGCAGAGTGCAGGTAATCTTATGAAGGAAGTGGGAGACAGTAAGATCTGGAGAGGACAGGAATTCCACAAGGAGAGCATCAGAACCAAAAAAAAATTGAGCACAGCTGTCTTTCTTGAGACTGATATGCCAACTAAGGACCATGCATGGAGATAACCTAGGACCCTTCCACAGATGTAGCCCATGGCTGTTCAGTGTCCAAGTGGGTTTCATAGTAATAGGAACAGAGACTGTCTCTGACATGAACTGATTGGCCTGCTCTTTAATCACCTCCCCCTGAGGGGGGAGCAGCCTTACCAGGCCACAGAAGAAGACACTGCAGTCGCTCCTGATGAGACCTAATAGACTAGGATCAGAAGGAAGGAAAAGAACCCCTCCCCATCAGTGGACTTGGGGCAGGGCATGCGTGCAGAGGGGGTAGGAAGGGAAGGATTGGGACAGGAGGAGGGAGGGAACCACAGGAGGGATACAAAGTGAATAAAGTGTAATTAATAAAGAATTTTTTTAAAAGCATAAAAATATGGCACCAAGTTGGGATCTAAATAAGGAGGAATAACAGTACACAAAACGGTTAGAAAAACAATGGAGAGTTTGAGAAATGGAGACCTGAGCAGGCTCACCAGCATTTTCAGCTTTTCTTTTTTCTTTTCTTCCCCACACCTCCAAGACAGGCTTTCTTTGTGCAGCTTTGGCTGTCCTGGCCTAGCTTTGTAGACCAGGCTGGCTTCAAATTCACAGAGATCTGCCTGCCTCTGCCTCCCCAAGTGTTGTGACTACAGGTGTGTCCCACTGCGTCTGGCTGCATTTCCAGCTTTGAGGAGAGAGAGAGAAATCTTCTTACTTTTCCTTTCACTGCTCTGAATGTCAAAGTTTTCTCTCATGTTTTTTTTTACTTCAAATTATTATTATTAATAATTATTTTTGTTTTGAGATAGAGTCTCATGGAGCCAATCCTGGCCTCAGATTTGGAACGAAGCCAAGGATAAGCTTGAACTTCTGATCCTCTTGTCTCCACTTCCCTAGGGCCAAGGTGACAAGCATGTGCCTCCACAGCCTGTTCATGTGGAGCTGGGGATCAAAGCCAGGGATGCAGGAACACTGGGCAAGCACTCTGCCAGCTCACCAGCCCTCAGCTTTTCTGTCCTGTGGTACCTTCTATTACAGTTTTTAGCCATGAAGGTGCTATCAAGGGCAATGGAGAAATAGAGTAGCCCTTTGCTCTCAGAACAGACTGCCTAGTACTGAGGCACTCAAACAGGATGATCAGGGGAATCCATTTATCAGTCTCGAGTCTTGTTTAGCAGATTCTCTCCCAGGTTCCATTTTTTTTTTTTTTTTTTTTTTTTTTTGTGCTTCCCTGAGATTCCCTTTTCAGTGTTCAAAGGATTAGGAAGAGAAGTGTCTTAAACCGCCTTTCAATTATGCCAATTTTACTTTCAAAAATTTGATCCAAATCTTTAAAAGGTTTACTTAGATCTTAACCTTATACGGTGAACAGGAAGAAAAACTAATACTGAACTTTCAAAGCTGCACCAAGGGATGGTGTTCCTGTCCAAGTTCATGACGTCACTTTCTCACTTACCTCATACCTCTGATGTGCTTGTTATCTCATCTATATTCTGCACAGTGAAAGGTGCAGGATGACAGTCACAAGGGTCTAAATTGGTGGCTGAAGTTCCTGAGGTGTTCTCCCCATGCCCTAGCTTTGCTGCTCCCTCTAAAAGGGACTCAGAACAGGGAGCCTGATGTGGGGGAGAGGTGGTGAGTACATGTCCTGCAGGACCACTTCAGGGTTTCAACCATGCATCTCTCCATCTCTTTTCCTGAGGAGGGCTGGGTCTTTTTATATCCAGATAGGGGTGTCAATTCGTTAACCAAATGGTACAAATACTCAGTCTAGATAAGTACTCAGCTTTGTCCTGGGAAAGAAAGTAAAGGAGGCTTGTAATCCTTCTGCCTCAGTTTCCAAAGTGCTGGGATTATACAGGTGTGTGGCCATCACACCTGGCTGACAGAAGCTTTTGGTGCCAATCACTACTTAAAGTCAATTCTTTGTGTGTGAGTGTTCGCATCTGTATTTATGAGGGTGTGTTTATAGTATGCAAGTGCATGTGTGCGATGGAGAATGTGTGTGTGATGGAGAGTGTGTGCGATGGAGAGTGTGTGTGTGTAGGGGGAGGGCAGAGGGCAGTCTTGGATGCTGTTCCCCAGGAGCTGCTCATCTTATTTTGTTTGTTTTGTTTCAGTGTGTGTGCCTGTATATGTGTGTGATATGCTTCTGCATGTGTGAGTGTTCATGCCCTGGTCATAGGTCTGAAGAGACTCTCAGGTCACTCTCAGGTATCTGTTCTCACCATCAACCTTGTTTGAAGTAGGGTTTGTTAACTGCTGCTGTGTGTGCTGGGAGCTTCCAGGCCTCTTCCTGTCTGTCTCCCAGCCTGCTGTAGTAGCGACAGGACTGCAGATAAGGGCTCCCACATCCAGGTTTACAGGGACTCTACCCCCCGCCCCCCCCACTTGCATGGCAAGTGCTTTACTATCTGAGCCATCTCCCCAGACCCACACTCCTTTGTTTGTTGGTTTTGTTTCTTAAGACAAGTTCTCTCAGCGATATGTATGGAGCTAACCAGATAGGCTAGGAAGGGTGCCCAGAAAGATCCAGAAATCTTGTTCATCATCCTTGTGTTGAGATGATAGGCACAAGCCACCATGCCCAGATTTTTATTTGCTTTTAGCATGGGTTCTGAGGATCAGCTCCCATCCTGTGCTTTCAAGGCAAATATGTTTCCTTCTGCGCCATCATATCAGCCTCCATAGTAAGTTCTTGGATCAAGATCAGAGTTGGCTTCTTCAAGTCTAGCTTTCTTCTGTGTTAATGTAACTCTCACAAGGCACTTGTCAGTCTTCTTTAACATTACTCCCTTCCCAGATCCTCTGTTTGGAGCCGTGTGTCCTGACTCTGGGCGAGTAAGACACTCCTGCACACTATCTAGTTATCAACATGAGCATAGGCTCAGGATTGTGAGGTGGGTAGGTAGTTTACTACTACTTTATCTTGAATGGTGCTTACCTACTGAACAATAACTAACTTTATGAATAAGGTAGCTAAAATTAAAACAGAAAAACAATTCAACATTTAATCAATGGTCACAAACCCTGGAGTTTCCAGTGTGTCTCGTGGAGGATGAGGCATTGGCATCATTGTGTCCTTTGCTTTTTCTTTACTTAGTTGGCCAACTCTCCAGGCTCCATGCCTGTTAGTGGCCATGGATATGATGAGACAGTGATGAGCAGGGCCTCACCACCCACAGGGAGAGGATACTGCTCTTCAGGACAGTCTCCCTCACAATAACTGAGTTTCAGTGAATTAAACTTTTATGCTCTAGAAAGTCCTTCATACAAGCCAGTTGGAGAAACACCTATAATTTATGCTTCACAGACCTTCTGTCTACGTTCTAAAATTTTATTTTCAGCGCCTACACAGATCTGAATGAACAAAAACCAAGTTTGATTTTTTTTTTCTTGAACACAACAAACCAGGCATGGATATTTTTAGAGGTTTAGAAGTGTAATAATTTTATTTTATTCCTTAATCCCTGTTTCCCTTAAGTTAAAATCTCAGATTTAATCTGCTGGATTGTAAGTGTATTTTGTGCTACTTTGATGCTATATCAGGAGAGTGAGCAGGGATTCTAACAGGAAATCATTTAATGATACTGAGTTTAAATGTTGTTGAACTGAAGTTTGGTTACTTAGTTTTTACTCATAATTTACCAGATATGGTCAGGTTTTTTTTTTGTTGTTGTTTGTGGTTTTTTTTTTTTTTTTTTTTTTTTTTTTTTTAGTTATATCAAGACACATCCTTTTCTATTCTTTATCTTCAAATTCCCATTGTGTGTTGCTAAGGATGACTTTAATCCTTTTGTTCTTCCTGCCTCTACCTCCCAAGTTCTGGGATTATAGGCATGTGCTACCTCACCCAGTTTTTGTGGTGTTAGGGCTCAACTTCTGGACTTTGTGAATGCTACATAAGCATTCCCCAGCTCTGGATGAATCCTCTTTGATAAATGAAATCCAAGAACAGAAATTTAGATGGGAGACCTGGGTTTGATATTCCAGCTCCAGGACTCCCTGAAAGCCAGGGGTGTTGATTAGGTTTCCGTTACTGTGAAAAAAATACCCAAGACAGATTCACAAAGAGGGCAGGTTTGCAGTGACGTGAGCTTTTAGAGGGCTCAACCCAGTTTTTCAGCTCTATTATCTTGGACCTGTAGCAAAGCAGAGCATAATAATGGGAACATGGGCAGTCAATAAGAACGAGGAAGAGGAGGAGCTAGTGTGCTGGCATCTGCTTCAAGGGCACTCTTTCAATAACTTTACTTCCTCCCTGTGTTTTTCACCTCCTCAAGGCCCCACGAAAGCTGGGACCTAAGCCATCAACACATGGACCTTTTAGACACATTTGAGATAGCAATGGCGCCCAACAAGAAGGCCTAGAGTCCTCTGTGTCTCTGGTGTTCCCATTCCTTCACAAGTCCTTCATACTCCAGAGGAAGCCATGAAAAGGGGAAAGAAGAAAAGAAAAGAAAGGCTCATTCTTGGGGATGATCACATGTATATGAAGGCCCTGTGTGCATGCGCATATGACGGTCAGAGGTCAATTTTAACTGTGAATTTTCCAGGTACCATTCACCTCTGAGTGTGTGTGTTTGTGTGTATGTGTGCATATGCATGCATGTATGTGAGAATGCGTGTGTACATCAGAAGTTGATGTTGGGTGTCTTTCCCAATCTCTACCTTATTTTGGGGGGGATAAGTTCTCTCACTAAGCCTGGAGATAGCCAGTCCAGCTAGACGGCTAGCCAGCATATCAAGGTATTGCTTTGTTTCTGCCCCCACTACGTGACTCACAAACATGTGCTGCCACTATGCCTGGCTTTCTCTATGGAAGCTGAGGATCTGAACTCAGACCCCAGCTTCAAAAGCAAGCACCTTGCCTTCTCCCCAGATCTCTGTGGCCAGATGGCTAGGTTGTCTGACCATCCAGCCCAGGGTCTGCCTGTCTGCCCTCCCAGCAATACAATTACAACTATATTCTATATTTGGCTTTTTAAAAAAATGGCTCTATAGAATGAGCTCAGGTTGTCTTAGTTACTTTTCTATTGCTATGATAAAACACCATGAGCAGTGCAGCTTATAGAAGAAAATGTTTAGTTGACTTACATTTTCAGAGGGTCAGAGTCCATGATGGCGGAGCACAGGTGTTGCAGCAGGAACAGCTGTGAGCTCACATGTTGATCCATGGGTAGGAAGCACAGAGCACACTGGGACTGACAGGAGTCTTTTGAAACCTCAAAGCCAACAACCAATGAAACACTTCTTCCAGAAAGGTCATACTTCCTGTTCCTTGTCAAACATTTCTACCAATGGGAGCCAAGTATTCAAACATCTGAGCCTAGGAGGCCATTCTCATTCAGGCCACCACAAAGGGCCTTATACTTTTAAAGCAAAAATTTTACTGACTGGGCTATATCCCCAGCCCACACTTTAAAGATATTTTTCAAATTCATCTTTTATTTCAAATAGCCTTTCTCAATTTAGCGTGAGATTGCAGTGTCTTGAAAATATCATGAACTTTTAAGATAAAAGAAAGAAAGAAAGAAAGAAAGAAAGAAAGAAAGAAAGAAAAAACAGCTGCCCAAATCTAAATCTATTACTTCAGATTTTGCTTGATCTGAGGTGATTATTGAACCGCTTTGAGCTTCAATTTCCTCATCTTTCAGTCAAACAAGGATAACTATCTCTAAACAATGGTGCAAAGAAACAATGGAAATTGGACTGGGAAATAGCTCTGTTGATAACATTCTTGTCTTGCAATCTCGAGGACCTGAGCTTGAGCCTTAGAGTCCACACTAAAACAAAGGAAAAAAACAAAAACAAAAACAAACAAAAAACAAACAAGCCAGGTGTGGTGGTGCAAGCTAGCAATCCCAGTCAGTACTGGGAAAGATCTCTGATGCTAAGGACTAGCCACACTCATCAACCAAGTGAGTCAAAAAACAGTAGAAACCTTGTCTCAAACAAGGTAGAGGGTAGGGGGTGGTTGGAGTGGCTCCTGAGAAGTGACAGAAGGTTGTTCTCTGGCCTCCAAACACATATGCACACAGATAAAGACAACAAAAACAACAGTCACAAGCTGAGCACGTAAATGCCATTATGCCCATCTGTTGGTAAATGTTTTCTTCTGTGTTAAAATTATGTTCAGAGACTCTTAGGAATTAAGGGAAGTACCTGGACTTTGAATCGCCTGTTACACAACGAGTAGGACCCTCAAAGAGAGCTACATGGAATTTGCACACATAGAATGGAAAGGATGTAGCTCCCTGTACTCCAGCTGGGACCCAGTGAGAGTCTTCGGGACACCTCCATCTTGGTGTTAGCTACAAAGAGACTGGGCATGGGGCATGGGTGTGAGAATGGGTCCCAGATGGCCCTAGACTTTGGACACAGTAACCGAATTTTTCTGTTTTATTGGAAGAGTTTCCATATTAAGATTCCAACTGAAGCAAACACTTTCGTTTACACCCACTAGGCTTAGATGTGAAGGAAGAGATAAAGTCAAGCTAGGAGTGCAGAAGAACCCTGGCTCATCTGGTCACCCTGTCTCATTGTCTGCTGACAGAGTGGGTAGGCTGCAACTTTCTTGTTCTATTTGTATACCAAACATGGCATGAATGTGAGCTGTTGAACAAGATCCTTCATTAAATATGAGTGTTTGCTGATCTCCTGAGACACAGAACTAGCATGAAGAGAAAGCGCTCATGTCACAGTGAAGTTGGGTTTCAGATTGAGTAGGTGGGACCTGAGGGACCTCACAGAAGATGCCTTGTCCTGTAGGTGGGACCTGAGGGACCTCACAGAAGATGCCTTGTCCTGTGAGGAGACTGACTGAAATGCTGCCACTATGAAGTTTCATGCAGAAGTAGATCATTCATCTGGCTCCTGAAAGATGGAGACTGTTGAAATGTGCAGCAAAAAGACACATGAAATGTTCTGGAATAGCCACAGTTAAGTCACAGATCAAGGAAATATCAAGGCTCTTACAGAATGCATGACATGAAAATTAGTTTTTCTGGAGCCAGACTCACGGAAGAAAGTGGATGAGACCATGCATCACTGAGCACTAAGTGGCAGCTGACGCCACTGTCAAAATGAAGAAGAGGGAAGTGTGTTACAGTGCCAAGTCCATGGTCTGCCCTGTGGAGGCAGAGCAACCTTCTTTGTCCACCAGAAGCTGCTCCAGCCATCTCTTCCCCACCCACACTGAATGGGATATAATAGGATGTAAGGGGACATTTCTAGCCCCAACTTGTCACCAACCTCTAACCAATCCCCAATGAACGGGGAAATAGATCATACAGGAGGTAGCACACACAAGTTGTAAACAAATTATCTTTTAAGTCATTCTCTCTTGAGCCTATTCTTGTGGGTGTGCATGCTTATGTGCATGAGTATTCATATGAGTGCACACATGTGTTCATGTGGAGGCCGGAGGAATTCACCTTGTAAGCTGGGCTGAGTGGCCAGCAGTCCTAGAGACCATCTATGTCTGTCTCATTTTGCACCACATGTCTCCCTGTTTCACATGGGTACTGGGGATCTGAACCCAGGTCCCCATGCATTCTACTGCCTGAGTTGAAGCACTCCACTGACTGAGCTACACTCCAACCTTTTATTTCTTGTTTTAAGACAGTATCAAATGGCTCAGGTTACTCCCCTCAAGTTGGAACATCCTCGTCACTCTGTGCAGGAAAGTCTTTGATCATTAAAGTCTCTTCACACTGAGCACCCACTTATTACCTTCTTTCCAGGGTGTTTGATGTAATTTGTTTTCACGCATGAATGAAAAAGGAATAGTATTTTGTGTGCATATTTTTAATTTGTGGAAAACATATTATGTATCTTACTTTTTTTCCACTGAGGACTGCATCTTTTTAAAGGTTCTTCAATAATTTTATGGATGCTTCTTATTTATAGCTTTTAAGTCCAACTTATGCCCTTTCAATTACAAATAATTAATTTCCTAAAGCAAGGGGCAGACTTTGGAAGCATCATTCATAAATATTAATTAATTGATTAGCAGAATGAAAGCAGTATATTTAAGAAAAATCTGATGAGCACTTACTACATGTTCAAAGTTAGAAATACTAAAATAACTAATGTTGAAAACCCAAGCTTCGGAGATTTCTGGGTTCCAAAGAACAAGAAGTAGGAATATTGTGAGGGAAGGACAGAAGAGTGTTGGGGAAATAGGACCTTTGGCGGTTCCTGAATAGCCAGTCCTCCCAGGGAGTCCACCCACAGCGTTATCATCCCTATCAGCCTGACTGGATTTCAAACCAAGAATGGTGGTACATGTTTGGGAGGCTGAGCCTAGAGGATTGTTACAAGTTCAAGATGAGCCTGGAATACATAGTGAAACCTTGTCTCATAAAAAAAAGTAACAGCAAAAACAAACAAAGAAATAAAACCTACTGAAACACACACACCAATAAAAACAAACAGAAACAAAAGCCAAACTCTATGAGTGGATTTGGTGTCACCTATAAGATGGGGTCACATCTCTAAGTGTCTCTTAAAGGCATTTCCAGAAGGAATTTCAGGTTAAGTGGTCATAGTGACAGAAGAGCAGCGATCATACCCTCGGAATTCCTGAGCCTTGACTGTAAGGGACGACCACCCACAATCCAACACAAAGACAACCTCAGCCGGTATCCCAGCATTCCATGCAGTGTGCTGTTATGTTAGTTAAGCCACCAATTAGTGCAATCATTGCTCTTCTTCATAGTCTTGATGTCGGAGACCCACACAGCCAGGTGACAATACAGAATGGAGGTGGCAGGTTTGCTCTGTGCAGGTTGTTGGCCTTTGAGTGAAAGGAGAGAATGAAGCCACTTGTGGGTAAAGAGGAATGATGCCTCCTTGGCTGAGTTTCCTGAGATTTACCCCACCTGTGTGAGAAAACTTTTCTTTGGGGATATCCAAAACACACACTCATCCCATACAGGGAGCACCATGACAAGCCAAAGTACACTTGGTGATCCAGTGAGCTCTATTGGGCTTACTTACAAAAATATGGGCCATGGGCTACTTACAAGAGCAGAAATGACTCAATGGCAGCTGCATCACCAAGGCCCATGCCAACATGGGTGACAGCTCATAAAATCTGGGAACCTGGAGCACTACAGGCCTGCAGGCAGCTCAACAGCTTGGAGAGTATCCTTTCAAAGACTCCTGTCTAAAAATCTTCCAGGCAGCTCTGCTGGTTTCTGCTTCTTCCAGGCGTGTGGTCTGGTCTGAGTCTTCTTTGCAGCTCAGCTCCATGAGTCTGAGAGGGACGCTTGGCTTTTATTACTTTCTCTGGCAGGGAAGGGCCTAGTGAACCTGGTCAGCTTTAGGGACTTCCTGAAACTATTTGAGTTTTTTACCTCCCTGCTTAAGGAGCCTCCATACAGGATGGAGGAGGAAATTGTACATCAGTTGCATAAATTGGACTTTGCTTCCTGCCTAGAGTTGCTTAAGGTTTTAACAAATCTTGACCATCAATCTTCCTATTGTGCAGGATGATTTCTTACTTAATGGGTGTTTGAATAAAGCATACATTCCACAGAACATGGAACTGAGAGGCTGTGGTTGCTTTACACAGTGACAATTTGTTTGATATTGACAAATGTTAAATATGAATGTGGAGGTAAAGAAATCATCTGAAAGCAGATCCAGGGAGAGTTTGTGACTGACTAGAGAGAGGACATGAAATTGATTAAATCAGGTTGGAGCAGGAGCTCAGTCATTAAAGCTCCTGCCTATAAGCCTTAGGAGCTTGAATTGAAGCCCCAGCACCCATGTGAAAGGCTGTATTTGTAATACCAGCGCTGGGATGTAGAAGAAAAGAGGCTTGGGGCTCAGTAGCCTGACAGCCTAGCCTGCTGGCACAGCCCCAGGTCAGTGAGAGAATCTATTGAAAAGAAAAGGTGGACAATGCTTAAGGCTGACCCCTACACACACACACACACACACACACACACACACACACACATGTAGGCACACACGCACATACATGAACATACACACAAACACACAGACACTAACATGCACACACACACATGCACACATATGCACACACACAAACATGCTCACACAGATACATATGAACACACACACCCATGCATACACACATTCAAATGCACCCACACGAACAGGCACACATACATACATACATACACACATACATACATACATACATGCATACACATGAACATATACATACACACAAACAAAATAAAAATAAATTGGCTAAATCTTTTGTTGTAGTTAAGGAAAGTTTTTGGCTCCTTTTGAAAGAATTCAGTCCATGATCCCTTATCTACAACTAAAACAACCCAAAGATACAGCCCATCCCAGAGAAGGCAGGCCCATGAGTTAGCTGGTCACAGGGTATCCACAGTCAGGAAGCATGGACGGTCCTCCTCTCACTTTCTCCTCACTTCTTCACTCCAGGCCTTCACACCAGAGGATGGAGCTGCCCACATTTAGGGTCCCCCCCATTAAATCTCTCCGAAAACAGACATGCCTGGAGGTTTGTTTCCATGGTGATTCTAAATCCCACCAAGTTGACAAATGAGATTCACCATCACTTTAGGCAAATACTCTACCACTGAGCTATACCCCAAGCCTGAAAAAACTATTAAAAGGTAATGCTAACTGTGGTGTAAAACACAGTGAGGGACATGAGAGACTCGTGTGATGGCCTCACACATCCTTCCATTTTAAAGATGTTTTTGCTGCCCTTAATGTGCCTTCATCACTCCGCCAGAGTAACAGCGATGCCTTGCTCTGTGAAAATCTGCTCTATCTGATCAGTAGCAAAGTGGCACATCTACTCCCCAAATATATTTTTATTAATCAAATGAAGGAGATCCCCATGCTAAAGTTGTCTTAATAGACTGCTAAAATTGGATGGTGCTAATCTTGGCATCTGCAGCCACAGGGAAATGTGTCTGAAGACGGGATGTTCGGGGAGGACGTGGGTTGGAGTGTGTTCTCCACGCCCCCTCGCAGTGGCACGGCTCATTTGGTCATGGAATTGTAAGGGAGTGTAAATTTGGGGGTTTCCCGTGTGCAGCATTGTTTTATGATCTTATGCTTAGCTAAAAATGCTCTTCTTAGCAATGCTGAGCCTGGTGATGCGTGGTTCATTTGGAAAGAGAATAAAGGACAAATTCTGCTGCCCGCCTGTGCGACAGGCTTCACCAACTAATTAAATCCACTGTGCTTTCTGGCCTTATGGAGACTTCGTGCAATCCAGTCTGGAATCTTGTCACATCCAGAAGATCTGTTGCTGTCCAGGTTTCCATGGCAGCTGAATTTTTTCCTTTTTGTGAAATTATCCTCAGCCCTTGGCGTCAGTTAGCCACATAAGTGGGTGTATTATCAGCTTAATGAAGGGACCCTTTCTGCGGCGTCTTCCTGTGCTGTCAGGTAAGTGGCTCACCGCACACTGCGGTGTTCCATCTTATACTCAGGCTCCATCTGGAGGTGTCTCACAAAGCTGGTGGTTGTATGCCAGAGAACATCTTGCTGCCTCTGAAGAATAAGCACCCCCTCTTTCCTCTAATGTGGTACATATCACAGCATCCGTCAGGGACTCCACACACAGGGGAGCAGCTTTGTGGCCATCTATACATAATCACTATTGTGGGTGCAGTGATTCTTTTCTCATATCCATGGATATAACATAACATTCTCTGGGACGGGTTTCAAGCTCTAACGATTAACATGCATCTATTCATGTTTAATGGCACTGTGACTACAGTTGGCCCTGAACACATCAGCCATGCTGTATGTCGTCCCTGAACACATCAGCCATGCTGTATGTCGTCCCTGAACACATCAGCCATGCTGTATGTCGTCCCTGAACACATCAGCCATGCTGTATGTCGTCCCTGAACACATCAGCCATGCTGTATGTCGTTTATTTTTCCCTTTGTAGCATTATTCTTCACAGCAATGAACTCTTGACTTCTCTGTTCTCTGCCTCTGAGGCACCTCTCCACTCCTGTCATCCCCCATGAGGTGAGCTCTACAATGCTGTCTGTATACCAAGCAATGGCCACCACATGTTCTGCATCATGCCAGCATAAGTCTTCACTCTGTGTGTAGGCTTCCAGCACCTAACCACAGCCAATGAATGACAAGTTTACTCTTCAAGATTAGAGGCCATGCCCACTGATGAAAAAAAAATATCGTGTGTGTGTGTGTGTGTGTGTGTGTGTGTGTGTGTGTGCGTGTGTGCGTAGGCTAGAGCTGAATGTTGGGCATCTTCCTTCATTGCTCTCCACCTCATTTTTTTTCAGACAAGGACTCTCAATGAAGGAGATGCTTATCCATTTGGTTAGGCTGGTGGCCAATCGCTAGCTCCAGAGATCCTCCTGTCTCCACTGTCCCTAGAATTACTTGAGTGTGCATAGAGTTTTCTGTGGGTGTTGGGAATCTCTGTGCTTGCACAACAACTACTGAAATGACTGAGCCATTTCAAGACCTAGTCACCCAAAAGCTATTTTTGACAGAAACTAATGTCAGGTGAACATTTAACAAAAAGAAATACAGATACACACAGCTAATGAAGGAAAGTAAGAACCACAGTTGTTGTTGTTGTTTTCTGATTTTTTGTTGTTGTTAGCTTACAAATGTCAAATCTAGGTTTGTGATTATCAGCTGCAACTCTTTCCCCATTTTTCCTTAGAGGCACCCTACAGCTGCATGACCAGGTTCTTGGGTAGAGATGGCCAGCTGCTTACCCATCACCCTGACTGACAGCACTGCACTGTGACCTGGGGTGAGTACATGGGTGTGTGTGCTTCACTTCATACACAGGAGACACAACTGTGGCTTATAAAGTCTTTTTAATTAGGTGATTTTCTTCCTAAACCACATCCCAAGTAGAGTTCTGTGGCCTGGGTTGAACATTTTGCAATTGCATCCTACGATGGAGGTGGTAGGGGTACTGTGAAGCTGCCCCATCTCTGAATTTCAGGTTTTTTAATCAAAACAATATAAAACATGTAAGATGAAAGTGACTAAAAATAAAAGGAGGGAAACCCAACAACAAAGAAAGGACATCCACCAGCTCTCTCCTCTACTCAAGGTGAAATGCAAGAAGCAAGTATAGCATGTAATAGCAGGCACATTTCTTTTTTCAGGAATGGCCACAAAGCATCTGTGTGCATTCCACTGTCCTCCTGTCCCAAGTATTTCTCTCCTGTCCCCTTTTCTGATCTTCAGGGCAGGAGAAAGGTGATGGATGATGTAATTTTTTATAAACAGACTCCAACACACTGGATATGCAAAGTGAAGGCCAGGCTGAAATGATCTAAATGTGCCCATTTCATTTTCCCATTATCATGTTCTGGTTTTGAGTGGAGACTTGTGATGTCTCTTGTTTCCATATGCCAGGTGATTTGGCTTTAGGTTTAGGCATAACCATGAACAGGGCTTCTCCCACAGTGAAGTCATTCCTGCTATCCATCTCCAGTTGTCTATAAATAGCATCACTTTGAGGATTGTTGAAATAATTTGTTGCTATAATTATAGTGACATTTCTAGCATGTTATAATCATATAAAATGGCACAAATAAAGGGATGCTATTTTTGACTGATTTATTTTCTTCTGATTCCATTTGTGTTTCGTGCAATGGAAGAAAAGGTTAGGAACACACTTATTTACAGAAGGAGCCATGCTTGAGTAGAAGAGAAGAACGGAATGAAAAATCAAGAGGACTTCCCTTAGTAGAAAGGGAGATGGAGACTTTGAAGTTGACACGGTTTTAGCAGAAAGGAGAAAAGAGCAGCAAGTAAAAAATCCCCAAAGTACAATTTCCCACAAACAAGAGAAGTGAAGACACATGATGACAGTGTTCCAGCTGCTGGCCGACCAAACCAAAGTAATTTTAATTTGTCATAGGCTTTTGCATTTTCAACAATAGTATGCTAGCTGAAAGTGACAAATGTCTACAAAGAAATACCTAAGATGGCTGTTCTGTAAGAATCTCTGAGAAAGATAGTTTATTCTGAATTAACAGTGTAGCTCCACTGTTTTCAAATACTCAGCCAGTGCCAATTTAACACAATCAGGACTTAGTGAGAGGACAGCATCAGCTGGTGAGTAATGGCATAATTTGCAGACCACGCCAAGCTGATCATGACTCTCAAGCCTTATCAGGATGCCAAGGGTGGGTTTGGGGGTGTAGCTTAGTTTCAAGCATGCTCAAAGCTGTGGGTTTGATGCCCAGAATTGCATTACTGGAATGTACTGATGTATGTATGTGAGTCATGCTTACAGTTGAGAGATGAAGGCAAGAAGATCAGAAGTTCATGTCATCTTCAACTACACAGTGAGTCTGAGGCCAACCTGGGTTACATGAAAACCTGTAAAAAACAAACAAAACCAAAATGTGCTAAAGGGAAAGAGGCACACTGGGTCTTTACAAGATATTCTGACTAGTAAAATTATGAGGGTCAGTGAGTTGATTTGGGGTACAGTTCTGTGGTAATGTATATCTTTCTCACCCCTGTTCAGGGTTAACATTTTGTACTATTTGGTGTGTTCTTTCTGGATGACTGTGTAGCTTCAATGATGGAGATCTTGCCTGAACTCAACATCACCATCTTCCAGTTTCCTTGCCAAGCCAGGAATGGAGCAAACTGAATGAATGAGGGATGGAACAGGCAGATTTTAGATGAATCTAGCACTGCAAGTTTTCCACTTTTTGGAGTCTCTGATTTTTTTTCTACAGCATGTTTGGTTTAGGGTGGAGGCTGTTCAAGGGCTCCAATCCTAGGTGATAGAAACCGAGTGTATAAACAGGTGATATAGATAGAATACCTGACCAGGGGTCTCCCAGCGCCTGCCCTGAGACCTGTGTTCTTAGCCTCACTGTTCCTTAGTGTCACGATCCCTAGATACAGCGGCGGAGGCCAGAGGTGAACCTGGAGTCTTTCCAGCATGAGCTCACTGCTTCTGCTTGTCCTGCACTATTAGACATACGGACTGTCAATCAGAGTCTGCGCGTATGTACTGTGACCTGCGGGTTGGAAAATTAGGAGAGGGCAGCCAGGTAGAAGTAGCTAGGATGGTTATAAAGGCATTTATACAGCCAAGCAGAAAGAACCAGTAGAAAGTTCTGGCAACTCACAGACAGTGTTGAAGCTTAAGGCACCCCTGACTTTGTGTTCCATAAGTATTATAGGATTAAACTTTCTTTTTCTCCCTTTCCAGATGACATACAGGTCTCATTAGTTTTTTTTTTTTTTTTTTTTTGTTGTTGTTGTTGTTGTTTTTGTTTTCAGTGAAAAACCAAGGTAACAAGTAACCTTCACCAGTAATTAGGCTTTGTTTGAAGAGGGTCTCACGTATCCCAGCTTGGCCTACAACTCATCATGGAGCCTTGATGGCAACCTTGATTTTCCTCCCCCACTCCCCACCCTGCATTCACCTCTGGGGTACTGGGATCACAGTCCCTTACCGCCTTGCTTGGCTTATGTGGAGCTGGAACTCAGGGCATTGCATATACTAGTCAAGCACTCCTCTACTGAGCTACTTTGTCAGTAATGAAATTTGTCAGTTGCTCATGTGGAGACTCCTAGTCCACATTCACAGACACTGTAGGCAGTGTTCACTAGCCATTCTTCCAGGAACAAATAACAAATCAAAGTAGTCTTTGTGTTTCTACCCAGAGGGAGTCAACAAAGCAGGGCAGACAGACAACTTCTGACCCACCCATCCACACGTGTGCTCGACAGGTTGACCCCAGCTTGCTCTGCCCCTTCCCTGTGGTCCAAGAACAGTGGCAAGGCTCAGCCCAGCCTGCACCTGTCCTAGATTGTCCCCTCCCTTCCCCCCTGGAAAGACATCACTTCTCCAATGGACATCAGTGTAAAGCACCGTCTACTCTGGGGCTCCTCGAAGCTGCCCCATCTTCTTGTCACGCACATCCTGACTTTACATTTCCTTTCTTGATCTCATTGAGAAATGAGAAATTGGGTTACAAGCTACTTAATTCCATTTGCTCATTATTCCTCAGAAACCTGAGTCCTGGGGAGCGAGTGTAATGGACAGAGTCCGAAGACAGGGAGGCTACGGGGACTGTGCCATTTTGAATAAATTTCCGTTCCTCTTTATTTGCAAATCTAGACGCAAACTGCCAGGATTTTCTGGGATACTGTCCCCTTCCCAGAAGGGAAGTATCAATTTCTCAAGTCCTACCAGGGATGCTCTTGGCAGGAGGGGTACGGGCTTGCTCACACATGGACTTTCTTAGTTTTGTTGTACATGCCTTGAAGTTTCAATTAAATAAACATTAAACAAGCTGCACGCCAGGTGTGGGGATAAGGGCAGAAGGCACCCTGACTTTTAACCTGGAGGGACTTGGAATCCCCATGCTTTTTTTTCTGTTCAAGCAGTGTCTGTGACCTCCACATTCCTTTTTTGTCTCTTTCCCACATTGGTAGTGCCCTGAGTAGAGGAGGCCATTTTTAAGACATTATTAAGATTTCCTTCACATGTTCACACGAAGTACTTTCTTTTTGTTCAATGTCAACTTTCCTCTACTCTTGCAAGAGATTATAATTCTTGACACACACACACACACACACACTCCTGTGGAAGGGGGTAGTGGGGGGTGTATGTGGGTGTGTGGGTACTTAGTCTGCCGGGGTTTGCATGTGTGTATGTGTGTACTTATGTGTCTATGTATGCCTACGCATAGAGGTCAACCTTAAATATCATTCTACAGGGGGTCTTCTCTGATTTTTTTAAGACAATGTCTCTCACTAGCTGTCCTGGCAAGTTTTATGTCAACTTAACACAAGCAAGAGTCATCAGAGAGGAGGGAGCCTCAATTGAGAAAATGCCTCTGTAAGACTAGGCTTTAGGCAAGCTTGGGGGACATTTTCTTAATTAGTGACCCAGTGGGAAGGCTCAGCCCATTGTGGATGGGGCCACCCATGGGTTCAATAAGAAAGCAGCTGAGCAAGCCTAAGAAGCAAGGCTCCACATACTCTGCATCAGCTCCTGTCTCCAAGTTCCTGCCTGTTTTGAATTCCTGTCCTGACTTCCTTCAGTGATACACTAAGGATATTGAAGTGTAAGCCAGATAAACCCTTTTCTTCTCAATTTGCTTTTGGTTATGGTGTTTCACCAAAGCAACCCAAACTAAGGCACTAGCCCGAAGCTTGCTAGGTGAGCTGGGCCAGCTGGCCATCCCAGCTCAGGAATCTTTTTGTCTCTGTCTAGTGCAGGCTTGCAGATATGTGTCATGACACCTAGCATTTCACATGGGTCTGGGGATCAAACTCAGGTTCTCAATTTGCAAGAAAGCACTTTCCTGACTGAACTATATCCTCAGCCTTTGAAGTTTCTTTCAAACTAACACATCCTGTAGTTTGCCCTCAGCCTTTCTCTGTGACTGATTTTTCTGAGCCACAGGCAAGAGCAAGGTTGAGTGGTTGCCAGGACTCTTAGGTGAATGCAAGGATCCTGCAAGCTTGTTTCATTTCCAGGGTTGCCGACTTTATTTTATGGTGCTGGTGACTGAACCCAGGGCCTCCTGCACATGGAGCAAAAACTGTAAAGCTATTCCCCTGCTCTGCTGTTGCTGTTTCCATGTGGCACAACCCTTCCTCCAGCCATCACGAGGTGGACTGACAGTGTGTGGGCAGGCAAGGCTTCCTGGGAGTGGTTACCTGAGTGCTAGAGGGGACAGGGGTCAGGACTGGAGGAAGCACTCACTGAAATGTGCAGTAATCAGCAAGTGCAGGGGGATTTCCTTATCTCTAGTACCAAAGTTGGGGCAGGGTTAGGGATAATGTCACAGAAGACGTTAGCAAACCACGCTGCATGTGTACTGCAAGTTTTCAGTGCCCCTCTCCACACTTCTCCTCACCCCTGCCAACTTCCCTCCTCACCCCCATCCCTGGACGCTGATGTAATACCACGGAGAGACAGAAAATAATCCACTCATGTGTAGAACTCTATTTGCTAAAACAAAATTAAAGATCCCCCAGGTTCAAGCACAGTCGTGGTGATGAGCACTCTACCCTGGCCAGGAGCGCAGCTTCCCTGCTTTCTTGAAAACCAGCCAAAAGCAATAGGCCATCAGGTTTCCACAGTTTTCATAATGGAGGATTTTATGATCTTCTAAGGAGCAGTCTGATGAAATGCAAGACTTGTGGTTCGAATAAAAATGCCATCTTTTGTTAAAATCTTTAGACTTACTTCTTATGCTTTCATTTTAAATTTTAAAACTTATTTCTTTGAGCCTAGTCTTCACTAATTTGCTTCTTTTATAACACAAAACCTTTGTCCTTGAAGTGGCTGTTCTTTCTACATTGGGTGATCTTGGCCTAATGTCTCTTCCTAACTTTTGCTAGAGCTTTTGGGGACAGATACATTTAGTCTTGGCAATCATTGAGCCTTTCTGTCCTTCGCAGTTTCAGCTTGTCTGGAGTTGGTAGAAAGGGGAGAGCGAGCGTCACTGTGCTGTTGAACATGGAACTTCGCTTCTCTTAAAGGGGGAGGTGGAGCAGGACGCTGTTTGGAGTGACTGTATAAACAGCTGGAGCACACGCCAAGCTTCTCTGGCATGACTACTGATGACTTCTGCCTTAGTGTCAGACGGTCTCCTGGCAAGGGCATCTTCTCTGTGTCTTTAAAGAGAGTTTCTGCCTCCTCTTTTTCTTTTTCTTTCTTTCTAAGTGCTGCAGATGAAACCAAGGGTCTTGTAACATGCTAGGCAAATGTCCTAGTACTGAGTTCTGCTCTCAGCCTGATTTTTCTTTTGACTCACTGTAAATGTGGTGCTAATGTTACAAACTAAGCCCCTTTCTTTGCTGTACTCTATGCCAATAAGTAAAGCAATGAGCTCAAGAAAACGCAGTTTGTCCATCACCTGGCTATATTGGGCTCTCCAGAGGTTCAGAATTGATGGAATGAATATTATCACAAGGGGGATTTATTAGACCGGCATACACAATGTAGCTGGACATTCCAACAACTCTGATCTATGCTGGAGAGGCCGAAAACCTGGTAGCTGCCTACTTCCCTAGGCTGGATGTCTCAGAAGTCCCACTCTGCCCAGGCTGGGGAGCTGCTGGTTTTCAGGAATGTTGGGAGGATGTAGAGGAAGCTGGTTCTGAGGCAGTAGCAGAACACATGCTCTCACCAGCCAGGAGGATGGGTATGCTCAGAAGGCAGTGGCCTCTCCCTCTGACCTCTTTGTACACGGGTCTCCGCCACATTCTGCAGGACAGTCTTTCCCAGCCTGGTTAATATGCCCCCCATAACCCTAACCCTAACCCTAACCCTAACCCCCATACCTTCACAGATATGCCGAGAGATGTTTCTCTTAGTTTCTCTCAGATCCAGTCAAGTTGACAACTAAGATTAACCATCAGATCAGGCTAGTGTTGGGGCTGGAGACTGGGGTCCTTTCTGAGGACAGGGTTTGGTGATGTAGCAGAATGGTTTCAGGTGTGCAGGAAAGATGACCAGGCTGGACGCTGATCTGTGCTGCAGTGATCTGTGTCTCCTGCTCCTACAGGTTTGCTTCTAGAATGGCTGTGTCTTCAGGCGAGTCTGAAGGCTCCAGAAAGTTTCTTTTGGACATATCTTCAGGGCCAAATAGATAGTCACTGCTGTCTTTTAAGCCCATGAAAATTGACCCAAGCCGCTGTTAAAATCACAAGCTAGAGGTGTTATCAACAACAAAGCTAGTGGGAGTGAGTGACACTCAGCCTTGTGACCTCCAAAATTAAAAAGAGAAAGAGAGAAGTTAAAGAGATGGCTCAGCTGGTAAAACACTGTGCAAATATGAAATCCAGAGTTTGGATCCCCAGAATCCATGTAAAAACTGTGTGGGCATAGTGGTCCTATTTTAATTCCAGTGCTTGGCAGGTCATGGCTAGCCAGACTAACCCAAACTGAAAGCACAGTATCTAGGAAGAGAACATGCCGCAATATATACAGTAGAGAGCAATGGAGAAACTATGGACATCAGCATGCCTTTGGGCCCTCACATACATGTGCACTCACACACATGTGAATAGACATGCCACATGTATGCACATATAGGACAGAGGGAGAGAGAAACAGAACTGAGACTGTCACTTAGTGCAGAGCATGTACCTAGCACATTAACTCGAGCCAATCTCCAGTACACCAAAAAATAAGAAAAGACATAAATAAAAATAAAAATAACTAAAAGCAAGAAACTGAGAGCCAATAGAAAGACAGGGTTTCTCATCTGTCCCTCAGTTTCTCTAGAGTCCAATGTGATGTGATGTGAGGGGACATTCACACCACTGCCTGATGTGCCTGGTATCACTACAAATGCAGTGTAACCAAACAGCCTTTCTCTACTGTGGCACAACACTAAGAATAAAAGGGGGTACCAACAGAGGGATGCCTCCTGGAATCACAAGTGGGGGGTCCACCCACAGAGCAGCCAGGAGGAGAGGAGGCTCAGTAGGGTACCCCTGCTTAGCATATACTAGCTCCTCTGGGAAGGAGGGAAGAGACAGCCTGTGAAGCAGGAAGTGGGGCAGATGGCCAGCTGGGAATACCCAAGAAAGAGGGTAAGCAGTCCAGAACTCCAGGATCAGCCATGCTTGGGACAGGGGTGTGGAGGTGGGGCAGGCTGACAGGCTCAGGACAGGAGTATGGAGGTGTGGGTGTGGAATTGCTAGGCTTGGGAAAGAAGTGCAGACGGGGACCACCAGGCTTGGGTCATGAGCAGAAGGTTGGGAAGGCTGACATTCTCGGAGAGTTAGTGCTTCTGTGTATTGTGCTCCACCCATGTGGGACAGTGCCTGGGTGTTTGTAGGGCTGCTGCTCCATGTTTTCCCATTTACAGCAATGGGGTATCATGAGGTGTTCTCTTCTGGAAGAAGCACAAAGGCAATGATCCTGTCCAAACGTGTGTGTGTGGTTTGCTTATATGCACATGTATGTGTGTATATGTACATATTTATGTCTTTGTGTGCATATATATCCATGAAGAACATTGCTGTTATCACAGCTTCTTTTTCAGAAAACAACTCTGGGGTTTAGGTTGGTAAAGTTGGTGCTGCATAAGTATTCAACCTCTGGAACTCATGTAAAAATCCAGGGTGGTGGTATGTACTTGTAACCTAAGGACTGTGGAGGTGGAGACAGGAAGGTCCCTAGGACTCACTGGTTAGCTAGTCTATATGACTCAGTGAGCTCCAGGTTCCAGGGTCTCGTGAGAGACCTTGTTTCAAAAAGCTAAGTATATGGTACCTGATAACACACACACACACACACACACACACACACACACACACACAGAGCCAAAAACACAAAAACAGAAACAAAACCCAAGCCAACCAAATAACAACAAAAGAATGAAACTGAGAGACCAAACCTGTAAATCCCAGCTCCGTTTATCTTCTCAATTCAACCTGTGCACGGGCATGGGTATCGCAGGAACAAGCGGAAGGAAGCCCAGGTCACTGGGTTCCATCCTGCTTTTCACTCTCTTTCTTAGCTGCCATTAATGAGGAAGGGGTGCAGCCAGGCATCTGCTCAGCACCCACAGGTCAGCTGAAGGCTCTGAAAGGACGGTAACCTCAGTCGTCTCTGGTTTAGTGAGGGAAAGAAATGCCGACCCCTTTTCTGCTGTGTTAAATAATGATAATATATGCTCTAAAAACTCATTACAACCATAATCATGAATAGCTAGTGATTTAGAATTTGAGTTAAATAGTTAGGATGCTACATTTGTGCTCTTTGGGTGTTTGAATATAATTATTTGAGGATTAAATTGAGAGACATCGATCAGTCCCAGGAATAAATAGCAGGCTTGCTTGCAAAGCCCGAATTGGAAGGGAGAAATGAGAGTTTGCAGAGAAGATGTCTGTTGTCTGAGTGAATGAATAAGAAGCAGATACTTCACACCTAATTACAGAAAGACTTCAGAAAAGGAATTGATTAGGGTTTTAAGAAAGATACCTGAGTAAGAGAAGGTGGTTTTAGGAAATGGTTTTACTTTTGTTTCACCTTTAATGGACTCTAAGACTGGAAAGGGATTTATTAGAGGGGCAGAAACGATAACTATAATTATATCATTTAGCAATCTCAATTTAGAAAAAGCTGGCAGAAGGATAGCATTCTTGGGATAAAAGGACTATGGAGGCCCACTTAAACACTATCTCACGTGGCACTTACATACTAGATTCAGAAAAACCCATTACGACATTCTTGCTTGCTGATAGACAAGTCCCTAGAAGTTTATATCACACCTGGAAAAAGGCAGAATTGATTGCAAAAGCTAAACAAATTAGTAGCCTATCACTTTGTAGTGAGGACAGCCCTGGAGCGATGGCATTGGTTATAGCTCTACCTCCAGGTCAGTTGACTGTACCTATTTTTGGAAAACAAAATAATTTTAATTAATTTTTTACAGTGTAAATCTGCTTCAAGTGGCTTACTCTAGACCCTAGAGTCTGGTTTTAATGTGCTTCTGTTGAGTATTTCATGACATGCAGTTCAGCATACTATTGCCTCAAAGTACTAGCTGTTATGTCTGTGTAAAGCAAGGTGAATGGAAGTCCCCTGAAATCAAACTGGGGAGGCAAGTCTGTGAAGCCAGGGGAGCAGCAAGCAAGGGTTCAGAGGCTCTGTGCCTCTGGGCTCACAGCTATGCGACTCTCAGCCTGAGTCTGTCAGGGGTGGGAATGTGGGGAAGGTGCTGGGCTCTCTCAGTCCTCAGAGACTCCAAAAGGCAATGAAAATTCAAACCAGCAAATAGTTTCATAACACACAAGAGAGAATCCAATCCGCATGTGCTTATAGCTTCATAAACCAACATTGTAGGCCAGCATGGTGTTTTGTAACACTGTGGGGCAATGTATCACATGAATTAACTCTGGGCGCTGGCCAAAAAGGGCTTTAAGGAAACCAACAGATCTCCTACCCTTTCCCTACACTGAGCTCACATTCTCCCTGTCTGCAACTTTTACCCAAAATATTATTGTAAAGCAGAGATGGAGCTCAGGATGGATTCAGCAAGATAGGGAAAGAGGCCAGTGTCCACAGCCTTCCCTCTGCTGACCGGCTTTAATGTCCTGAGCCGGATTGGCAAATTATATGCCAAAGGATCACAGGAACATGATTAGGAAGATCAATGTGATGTGATAACAGCACCTGGGGCTGATTGGGGAAACAAAACTGTCCTAAAGATTCCAGAGTGGTTTAGATGTGGTTAGACATGGTGACATCTGGCTTCCATGAGTGCCTGTACATGTATGCAAATACACTTAGAAGCCAAAGGGCAACCTTGGCATTCCTCAGGTGCTGTCCATCTTGTGTTTTGAGACAGGGTCTCTGACTTGCTGACGCTAGAGAGCTCCAGTGTTGGAAGCACACGTGTGCACCACCACACCTGGCTTTTTTTTTTTCACCTGTTTTAAATTATTTTTATTTTTATTTATTTATTTTTTCAATGCAGTTTATTCAGGAACCTTGAACAATCCTCGGACTCCGGGGAAAGCCAGCCCACAGCTTAAATAGCCTCTGGGTAGCCAACCCAGGCGTGCCACGTGGGCAATGCAGATAGGTCCACATACATGGAAGCAAGCCAGATCCTCAGCCTTAGCCAAATGTGGAATTGTTCGTGACAGAGAGCACTCACCATCGGGAAGGTGGAAGGCGGAAACCAGCTCCATCTTTAAGGCATAGCATTCCGCAGCTCTCTACAGTTCCCCCTTTTTGTTTTAGACGCATCAGGCAAGAGTAGAGGTCTGATCTCTGATATTAGAAATAAATTGGGACTTTGTACAGATGTTCATTTAGGTGTCATCCACCCAAAGAGCATCAGACCCGTCCAATACCTTTTTCTCAGAGGCGGGACCTGGGGCATCAACCCGCATGCAATCAGACATGCTCTTCTCTGGGTCGAAAACGGCTGACCCTGAGTGCAGTGCTTAGCCTCGCATCCTGAGCGTATCATTTTAGCTTTTTATGGTATCCAACCATGCTTGGGGAGAATGTCCTGTTTCAATGGCTGTAAAGGCCTGAATGATCATGGCTGCATCACACTGTTGTGAGACTCTAATCTTGCATATATACCACAGGCAAACCAAGGAGACCTATGCTGGACTTTGTGACACTAGCATACAACATGAGAATTTTTCCTGTGCTGCAAATCTGTCTAAACAATTGTCTAGCTATATTTTAGGTAATTGGACTGGAGAATTCGATACTACGATGGAGCAGCTGAGAGTGGCCATTGTCACAGTAAATTCTACCAGAGTGGACGCAGGACTAGCCACAGGATTATCAACATGGATTGCTGCAGCCATGAATCATCTGAAGGAATGGGCGGGCATGGGAGCATTAGCAGGCCTTCACACCTGGCTTTTTAATGTGAGTTCTAGAGATCAAATTCAGGTGCGTCAAGCACTTTATCAACTGAGCCATCTAACTATCCCTAAAGGTTAAGTTTTTTTGTTTTGTTTTGTTTGTCTTTTTTTTTTTAATGCTGCTACTTTAGCAGAATCCTTAGCTTCTATCAAGAAGTCACCCATTGCAGCTTTTGCTATCCTTCACTCTTCATCTCTCCCTTCTGGCAAACCTACCCCACACCCTTGCATTCATTAACTCCCCCCTAAACTTCCCCATGCTGGTGTGCATAAGCCACTCATTGTCCCTTACCCTGAAACACTGCTTAAATTGGTAATTCGAAGATCTCTAAGACCTGGACAGTGTCTTCAATGATGTTATAGTCTCCTTACAATGATGAGAATAACGACAACAGCAAATATAAAATTACCCTACTTGTCAGGGTAAAAATACAACCCAGAGGACGCTGGAAAAAGAGGCTATGTGAGGGATCCTTTAGAATCTTCCAGATACAGGCTACAGTCGTAGTGGCTTAATCAAGTGGCTTACTCAGTGAAGGAACAGGAGGGCAGTTCGTAAATCAGGAAGGCCTGGGATAGTTTGACAGGAGGCCTTAAGACAAAGTCTCAGGGTTCAAGTTTCAGGTGGGACACTTCCTTCTTTTATTGTCCTTCCTTCCTCTCTTTCTCACACACACAGAGAATTTAATGACAGTGTGGGACAGGGGGAGAGGGGACATAAGGATGACGGCATGCCTCTTTCCCATTTCTTGAGTCCCCCATCTAACACTTCCTCTCTGCAGTACTTCTCGGAAACCCACACTTGTTAATCTAAGATCAGATCTGAGCCAGGCACAGCCCTGCACATGATGTTCCAGGATGAGCTTCTAACTTGTCATTTTTGAGATGGCTGTGGCCCCCCAGGCAGTCGGTTGTAAGAGAGAATGCAGTGATTCTGTTACCCCCTACACACACACACACACACACACACACACACACACACACACTGTGAAATGAGCACTGAATCCATCTATTCAAGCCTTCGTGAGATCTTCGTGGTATATGCACTTCCTTGTCATGTGACGCTGAATTTTGTACTATTCTATCCCATAGGAATGCTAGTGTGACTCTCTCCCCCCAGTCAAGATGTGGACAGTCCTGTGACAAGGACACACCTTTGGGGAGTCTGTAGTCATGACCACTCCCATTCCTTTTCTTGCGATTCTCAGTTCTTGGCAATATGCTGGCTTGCTTGTTTGCTTTTGCAGTGCTGGCTGGTGGACCTCGGGGGTTTTCAATATTCTAGGTAGCTGCTCTACCACAAGCTACACTCCCAATCTCCTTTCTTTATTTGTTTTTCATTTCCATCAGTTGTTTCTTTCTGAAATTTCTTGGGAATGGAGTCAAGGCATGTGTAAACTGTGATATCAGCCTCTACTCTGAACAATCCCCTGGCAATCCATCAGACTTGTTATCTGTAACAAAATGTTGGGGAGTTTTCATTGTTGAATAGCAGTCCACTATGCACATATGTCATCTACAAAGTTCACACTGTAGAAATCTGAAATATAGTTACCAAAACATCAGGCAAAAGCACTAAAAATACTTAAAGTAAGTTTAAAATTTTGTGTTGGGTTGCATTATCTTTGGCAGGATACAGCTGTGTACATCTGTGAGGAATCCTGGATCAACCTTCCTCTGCATGTATGGGTTTAAGGTAGTTGTCCTAGGACTGAGACCTCTCTCCTGACTCAGGACAATCCTCCTAAGGTAAAATCTAGTCTAACCACATCCCTCAGACACTCAGAACAGATTCTGTTAGAGTTGTTTCCAGACCATGCAACACTGATAAAACAAAGAACAGCTCCAGAGGAGGAACAAAAGGGTACTCTAACTTATCTGTCCTTACAAGAAGGGATAAATAAAATGTATGCCCAGTGCCACCGTTTCAGGAGGCACTGAACATAAGAATAACCAGAAAGGCAAGATGGGAAGACAAAGACCCTGCTCCACTGTTGTGCATTCTCCATAATTGTCAGGCACAAGGATTTAGAGTGCCAGGAGCAGGGGACACAGAGAGTGAAGATTGAGCATTTCCTGGCAAAAAGCACCACATCTCACAGTCTTGTGCCTGATAGCAGGGCATCACTTGTGGCACTGCTAGGCAATCTTGTGTTATGTCAGGCTAAAGGACCAAGACAACTCTTAAATTCACCACAGGTGAGTCTGGAAAGGCCACTTGTGTAGCCAGAATGTGTTGAAGATCTAAGTATACATTTATCATCATAGTAGGGACAAAATTAGGGACAAGAGAAGTAGAAGAAAAAGGGCTGTGGGGTACACTCAGACTTGCTCATTACAGCTTGAACAACAGAAGCCCACATGAGGGTCTCTGTGTCCTAGGATTCTACTGCTTTTTGGTTATGTACCAACTGCAGAGTCTTTACGAGTGTTCTGCCTTGTTTCCCTAGTGCGGTGACGAAGACCATGACCAAAAGCAACTCAGAGAGTAAAGTTTGCTTGGTGTTGTATGACAAAACTTTTCCTGGGAAGATGCCACACACATCTACCCAGTCCACAACAGACTAAAGTACTGATACTACCTAAGTTCAACCTGGTGAGCCAGTTTTATTAGGGTCACTTACAGGAGCAGAAATGACTCAAAGAGAGCTGCATCACCAAGACTCATCCCAGCATGGGTGAGAGCTCTCAAAGCTGGGAACATGGGGCACAATGCACAGCCTGCAGGCATCGTAACAAGCTGGAGAGTGCCCTCTCCAAGTGGCTCTTTGGGTTTAAACTTCTTCCAGGCAGCTTGACTAGTTCTGCTTCTTCCAGGCAGTGAGTCTGGTTGCAGAGTCTTTGAAGCTCAACTTGGAGAGTCTTCTTGCAGCTTAGCTTGTCAAACAGGTACAGTCTTTTTGGCAGCTCTGTTCAACTAGTCTCAGAGGGACTCTAAGCCTTTTGTGCTTATGCGGGCAGGGAGAGGCCTAGTGAATCTGGTCAGTTTCAGGGACTTCCCTGAAGCTGTTTTGAATTGTTTACTTTCCTACTTAAGGAGCTTCCCTGCAGGACAGAACGTTTCAACCCGAGGAAGCTATTAGCAACAACAGGTTTCCACATTCCTATCACAGTCCATCGCCAAGGAACTCAAGCAGGGCAGGAACCTGGAGGAAGGAGCAAGCGCAGAAGCCCTGGAGAAAGGCTCTTCAGTGGCTTGCTTCGTGTGGCTTATTCAGCCTGCTTTTTTAATATAGCCCAGGGACAGCACTGTCTGTCTACAGAGGGCTGGACCCTCCCACACCAACCATTAATCAATAAAATGCCCCACATACTTGGTACAGGCCAATCTGATGGAGGCATTTTCTCAGTTAAGGTTTCCTCTTCCCAGATGACCCTGGGTTATGTCAAGTTGACAAAAACAAACAAACAAAAAACCTAAAGAGAACTGCAAGTGACCAGAATCTGCTTCCTAACTCTACAATATATGTTCAAGATATGATTGAAGAAGACAGAATTGTTGGAGCAGTAGAACAAAACAAACACAGATTTTGAGTGCCACAGTCTGTCTTCTCTGGGTTGCATGGATAGACTACACAGGACCCCTGCTTTCCAGATTTTGCAGGGTATTTTCTCATTTATAAAGGGAACCAAAATCATGAATGAAACCATTAACCAACCAGAGAGCTAAGCTACATGCACCGAGAGCTAAGTAACATATAAACTAAAAGCACTTTAACAGTGATGCATGATGTGTCTAGCTCTCTTAAACCTCTCAAATGTGAACATACCCTTCGTACAATGCTATTCCTCTCTTCGTAAAAAGTACTCAGTAAGATATAGTGAGAAAGCACAAGGATTTCATTTAAAATGTAAAACTATGTAAGTGCAGAACCAAATACAGAATGATTGTTTTGGTTTCTTTTTCTTGTTGCTGTAACAAAATATCTGACAAAAGCAGCTTAAGAAAGAAAGAGTTTATTTTGGCTCACAGTTTGAGGGCAACAGTATGGCAGCAGTAGGAGACAGCTGCTCACATCGTATCTGCAGTTGGGAAGCAGAGGAAGAGGAATGCTGGTGCTCAGCTGGCTTTCTGCTCCTTCTCAGCCACAAACCCCCAACCTAGGACAATCTTCAATCTCAGTTAACCTAGTCTAGAAAGCCGTTCCTGGAGAAGCTCAGAGGTTTGTCTCTAGATGACTCTACATCTTGCAGATCTCAAAGACAGAGCATAAATTAAAACTTCCAGAAAAGGTTATCTGTACATGAATGGAATTAAACACACACCTGAAGGACAATCTCCCTGTGATTTTAAAACCAGCCAAATTATCATTCAAGAGTGGGAAGACATTTAAAGGTACAGAAGGGTTCTGGATGTAGTTTATTTGGTAGCATGCTTGCACAAAGCCCTGGGCTAGATCTCCAGCAGCACAAAAGCTACACTTATAATCCCAGAGCCCGGGAGGTAGAGGCAGGAGGTTCTGAAGTTAAAGTAATCCTTGGCTGCTTAGAGAGTTTGAGGACAGCATGAACTATGTGCAACCCTGTCTCAAAAGCTAACAAATAAGCAACCTAAGTGAGAAATAAACTAATAATAGCACATTACAAGTTAAGACAGTAGCCCAATATGACATATTGGAAATGTTATGGCATGGTGCTTTCATACCTAAGTGTTCAACAAACTGAAGAATAGCTGCTCTGTACACAGGGCAGGAAGGCTGGCCAGCGGCCAGTGGTCAGAATGTCCAGCATACTGAGAGTTTTTGTTGTTTACTTGTCTTTTTAAGGCAAGGTCTCCCGTGTAGCGAGGTTCTCGGTTCTCGGTGGTTCTGGTTGCGCTCTGGCGCTAGGAGAAACACAGTGACCAAAAGCAAGTTAGGGGAAGAAAGGATTTATTCGGCTTACACTTCCAGGTCACAGTTCATTGTTGAGGGAATACAGGACAGAGACTCGAGCCAGAACTTGAGGCGGAGACCATGGAGGAGGGACCACTGTTCATAGTCCAGTCAGGTTCACACTTGCCTAGCTTCTTTGACAGCTCAGGGTGTCCTATGCCGGGTGCCACCCACAGCGAGCTGCTTCCTCCTGTATCGCACAGTCAAGGTAACTATTACAGCCATGTCCACAGTCCCATCTGATCCACTCAGCTTCTCAGAAACTCCAGACCACGTCAGTGTGACAAAGGTAACAAGGACACCAGTGTGTGCTGCCTGCTGCTGACTCTGGTTTTCATTGGGTGAGTGAGTCCAGGTGCTTTCATACCTAAGTGTTCAACAAACTGAAGAATAGCTGCTCTGTACACAGGGCAGGAAGGCTGTGACAAGGCTCATCGTCAGTCTGAGATGGAAAACCACAAGTCTGCCCTATCTGCCTTTCCTCTTTCTCCTGGCCTGTGACTCTCCGGGCTCTGCGGAAACAGAAATTCTCGTCTCTGCTCACTTACAGATACAGCCGTACAAAGATGGATCAGGAGAGAAAAGTTCCCATAGCCTGTGTTTTCCAGAACATTCTGGAATCTGTGAGAGTAAACACAATAACATAGCTCAAGCTATTGACAGATTTGGTTAATGGCTGCTATGTACTCCTACCATGAAGTCACGATCTGATAATTTTAAAAATTTGTCCTAAATGTATTTCTTTTACCTGGTTTGCTATTTTTCACTATCTCTTACAGCCAGAGTGATAGTTTATATAAATGGGAAATGCTGTGCTCCTAGAAGTCTGATCATGATATCTTACATTTCTGCTTATGTTCCCTTCCTGTGAATCTAGGAGAAGCATGGGCCAAGCCTGGATGGGCGCTCTCCATAGAGAAGAATAAGAACATTTGGTCAACTCTAAAAACCACAGAGCCATGTGAGGTGGGTGAGAGAAGGCTGCAGATGGGCTGTAGAGGTGGTTTGGGCCTTGGAAAGAAAGTTCTGGAAGCATGCGGACAGACATTCTTCCTGGGGTCTGCACACTACATGATCAATAGGGTTAGGCTACTGGTACCACAAAAAGCCTGCCATCACCAGAGACTTCAGGAGGCAACCACTGCTTGAAGGGGCAGGAAGGAGGAAGGAGATCTAACAAGAATGGGAACCATTGGCTTTGGAGGTTGAAGTATCTTATTGTTGGCAGAACTAAAATATTCATTGTTCTGAGGAGAATCCTGGTGGCTGAGGGAAGAGATTGATGAAGGGTCAGTGGGAACAAGAGGGCCATCCAGGAGGTGGCCAAACACTGCTCCATCACCAGGATGAAGCTCAGTTCCAGGGACAGCCTACACTAGCATGCTGTGAGTGGGAACTCCGCTGTGACTCACAAACATTTCAGTTGTGATTCAGATTCCACAGTTGAAAGAAGATGAAATAAAAACAGTGGACATGGGGCAGCTTCTGCTTTATTCAGAGGGTGAGATGAGAGATGACGCGGCAGTGGCCCTGGTAAGTGGGCCAAGGAGAAGAGCAGAGAGTATGGTTATGTAAACCCTCCTACTGAAGGCGATTTGGCTGAAGACAGGCAGCTCTGCTGCAGATCAGTGGAAGGGTGTGGGGGTGGATCTAAGAACGTGACTGACACAGGGAAGTGGGCTGCAGCTTTAATCTAAGTCACCAGGAGGGAAGAGGGGAGTGAGCCCACAGGCTGGCTGCAGAGCTGTATACCCACACCATTTGCATTTGGGAAACACCTTGGCTCTTCTCTCAGATTCCTATGGAGCTTTGTGACTCATAAGCTAGGAAGGCTCCATCAGAGTGTGAAGACACATGAGGAAGGGGCTAGAGATAAGGGAGAGCCACTGAGAGGGACCTTACTGGTACACAGCTTTCCTCTAATGGGACTGCAAGTTCCAGAGAGTATGCGTTCTCCAATGATTCCACAAATGTGTGATATACTATGGTGGGCTAAGAGATAGCCAGGGGGTAAAGCACTTGCCTAGTGAGCACAAGGTTGAGTTTGTTCTTCAGTATCTACCTAAAATAGACAGACGTAGTAGCGCATGCTCATAATCCCAGTAGTGGTGGAGGCAGTGAGGGCAGGGGCATGGATGGGGTTAGGAACAAGTGGATCTGTGGGGCTCACTGGCCAGCTAACATCCATGGCAAGCTCCAAAGCACTGAGAGATCCTGTCTCACAAACAACAAAAGGGAAACAGTGCTTGAAGAATAACAGCCGAGCTCTCCTCTGGCCTCCACACTTGAACCCAGCTATCATCCAGGAAGTCTTAGTGATTCCTATCAGTTTCAGATAGTATAATGCTCTTTCGGAACATGATTGTGTCTCCAATTTAGGTAATGTGAGAAAGTGCAAACCGAGACTTGCCTCAGGAGCCAGCTCTGCTCCCTCAGCAGGGATTCCCTTTATCTTCCTGGTTCATGCAGAATCTGTAGGAGCATCATAGAAAATCCTGAGTGTCTTCACCTACAGGGTACCAGTATCACACTGAACGTAGTTCTCGAAGACTGGGGAACAGGAAAGATTGTTATTTGTGTTTGGGGAGACATGATATAAGTGAACTCAAGGCCACAGGAAGGAGTTCACCTTCTGCAGAGAGGCTGAGGAGGGGAGGGAGAAACAGGCCTGCATGTGTAGCGGTATCACTGTGAGCTGCACAATACCAAAGCTCCTGGTGGAGAATAGAATCAAAAGAAGGAACAGTGGCAACACTGAAGAACGAGAGAGAGAGAACACCGGGCATGTCTGGGTACCTCCTTCTTGAACATTCCAGTGCCCAGAGGCCCAGGAGGCTCTGGAAACTGAGAACTGCACTTTGATTAGTGGCTAATAAACCTAATAAACCCCACTCTACTGCAATCTCCTTCACATTGGGTAGGGCTTAGACAGCAGAGTGTGGATTACCCCTGCCAGGAGTGACTGCAGATTCCAGCTCTGCCTGCTCCTGCACAAAATGAAGGCTCACAAATGAACAGGGCAGATGGGAACCTCAGCTGTCCAAAGGGAGACTTAAAGAGTGCACCACGGTGTCCTAGGGCGAAAAGGAAGAGCTAACTTAGTGAAAGGTGAGGTTCTGTGTCCTGAATGGATCCTGCTACAAAAGAAAACTACGGTGACTTCTACTGATAATAAATGGAAACAAGAAAGATGCTTATAAAAGACGGATGGAGGTATTGCCAGCATAAATGTCAATCGGGCAGCCAGTGCATACAAGATAGTGTCAGAGCATCAGCCAAGTGACTTTTTCTGGACTTGGGCTTGATTTGCACTTCATGAGTAATGAGACTTCTTGGGCATTTTCTTTAGAAACGCAAACTGACATTATGTCCTTTAAACACACACACGCTCAACACACATGTGCATGCACAAGCTTAGACACACACATGCATACATACACAGGCAAACACACAAACATTTTTACGCAGATTTACGTTCTCAGACACAGTTACACACACATACACACAGATATGCACATACATGTGTGCAAGAGCCTTGACACATAGAGACATACATACAGAGGTACACACACACCGGCACACAGAAATACACATATATACACACATATGCAGTGATACACACATTCAGGAACACAGACATGCACAGGTATGCAGACATATGCACACATGTGCTCACAGGAACACATACAACTATGACAACTTAGCTGAAAGTAAGCAAATGTCTTTATTAGACTATTCCATGTTTATGGTTTCATTTAGTTTTGAATAACCATCAAGAGTGGCCTCTACAATGAGGTCAATTTTGCTTACACTCAAAGGCAAATGAAGGATAAGAACAGTGTAAAGTTCTATAATAAGACTGTGGAGATGAGAATTGGAGCTGTGGAAAGCAGCTCAGGGAGCAGCAGCAAAGCTTCCAGAATGGCACATGGGAGACTCCAGACTGCAGAAAGCTAGCAGGAGCTAAGCCAGCTCAGCAGAACAGAGCTGAGGTCCTGAGCAAGTACTTCTGAAAACTAGGGACGCTTGTCCACATGGAGATTAAGGGGTTTGTGATACCCATTCCCAAATGAACATAGTGCTGCCTGGTAAGAAGCATGGAGTCTGATGAGGGGAAAGAGGTGCATAAAATAAATACATGTTCCTCTGGACTGCCAGTGGAGGGCCGGAACGGCCTTTATACTGAGAGTGAATCCAAAGAAAGCAACTGGCAGAAAAAAGAAACTCTCCTCAGAGCTGTGTTAGCATGCAGATTGCCAGGAAAGCTTGTTCATACAAATAAAAATCTGATGGATGTGTGTATATATAATACATTTTATACATATGCTGTTAGCATTTTAAGTCTGGAATTCTTGCTTCCATTAGCTAACTTAACTGGCCATAAATTCTTAGGGGAAAATCGGGAATGATCTTGAAATTTACTATAAGAGATAGTGGCTAAATGAGAGACAGAGAGGCACCACCAACATTGTGAACCCCTAGATGACTGAATGAGAAGAGAGGTGAAAAGGATGGTCGGTTCTCAAACGTAGATGAAGAGGCTGTGTGTGGGTTTGTGTCTACATTAGTTTTCTTGTTATGACCAAGCACGTTGCAAAAACTTTAGGGGAGAAAGGATTGGCTCACAGTTTGAGGACTGCAGTCGTCACGAAGCGGAAAGCATGGTGCCTGCAGAACCACAGTGGTAGGACTGGAACCTTCCATAACAGTGTCAGCACTTGGGGGACTTTTCACTGTCAAAGCAAAGTGTTTAACATGAACTCAACACAATCCAGTAGTACAAGAAAAAATAAAATGGAAATGATCCAGAGGGGAAACTCACTGGACAGCTGGGCATAATAGAACAGAATGAAGGAGAAAGGAGATCACTACGCAGGCAAAGAAAGTCTAAGATAGCCCAAGCATGGGGCCCAGTTCACATTCAAGAAAGAGAATCCTCCTCCCCACCCCCAGGCCCAGCTAGCTTCCCTTCCTCTTCTCACACAGCCTGCTCCAGACTCTATGTCCATAACAGTATGAGCACATCTCCACAGCCAGACTCAGCACACTCCCTCTCCACCACACAGAGAAATGAAGTGTATTGCCAATTTGCTTTCTAACAGCACCAGTTAGCTCAGGCCATTGTGATCCACACAGAAAGGAGGGAGCTTCTGCCTTCCCATCACACTGGAGGCACAGTGGCTAAGACCCTGAAACCACCTCAGTGAAAAATCTCAGTTTATTTTGCTACTACATATTCAAACCCAAGTGGTCAAACAGTGAAGGTGACAACACAGAGTTCTCAGGAATGCTCCAGAAAGAAGGGCAAGGAGGTCATCAGAAGAGGGAGTGGCCTCTGGAGGAGCATGGAGCTGTAATAGTTGGACAGCACTGGCTGCTTCTACCCGTCTTTGTACCGACCAGCTCTGAGAGGCACCAGAGTGAAAGTCAAGGGTCTGTTTGTCTGGATCCAAAACGTCTTTGAGAGGCCCACGGGTTGAGGGCTAGATCACCCCTGAGAGGCTGTGGGAAATGAAGACATGAAGGGTAGTAGAAGGTCCTCTAACTGTTAACCCTCTAAGGGCTTAGTGGGGCCTCAGACCTTTTTCTTGTTTGTTTTCTGGCCACACAGGGAGGGGCTCCTCTCTCTGTCCTTTCCAAGCTACACCTCTGAAGCCACAGGACAAAGATATCAGAACAGACACCTACACAGCTGAGCCACAGGTGAACATCTCAAGTTCCCGGGACAGAAAGAGAAAGCCCCTCCGCACAGCGTCACACAGATTAGAGAGACCAGCGTGTTTTGACCAGAGGAAACAGGGACTTTTGTGGAACCCAGCAGGATCTTCCACCAGAAACATTACTGCAAACATCACAGAGGCGGGGCCCGGATGCAAGGAAGAGAATTCCAAGAGCGGGCTACAGGGCCCACTGCCACACGCTTACAGTAGACACCAAATCGGCCCCCAGTTCTCCAGTACTGCAATTAGACAGACGGATGGGCACTTCACAGTTAGAAGTGCCTAAGTAGTCCCGGTGAAGCGGCTGAGACAGGTTTTCTCTGCTCTTGCCTTTACCTGGGTTAGGAAATGGCCCATGTTCTCCCCACAGCAGTTTCCAAAACATATTACTTCCTTAAAGCTATTCTAGGGATGCCCCACTTCCCATTTCCTGTCTAAGGTCAGGAAATGTTCTTAAAGAAACAGCAGTGATCACATCTTGTGACATGGCTTGTTGTGATTCAAAACAACCAGTGTTTAGAAATCATTTATGACTTAGCAACAAAACAAGTCTTTGTTGTATGTTAGGAAAACAGTTCTGGAAGAGGATATGGTAGTGTGTGTGTGTGTGTGTGTGTGTGTGTGTGTGTCTAACTCAAGTCAAACATGCTACAATGAAGCGAATCTCTGAATTAAAGAACTGACATGGAGGTGTTAGAGCCATTCATAGCAGGGCCAGGAAGGAATTCAGGAAAAGAAAATGATGAGCTAAAAAATAATACACATATTGTGAAATACTAATTTTATACAAAAGGAAGGTCCTGTAAATATTGCTAACTGATTGGGAAGTGAGAAACACATTTGGAAATCTAAAAGAAAAATAATCCTCATGGGTAAAACACATCTGGGGTTTGGGAGCATGAGAAACTGAGACAATAAGACATGTCGTTAGTAAAATCTTAGGTTCCCAGGAGTGAGCAGATAAGCAGGAGAGTTGGGAATGGGGAGGTGAGGTTCTCCACAGTTTCAGCAGGAAATTACTGTAGGCTAAACTAGAGACACTGCGGGAAGTGAGAAAGAAAACGCTCGATTTGTGGGATTGCTGTTCAGGAAGTGGACCAGGAGCCCCTTGGGAGTGAACAGGGCTGAGGAGGAAATGGAATAATGGATGATTGCTGCTCCTGAGTCTGGCAGAGGGGAGGTGTGACTGGCAGCTGAGAAGGGGTAAGAAGTGTATAACAGAGGAAATAAACAGGGCTCACGTTTCGCTGTTTGTCAGATATGTTTGAGTTGTTTCTTTGAAGATAAGTAGTTAGAAGTGAAGCGTTGAGGGAAGGCAGCCCCAGGAATCAGCTCAGAAGAAACTCCTTTAGTGTGTCCTACACATTGTCTTCTGCATATCTGTATCCTGTTCATTGAGTTTGGCTGATTTATGAAGCTTAGAGCATCTGCTGATTCTAACTTCACAGAATGAAGGGCTGGGAGTGGGGCTTAGTAGGTAGTGTGTATACAGAGAGTATGCAGAAAGCCCTGTGTTCCACCTCCAGCACCCCAGCAAACCCAGCATGGTGGGGGCACCTGTGATTCTAGCGCTCAGAAGGTAGAAGTGAGATGACCAACAGTTCAGTTTCTGTTGCCTACAGGCTGAGCTCTAGGCCACTGGGGATACATGAGACCCAGTCTAAGACTTGTTTTGGTTTCTGAAAGAATGAATGTTTGTGATTCTGGAGAAAATGAGGAGGGAGGAGAAGTGTTTGTGCTTAAGTGAAGGAATAAGGTCAGAGTCTTCTCACGTTAAAGGAAAAAATACCTTTATGAAGATGCCTTTCTAGCTGTACTTTCTGCCAGTATGCACAGGAATGAAAATACAGAGGAAGTTCAAGTGTACAGCAAAGTCTCAGCTGAGGAGACTGAGTAAACAAATGCCATAGAAAACACTGGAAGCTTCTGGGGAAGCAGGGCTGAGGTCTACAGTGAGGCCAGAAGGAGGGGCTGCCCACGCTTTCCCAGGGAAACAAAAGCAGCTAAGGCCAGAAGCACCACTTGAAGCATCCACACAGAGGGGAGCTGCCGACTGGAGCTGCTGAACCAGCACTACAGATAAGAGAACGGAGCTGGGCTCTGAAGCAGTGATAGGCAAGCAAAGGGTGAAGAATGCAATTGATTCTTTAAGAGGCCAGTGTTCACAAAACTAGTGCTAAGTTTTGCAAAGTTTTTGCGAGTCAAGACATTAAATCGTGGTGGGGAGATTGTCCAGTTGGTTAAGCAGCTTGCCTTGTAAGCCTGAAGAACATAGTTTGATCCTCAGCACTCGTGTAAAAAGCTGGCTTGATGGCACATGCTTGCAATAGCAGCAGTTGGGAGGCAGAGGCAGATGGATAGCTGTGACTCACTGGCAAGTCAATGTACCCTACTTGGTGAGTTCTGGGCCGGTGAGAGACTTGTCCCAAAAAACCAAGTTGGACAGTGTCGATGGAACAGCATCTGAGGTTGACCTCTGAGCTTCACACACACACACACACACACACACACACACACACACACACACACACACACACACAGGGGTGGTGGAGAGAGAGAAAGAGAGGAAGGTGGGGGAGACTGCCAAAGATCTGGCTCAGGGGATAAAGACACTCATCTGAGCTGGAGCCCTGGGAACCACAGAGCAGATGTCCTCTGACTTCCACTAACGCACAGTGGCGAGTTCCACAAGTGCCGTGCCCCCAGCACACAATGCAGGTACAGACACACAATAAAACCAGGTGAGATAATTATAAAAAAGGAAAGGGTCTTGTGGAATTTATGGGTAGGTATGTAGATCTAGGGTCTTCGTAGAACTTGACATTGAGGCAGAGACAGGGTTTGAAGGTTATCTCTGCTTAGCTCTGTTAACGTCTCTTGCATACAGGCACATACAAATAAATGCACAGATTCACATACGCATGCACACGCAGGCACATACACGCGTGTGCACACACAGAAGCATACATGGAGAAACCTGAAGGAGATTGTCTATGGGTGTCAGTTTCTCAAATAGCATTCACTCTCTACTTTTAAGCTTTTTATAATTACTTAAAATTTCCATTCCTCTATGATAGAAAACTTTATTTTTAAGTCTTTGAGACAGCCAGATAACCTTGAATATTAAGTCAAATGAAAATGTAAGCCCTCTTAATACACAAATATTTAAGAAGCTAATCCTTTAAAAATCTTTTTAATACAGTTCCATGAGAGGTGTGGCAAGCCTCACCTATTATTATAATCTTGAAATACTAAGACCCAGCGCAGTTTAACATAGAATACCTACCCCCCCCCCGTCATTCAGCACAGGTCTAAAGCAAAGGAGGTACTTGGTAGGGGCTTGCTGGCTGGAGTAGAATCATGAGAGTGGTTCAATTGTACATGTTTGTCCTATATGGTGAGAAAAGTCAGGAAAACACTGGAACATCCAGTGGATGTTCAAAGGGCTTGTCTCCATGGCAACATGCTGCTTAGAAAGGCCTTTGTGTGGGACCTTTTTGGGTATACATACCTTCTGCCTTTTCTGGGGCTCACGCAGTTTCAAAATACATCATCTAAGTGTCTCACGAACCATCAGAATGTTCCAGCAAGTTCAGTGTTGTTCGTGTGTGTGCAAGTGTGCATGCGTGTGTGTATGTGTCCTAGGGAGTCAAACTCAGGTAACAACAAGCACTTTGCTGCCTGAGCCATCTCTCCTGCTCTGCGTTCAACTTCCTTCCTTCCTTCTTCTCTTTCTTTCTTCCTTTTCTGTTCTCTTTTTTTAATGGGTCACCATGATGTAGCTCAGGCTGGCCTGGAGCTTATTATGTAGTCCAGGGTGGCCTCAGTCTCGATAGACCTGCCTGTCTCTCTCTTCCAGGTGCTGGGATGGAAAGCATGGATCCCAATGTTGATGGGAACAGCATTTTCAACTGGAGCTCTGTGACACGGCTTACTTTGAGATTTTGGATAAACGCCTAAGTTTGGAGTTCTATGGAATTTGGAGTTCTGTGGAACATGGTGTCTGTCTTAGTTATGGTTTCTATTGCTGTGAACAGACACATGACCCCATGGCAGCTCTTAACAAAGAAAAACATTTAAACCAGGCTGACATACAGGTTCAGAGAGTATGTCTGTTACTGTCATGGTGGGGAGCACACAGGAAGACATGGTACTGGAGAGCGGCTGAGAGTCCTGCTTCTCAATCCTCAGGCAGCAAGGGAGAGAGATGCAGGGCATGGCTTGAGCATTTGGAACCTCACTTCCTCCAACAGAGCTACAACCTACTCCAACAAGGTCACACCCCCTAACTGCTGCTTCCTGGGGACCAAGCATCCGACTATACGAGCGTATGGGGCCGTTCTATTCAAACCGCTGCAATGGCTTCACTCACTCCTCGTTTGTCTTCTCTGTCCTGGCTGGCTAGTCTCCCACTACTCTCCTTGGACTCAGACTACAGTAAACAGGGTCTTCCAATGGTTGCGGTGGGGTATGTGGAAATTGTGAGCAGAAGCTATTTCTAGATGGAGACCACCATACATATTGCTTTGAAGTGGGAAATAAGTCACAGGAGGTGGTTTCAGAAATGGGGAATGTTCTCTTCCATCACAGAATTCAAAGTAACTGGTTTTCCACCCCTACCTCTCTGCTTGGGATCCGTCATGCTCAAGTCAATGGGGCATTACTGTCTGCCGAGGGTAGGCATGCTCCACACAGCACAGGACACTCCTGTATAGAGAAAGGTGGTCTCTGCCCTCCTAGTCAGTTACAGTTTCATATCTGTATGTTTTCTCTCCCTTGGGTGTGTGGTTTGTTCCGCTTATTTCCACTGATGTTCCTTTTGGCTGCATGGGTGCTCCCTCTGATGCATTTCCACCGCAGCCTCTCCCTGGAAGAGTTTCTTCTTTTGCTTACAACAGCCGACACCTGCCTTTGAGTTTTGTTAACGGGGAACGGAAATTCAGTTGGCCAGATTTCCACAGCTTTCTGAGAATCCCCATAGCTCCCTTACAAATACTCACATTTTCAGTTTGTTTCTTTTAGTTTTGTTTATGCTTCACCAAGCTAGGAAATTTCATATGCCACTCAGCTTCTCAGAGCAGCTGACCTAGGGATAGACTTTAGACAATCCCTTGCAGGGAATTCAGGAGCCTGGGATCCCTGGGCCCAGCCTTCCAAGCTCAGTTGGTCCTTTGCCATTGTGAGAACAAAGCGTGGCATCTGCTTGCCTTGCCTCTCGAGGTGTGATCCTGACCTTGCTGTGAGCCTTATTATGGGCTGGTTTTCATTCAGTGCTGTGTGCACAATAGAACAAATCTATTTAAGAGTCCAAGTCCCTCTGGAAGCACGGCTTTCCTCTGACACACACGAAAAGGGTTTTCAGGCAGCAGATCGACAGGTAGTAATTTTAATAGCCACTAATGTGAATTAATAATTCTAATAAGCTTGTTTCAGACGTGCTATCAGGACCCGGGAAAGGGTTGCCATGGCTGCTATGTTTTATTGCCCACAGCTGTGCAAACTCATCTTGGCCCACACACTTCTCCTCTGTAACCTCTCCTTTCATTGGTTCACTCCATCTCAGGCCTGTGTGGACTTAACAGCAGCAACAACAAAGAAAACTTAGGAAAAGTTGGAATTTTGGCACTCGAGTATGTGACATTGTTCAGTGACAGCAGGGAAGGCATATTTTAGGACAGAATGCACTGGATCATTGATATCCAGGTCCAGCTTGTAATATGTCAGTGGTTTCAAAGCACCCTTTAAAGTGCTTTTGGGACATAAGCAGTGTTCCCTAATGAGTTATGTTACAGACATTGCTCTCTACAAAGCTCCAGAAAGCACACTGTGAGGTATCCACTCCAGAAGGCCACTCAGACAAAGGGTTAAGCTAATAGAAAGTCTCTGCTAGTTAGCTGGAGACAACACTGGGCGTTTGGAAACCAAGTACAGTCCCGAGCCTTTCTCAGGACAAGCTTTTAACCACAAAAACCATGGCCTGATTGACATACTTCAGTTAACAACAGTAGTTAGCCAGAAACAGAACTACAGAAGCCAAAAAGTACGGTTAGTACGTCTAGAGACTTTCCCTGAACCTTGGACTTTGATGGATTAGGTCTTTGCTCTTGTTTTTTGGTAGGTGTTGATGCCTATGTGTTGAGTTCCAAGGACTGAATAGTACTTCCATCATGGCATCAGTTGTGCTAAGGCCTGTTACACACTGATTTACCATCTCAGGCCCATAACTCACTATAGAATAGTGACTGTGTGGGCTAAGTGTGCCTTCCACACTTTCTGGTGTTATTTTACACACATTTTCTTTTTTAAACCTCATAGCATTCCTGCGAGGTCATGTTGGTGGCTGTACTCCTCAGAGAGGAGAGGATGGTCTGTATTCTCCTCCTTTGCTTATGGGCAGAGGCACAACCACATAACTTTCTTGGTGTGCACCTGGACCTTAAATACGGGAATGCTTGCCACGGAAGCTGTGAGCACCAGACCACCACCAGGGAGGCCGGAAACGTAGAGGCTTGTGGTGGTTAATTTTGTCCCATTGATAGGATTTATAATTTTGAAGGACACAATTCTCTGGCCATGTCAGCAAGGGATAGTCTAGATTCCTTATGTGAAGAACCACCCTGAATGTGGGTAATACCACTCCATGGGCTAGGGTCCTAATCGGGATAAGAAGGAGACGTTGAGCTGAGCCTACGAATGCCTTTGGAATGTGGCATCCCAACGTGACGGGCTGTCTCCCCAAACCAAACCAAAGAAATGTTTGCTTCCTGAAGTTGTTTTTGTCAGGCATTTCTTCTCGCTGACAGTAACAATGACGAATGCAGCACTACTGAGCACCGTGGAGGCAGAAGGGCCAGGATGCCAGTCAGCAATGCTTCCTGACTTAGTTTACCTGGAGATCAGCGCCAACTGGTGCTACAGTGCTGAGCACACACCCGTGCCTCAGCTACAGTGGTTGAGAAGCAAAAGCAAGGCAAGCCCAGTTTGAATTCCTCGTCCTAGTTTACAAGTGCAATAAAATGGAGATGGCTTTGTGGTGTTTTATTATCTGCTGATAACCTAAAACTAGACCAGTAAGGTTGACGTTAACCAGCCACACAGTGGATAGAGGCTTATGTTTCCAAACCACATCTCTGTGACACCAGATTGAAAGATCAACTTGCCACGAAATTATAAGCAGCAGAAAAGAAGTCTATAAATAGTGTTATAAAAACATGAGAAATGAGTATTTTTCATTCTGTCCATGGTCACTGATGTGGACTCATGAGGACTGCCAATCCAAAACATGGAAAAGCTGTGGACAGCATGCGGTGATCTTTAATTAAAGTATATTTTTTAAGCCCACCCCTGTGTTCCCACCAAATTGTCATGTGTCTGATTTGAAAAGTAGCCAGCTCATTGACTTTAACTTTCATCTGAACCCATATGGCAATCTGGAGCTCGTTGCAAAAGCACTGAGTTCTCTTTAGGGCTGGGCTGCTCCATTCAAAGCCAATTGTGGGAATGCTTAGAGTTTTTCTGTCTTGATTGTCATTTAAATGTTGTCTCTTGGATCATTAACAATAAGAAAGTTTGAGCTTTTGAGAAGTCTCAGAACTTCTGCAAGTGTTTCCCATGTAGGTCTCCGACCAGTAAAAGACATAACCCTGAAGGATGAGCACTCTGCCCTGTCTCACAAAAGCTCTCTCCGTGATCATGTCCATGCAGGAGGCTGTTATCCAGCGGCTGCAAACCCTCACTCTCCCACATCTTCTCCTTTCTGTGCTCTACAGGCCTGTTAAGAGAAAGGAGATCTGGGCTGTGGACGACTCAGTCAGTAAAGGACTTGCTTAGCTTTGCTGACCTGGGTGCTGAGGTCCACTGTGTCAGCTTGGTAGGATGCACTTGTGATTCCAGCAACGGTAAGGTTGGAGGTGAAGACAGGCGACCCTGGACGGTGACTGGCACATAGTCTACTTGGCAGAGTTCCAGGCCAGTGGTAGAACTCTGGCTTAGACAAAAAGGGTGGAAGATGCCTGAACACGGACACCTAAAGTTGTCGTGTCCTCTGAACCCCACGTGCACAAGCACGTGTGTTCACGTCAACTTCCTGTGTGAGCCCCATTCACATACACAAATACAACCTACCACCCCCACACAGAAGAAAAAAAGAACTGATGTCATATTCTTGTAAGGAAACGTGCATTAATTCAATAAAACCCTGAAACCTCACTGGACCTGAACTCTAGGCAATGCGTCCCTGCACTGTGATAATTCTTCTAGGCAGAACTAGAATTTTACATGAATGCCATTTTCCAGGAACAAATTGACTAACTTTATGAAGCTTTCTTTATAATGAGAGGTCTCGCTGCAAGGTCACAGGTGACCGAATTGCGCATGCAATTAGTCACTAACTGCATCAAGAAGCCTTTGGGAATAAAGGCCTTTCCTTGTGAAGCAGTCTTATTTATTAATAGTTAATTATAATTTCTCTTATCAGCTTCTCAGTGGATTTGCCAACTACAAAGAAAGACTGGGGAGAATTTTTTAAGGATATCTGAAAAGCAGACAGCCCACCAGGTAACCCAGCCCCATTAGCAGCAGCAAGCCTGAGTGTCAGCTGGGGTCATGGAGCAGATGTGTTTTTTTCCACTGTATTTGCATAGTGCCTCAGTTGGAGGACACCCAGGTGAATCACACAGTCCTTCATAGCTGCCACTCAAGTTGAGTCCTGTGGAAACAGCAAATGGGAGCTTTGTGTCGCCTCGTTGCTTTAACACACTATCCAGCTTCTTGGGATCCTCAAGTTCTGTACTCTGCTTCCAAGGAGGTCAATTTTATTTGATCTGAGAAGAGTAGCTAGTGATGTCTGCACATATTGGCTTCTCTCCAACATGGCAGGTCTCTGACAGCAGCAAGTGACGTGCCTTTGGAATGTCGCTTGGTTGTAGAGACCCACAGGGTCTCCTTCATTTAGGGAATGTGGCAAGATGGCTGCCTTTATACAACAAAGAGCTGTGTGTAAACACATTCTCAATGACCCTTCTTGATTGCATGGTATTATGATCTCCACATAAGAAAAATACCTATCTTTTTCAGAGCAGAGAAACATTTCTGTTGGAAAAGTACTTGCTGTGAAAGCACAGAAATGTGAGTTCAATCCCCAGAATCCACATTAAAAAGCCAAGTGTGGTACTGCATGCTTAAACTTCCACCCTTGGGATGTGGACAGACACATCCCTGTGACTCACTAAGCAGCCAGGCTAGAATACTCAGTGAGCCCTCAACCAGTGAGAGACCCTGTCACAAACTAACAAAGACATGGCCGGTGCCTGAGGAATTGCAGGTGTCCTCTGCTCCGAACTGGAATGTACACACGCAACTGCACACACATGCGCAAAAAAGAAAAAAATGTAGATTATGACAGTAAATATTACCAACTTAATTTCTTTCTGTCTTCTTCATGGAATCTGTGCATACATTTTTGCAGGTTATGGAAGTATATAATCACTTTTGACAAATACAGAAATACACATTTCCCCACCAGCAGTAAGTGGATTAGATGATATTTCAGATCTAGACAACCCTAATTAAATTACTCCTAACTTTACTGGCCTCTGTGGGTTGATCTCTCTCTGACCTTCACAGCCCATCAGAATAAATGAAAGGAAAGCACCCTAATGTTTTTTTCACATCAGAACTTCTCAGGAGTTCTCCCAGCCCCGTCGTGTCACACATCTGCTTCAACGCTGCCAGCAATGCTCTGTTTTCTTTACATAGTTTTTCAAGTCTCTGCTAGTGTAAATGAACATTGAGGCAAGGAAATATATTAGGTCACTGCATGGAAAGGTCATTCAAATCACATTTTTTAAAGTTTCCACATTTACTTTGTAAGGAAAAGGCTTCTTTTAAGATAAGAATGAAAGTACAGGCTCATTCTTTTTAAGAGCACAGGATCAAAGTCTGTCGAACTTCAGAGACAAAGACCATTTTCTTCATAGAAGACAATCAGTGGAGATTGTTTGCACACCACCTTCCACACGCCACCCCTGCTCTCCATGAGAAGTCTCTGTGGTAAACACTAAAGGGAGATTTTTTTTTTCTTGCCATTTGTGAAAAGGCAATGTTTATGTTACACATTTTTTTAAAAAAGGTTGAATATATTATGCTGTTTTTTAAATGATATTTCAATGCACGATAACAGATGTGTCTTCTTTTAAAGGAGTATAAAATGAAAAGTTCTAAGTTATACAGTCTTCTAGAACAAATACTTTTCCTGTGTCTTTTCTTTGCCCCTTTAGAAGATACTTCTGGTAACAAATGTATAACTCTCTCTTTCTCACACACACACACTCTCTCTCTCTCCTCCTTCCCTTCCTCTGGCCTCAGTATGTAGCTGAAGACAGTCTTGAACATTTAATCTTCCTTTTCCAGCTCTGGAGTACTGGAATCACAGGTTACATGCACAATTTGTGTAGCGGTGTGTATTGAATCCAGATCTTCATGCATGCTAGGCAAGTACTCTCCCACCAAGCCACACCCACAGCTCAGGGCTTCCATTTTTGTGTAATTTGAAGAAGTCTCACATGAAAATGCTACTTTGAGATCCTTGTTTTGGTGATGCAGCCACAGTTAGTGCTGTGGTTGTTAAGTGCAACCTTTTGTACACAGGAGACCTTCAATAAACACACGAACTAGCTGTGTGGTTGTACTGATTAGTGGGGTATTGTATTTGGTGCTGGTTTTATTATAATAGAGAAACACAAAGTAAAAACTCACATGACAGCCTTTTGAGTTTGTCGATTTTACTCAATAAGCCTGAGTCTACCTGGCTAAGTGCATAGCAGTGGCTTTTTGATGCAGGCATGCAATCATCCTGATTGCCTGCATCACTTGCAGTCCTTAAATGTTGATGGATTTGGCCACATCATTAGGTTTAAGGTCTTCTATGGTCTTACTCCTCTAAGGGCGTGTTTTCTGATGCCATGTTTTTCCATTGTCTTGAAAGTACCTTTTCACCAAACAAACAAGCACGCACACACACACACACACACACACACACACACACACACACACACATGCACACGCACACACACACATACACTAGCCCACATAAGTTTTCATGAGACTGTCTATTTTTAATTTCAGTTCCTAAATCCATAATCACGGAACCTGTTACAGGGTAAAGGCTGGCTTGGGAAAGGGGGGCTTCTTTTGATTTGAGGGTGTTTCTTGTCATTATTCTATGTGCTCATCTTAATGAGGTAGCACAGTCTCTTAGGTAAGTTGGGGGAAAATCATATCCTCTGTCTGGCTGGCTTCTTCGGGTTCATGGTCTCAGACACCCACAGTTTCTTGCGTTGGCAAGGTGGCCAGGATAAACAACCGTTGTTACAATGTGGTGAAGTGAGTCAACATGTTTAAACCTTTTTTTTTTAATCGCTTTGTGCTCATTCATGAATAAAAGTGAGTTTCATAGCAGAAGTAATTACTCTTTCATGTTCTAATTAAAATCTTGACAAATTAGCAAATTTGCAACTACTCTACCTCTCAAAATATTGTTCTCATTTACTGTATCTAGAAGGAACAAAATTTCAATTAATTACCTTTGTGTTATACAACTTTCCAAAAAATCTGGGTCTTCAATATCACTTTCCTCATCATATAATTTCCATAAACTTATATCCCATTACTCCTCAACTTTCTTCTATTCTTTTATCTCGCATGCTCTGAGCTGTTAATTCATTGTTTCACTTTCCCTCCCACCAAGGGAGCCTGAGCTGACTATACCTCCTTCCCTTCCTCTTCTGAAAAGGAACTAAAGACATCTTTGTTTATTACCTAAAGAAAATCATCCACTAAATGTCAAATCATGCAGGAATTCTCTAAGAAGAAAACAGAAAATCCTCCCTGTGGTGTCCAAAGGGGTAACTGCAAAAGTTGTGAGCTCAAGAGCTTGAGAAAGAACAGCTTGTTTGCTCATTACTCATACTGGGGAAGGGGGTATCCGAGTGCCATGTACACAGCCCTTCAAGAACTTTCATGTTCATGTGCACTTGTTTTATGCACGTATGGAGGCCAGAAATCAACCTCAGGTGCTGTGCTTGGGAGCATTCACTTATTCTTTGAAGCAGGATCTCTCAGTAGCCTGGAGCTTGCCAAGTAGACTAGGCTGGCTGGCCAGTGAGCTCTGGAGATCCTTCTGTCCCTACCACCACAACCCTAGGATTATAAGCACTTATAGCCAGCCATGTGTGGTTCCTTCTGTGGGTGCTGGGGGTTTAACTCAGGTCCTCATTCTTGGGTACTTAAACAACTAAATTATGTCCCCAGCTTTAGAACATTTTGTCTTGCTTCCCTTCACCCTCTTGTTCCCTGTTCACCTGTGTGATCAATGACAGCTGCCGCATAACCTGCTCTGCCTCGCTGTTCTCAGATCACACGGTGGGGGACACAAGAGTTCCTCCTGTGAACTCAGGGCCTTTCCCAACCACAAACTCTCTCACCAGAGGAGCATCTTGAGCAAAAGCCAGGAGCTTAAGGATTCAGCTTTGGTCTCACCTCTGTGGCTGTGCCCTGCCTTTCTCTGCTTCTCTTTGTACTGCCAACACAACCAGAGCTGCCTTCGCCCAAATGTGCCTCTGGGATATTTGCACCATGTGGCAGTTCTGAGAATGTCACCCTACACTCCAGGGTATTTTTTTCCCACAGCTTACACAAATTGTAAATTATTATCCATAAAATAATGGTAAAGAGAGACAAGGGCAGGGAGAGGCTCTGCTCTAAAGCCTCCATTAGCAAATGAGATTGGCTTTCCCATTCATGTGAAAAGTTCAAGGAGGCAATCTTGTTAAACAGCCATTTTGCATAAAGAAATAATATGCCGTAATGGACCTTTTCAAATGACTTTGATGTTTTGCAGAACAATTTATTAATGGCCGTTCTTTGGAGAAATAAGAGATGAAGACTCACTAGAGAATAAAGCCGTGGTTTTGGGCAGCTGGTCACAGCTCAGCAGACTTCAGAGCTGCCTGAAACCCACTCCATCCTCTGTTATAGTGCTATGCAGGACTCTATCCTGCCCCCACCTCCCAAGGTATCTCAGGAACACAGTTCCAACCTGCAGCCCTGCACACACAACAGGTGTGCAAGAGGCAGCCTTGTAGCTACAATCTGGCCTCTTCCATGCCACCTGCTTCCTAAGCCTGAAAATATGGGAGACAGAGGATGGGAGAAGAGGGACAGGGAGGAGCACTTCCCCAAATTTACAAGCGGGTTTAAGACGCTCACCTATTTGAAGTAAGTGACACAAGCCCTGCCCACAGCTCAGCTTTCTGTCTGGACCTGCCTGCATCTCCACACCCACGCTTTGACCCCAGGCATAGCACAGCTCACTCTATCGTGGGGTCGAAAAAGAGTACCTGCCTCTAACCGTCTGCTCTCCCTGTCCATGAAGTAAATGGCATCCAAACAGTTCTGTGCTTTCTGTGTTTTAAAAATGTTACTACGATGTTAACTTTATGGGTCATCAAGGGAAGACTGATTCCTTTTCCAAACAAAATTAGGAAACCCCAGAAAATAAAGCTGAAGAGTTTTTGTCATTTATTGGGGTTGGGGTGGGGGCTGGCAACACATGTATTCATTTGTGAATCTTCTCTAGCCTTGTGTGATGTGCTATCCTTCCCATGCTGAGTGACTTCTGGCAAGCCATGCCATTCTCTGGCATGCCCTGTGCTCTGAAAGTACACAATTACAGACCTAGAAATTACAGAGACATTTTTTTTCTCAGCCTGCAGTAGCTGGTGCAATCTAAGGTGGCCAGGAAATACAGTTCAGACAGAACTATGAAGCTTAAAGATGATTCCAGAAGTTGTGCCTCCATCTTTGGTTATCAGACTAATGAGACAATGGACCTCAGCAGGTTGAAATTTTTCCAGAAACATCATACTAGGAGAAGGAAAAGGCCATCTTGAGGGAAATTGTCTCCCCCAAAGAGATTTCACATAGTTCTGGCAACTTCTCAGGCCATGTTGCCTATGACAAACTGGAGATGAGGCAGTGGTGAGCAGGACCACACCCTGACTAGCTCTACTTGGCTGCCCATGCCTATTATCCCTTTGTTGAAACCCATTCTTCATGTTAAGACCCTAAGGATGAGTGACGGATAGGCACTAGACTTCTTTGTTCATTTATCATTGTGGTCATAAGTTAATTTCCTTTTTTTTTTTTTTTTGTTATCACTCAAAAACAGTTTGGCCTATTGAAGGTGAGCAGCTAAGCCTAGCTTGTTAGGGTCACCAGGCTTAGGCTCTGGTCCTGACAACTTTCCTAATTGTATTTAAGAGGTCCATGGAAAAGACACCAGCTACAGTTTCCAACCTACGTCCAGAAGGGTCAGGATCCCAAAGTCAGCATCCTTCAGTGACTCTCTGGACATCCTCCATCTGCAGGTAAATCTGAGGACCCAGGCTGCAACCTGTGAGAGACCAGGTGCACGCCCAATATGCCAGAAACTCTAAGAGCAAGAATTTTAGTCCACCAACTGTTTTACAACATTGGTTAATTTGTCTTCGTTTTAAACAGTTTGCATATGACCTTACGCTAATTTTTCAAAGTGGGAAGCCTTGAAGATTCTTGAGAGACCAAAACCCATCCCCACTAGCTTCTAGAATGATTTGTAGTTTGACCATGGTCATTAACACAGATTTTTTTTTTAACAGTAAAAAGCAGTGTCTTTCTGAGATTTGGTTACAAAATTTCAATTGAGAATGGAAGTTCTATATACTTTGAAGACCAACAGATTGCTTGTCTCAGGATATGAGCATAATCTAGTTATGGAAAAGATGTGCTGAGTGTGGTTGCCCACACTTGTAATTCTAGCACTCAGGAGCAGAGGTAGAAAAGAACAGGGGTTCAACGTTAGCCTTCACACAGCTGAGTATGAGGCTAGCCTGGGCTAAATAAGAGCCTGTCTTTTTAAAAGAAAAGAAAAGAAAAAGAATGCCAAAAGGACCATCATAAATGGCAGTTCTTTCAGACAGTGCTTCCTGCATATTTGGTGAATGTGTTGTAGTGTGGGAAGAAGGAAAATACATAGTTCCTCTAGTCCTCAAGGAATCTTATAATCAGGTGATAAAGTGAATAAATATTGAGGTATCCATTTTCAAAAGCAGAAACAAAGTAAAGGTACAGATTGCTATAGAAGCTGTATTTCTGTGAACACACATGGGAGATATTAGTTCCAACAGAGTGGAAGAAGAAAATTAAGAAAGTTTACTTGAAGAAAATGCCAACCAAATTGGCCCCAAGAAATAGGAATTAAAACAGTATTTTTAATAGGTGAGAAGAGTGATTAAGGGCATTCTAGAAAAGAGCATAAAACAGGTTTAGACATAAAAAGATGGGAGATGAATTCAGGTTGTATTCATCCCTCTTGGGGGGGGCAGCCAGTGGAACACTTTCAGTGGAATTGAAGCCAAAGTTGAACATCCAAACGGTTTTTGCTTGTACTTAGCAGAGTTTAATTTTGACAAGATATATCAAGTTATCATAATTAGGCTGCAAGAATAAAAGAGCAGACTCCCAGCTTCTCCCTTTTGTTCTCAGCAGCAAGTCTGAAACAGAGAACAAATGTCTCCTCTGGGATAAGCCTGACCACCTCTCTTATAAACAACCTCAAGAACTCCAGGAGTCTAGCCAGGACTTGAGATAACAGAAGATGAAAAGCAGCCTGGCAAAGAGCAGCCAGACCTTGGTCACCTCTAGATAAGATCCCACATTGATGTTTACAGTCTGAACAGCTGGCCACACTCTCCTTGAGTTTGTTAGTGATTTCAGGTTAATTATTCACTTTTAAATTGTAATGCTCCTTAAGTCTTTCTCAAAACATTCTGAGTTTTGTTGAACTTTCTTCATAGGTCCTTTCTCCATGTCATTACTCCTTACTTGTCTTGCTTTTCTGAAACTGGTCCAGAGTTTTCCATGTCTACCTAGAAGCAGAGACCCTACTTCAACACAATGCATTCATGCAGGATCTAAGACATGATGGGTGGGTTAAAGATTAGCTTTCATGTTTCATACTCCAAGCATATGACAGGTTGGGATGGTTGTCACTTAATGCTAGCAGTGCATCCTAGGACCACATCTGTCTTGCAGAGGGGAGAGAAGTCTTGATTGGATGGACAGCTCACTAAACTTCTCTCCATGTCTTAGAATTTGGAAACTATTGTCTTTCACTAGGGTTGTATCGGGACAAATATTCAAATGGTTATAGTTTTCACATTTGAACAACCCAGCAAATGCGTGCAGGCGGCTGGCTGCTTTTGATGGAGCATCATGAAGCATCTGAACATTGTCCTGGATGGCCTCAGAAAAATCTGGCTGGAATGGGCACTTTGGTTCCTAACTCTGTCTTTCTTTTTCTACTGTGCAAATGGAAGGTTTGGACATGTGCATTTATTTATCGGGTAAATTGTATATGATAAACTCAGCTATCTAATCTGAATATAGGCAAATACAGACAGGACTTGTCTCTCAAACAAATGTTTGTCCTCCAGGTCACTGAAATAACAAAAGAAGAAATGCAATTTAATTACCTTAAAGTGGCTGAAATTCAGTCCCAGCTGCTACTTTGAGTTATGAGGAGAGACTGAGAGCACGGGGGCCGGGGGGTGCCTTTGTTCTCCTTCTGTGGGAGTGTACCTCTGCAGAGAGGAAGTCCCAGATGCACTGCTTGCTCAGTCTCTGCCGCACAAGACACTTGGAAAAATCTGTCTTCTCTTATTCACACGAACCCAGCCAGTCACTTTCAGGTCCCCAGGTCAAGAAGCCCAGTCCTTATATTCTCCCTTCCCACCTCTCCTTTTCCCTTGCACCATCTTAGCTTCCCTGCCTCCTTCCTTCCTTCTCATTGGGTCTAATGTTTGGAAGTATATGACAATGGGCCTTGCAGTGCATGTATTTCCTTTGTCGGTACTTTGTGGAAAGTCTATTTTGCCAGAAAAAAAAAAAGAATGTTTTTACTGCAAGCCTTATTAAAAATAACAAAAGGGAACTTCAACAAGGTGGTGACATCAGCCTATATTTAATCCCAGTACTTGTGAGCAAGAGGGTCAGGAATTCAAGGTCATCCACCACCACATAGCAAGTCTGAAGTTAGCCTGGGCTACATAGGACCCTGTTTCAAACACATGCACACACATGCACACACACAAAGAAAACAAGTAAAAGCTATATAAATAAATAGTACATATAAGTATAAATATATGTTAGCTAAACAATTAAGATTGTGTAGCTGGCTACCAGCTGAGGAATGCCTAGAGGCTATGTGCCTTCAGCACACACATGCGTGGGAATTGTGCTAGTGAAAGAGCACACTACTATGTCATTATAAAACTATAGCTTCTTGAGTGGTAGGAATCAAAGATTACACCATGCCAGTCCGCAAATTATTGTTTAAGTACTCCCTTCAGAATCAATTAGGAAACATCTTTAGCAAATTAATCCTTTTGTTTCATCATTAGAAAGGAATACATAAACAGGATATTTAGGCAAGGAAATATTTTTCATTCAAATTAATTACAGCGAATTAGGCAAAGAATCTGTAATAGATGGCAAAGTTGGATACCTCATGAACCTATTAAAACAAAAGCTTCCTTGTAGCCTTTTAATTATTCATTTCCATGGCCTAAAATTGTAATTTAATAGTTTATTGGCATGTGATAATTTTAAAGGAAGCTGTCCTGCCACTTTGTTATCTACGTAACTGAAAACCGCCACAGCACTTCAGCAATGCTGTGATAACAAACTCTCACATCTGATAGTTTGTTCTGCTTTTTCTGGTTCTTAGAAAAAACAAAGACAAAGCTTTTTTTTGAGTAAACCACTAATTATAAGCACTTCTAGGTCAGGAGCATCCTTCTAAAAGACTCTATAAATAGGGATTATTACACTGAATAAACTGGTAATTTATACCTAAGCTTTCCAGTTAAGCAAACCAAGTACTTTATGACTGTCACCTGATTTTGTGAAGTTTTCACTCGTCTGGAAGCAAATCTTGATTTTCTCCATGGCCAAAGGAGAAAATAAGCATCCTGTGTGATTTCTCAGCTCCCCCTCTGTAGCAAGGGCTCTTTGCAGTGGATCTCCACTCTCGGCTCATTCTCCCATCAGCCTTCTCTCTCTACTGTCCTTTGAAATTGCTCTTTAGATCACTCACTCTGCCTTCTCTTACCTGACAGCCGTTTCCAAAACTCTCGAGCATCCAGTGCTTTGCACAGCACCGTCTGCTCCTGTGCGCACCTCACACCTGTCCCTTGATTGTGTTCGTCGTTTCTCCTCTCCTCTGTTCAATATCCAGCTCATCATCCCAGCTTCCTCCTCCTCACCTGTGCTCCTTCCCCAGGTAATTGTGCCAAGTCCCTTTGCTGCTGATATCATCTATATGATAATGAATCCCAAATCCATTACTTCTGTCCTGACCTCCACTGAATGATTTCCACATTTACATCACTCGTTGGCTTTCAACCTGGCATTCAAGATCTCCATCTGTCTGTCTATCTATCTATAGTGTGTGTGTGCATATGCATTTGTGTGTGGGTGTTTGTAGGTGTGTGTCTATGTGAGTGTGTGCATGTCTATGTGTGTATTTGTGAGTATGTGCATTTGTGTATGGGTATTTGTGAGCGTGTGTGTGTGTGTGTGTCTGTGTATATGTGTCTGTGTTTACCAAAGAACCCAGGTATTGTTCTCTAGATGCCATCTACTTTAGTCACTTTTAGAGACAAGGTCTCTTTCACTGGCCTAGAACTTACCAAGCAGGCAAGGCTAGTGGCCAACCAGTCTCAAGGATCCTCCTGTTTCCACGCCCCAATGCTGGGATTACAAGCTCAGGCCTTAGTGGTTCCCTTTATTTTGTTTCTGTTTCAGAAATTCATTGTCTTCACAGAGATGCTAAACCAGCATTTCACCAGTGTTTAGACTTCTCCATGAGATTCCTGCACATAGAAAGTGAAATCCAAAGTAGACCTTGGTTTTGAATGTCTTCTGGCCCTGGACACTTTCTGAACTCATCTTATACCCCTGTGCTCTTCTTTGCACTCAGCATGTGTCTATGGGTGCCTTAGCCCGTTCTCATGAGTGACGGTGGTGGGGAGCTAACAAGCCCCAGAGGTCTGTGATGAGCATGGCCTAAACTGCTGAGATTTGAGACATTATTTCTGCCCCATATATAACCTAAGTGGGTCCAAGGGTCAATTAAGCATACCTGTTAAATGAAACGTGTGCTTCCTGAAGGTGTTGTATACCTTAGACACGACTTCGGGAATAATAAGTATGAGTTGGGGTTGACAAAGTTGTCTCTTTCATGGAGTTCACATTCTAATAAAAAAGCATAAAGTAAGAAAAACAGAATGATCTTTTCTAGTTCCATCCACTTACCTACAAATTTCATGATGTTGAGTAGTGTTCCATTGTGTAAATGTACCACAATGTCTGTGTCCACTCTTCAGTTGAGAGACATCTAGGTTGTTTCCAGATTCTGGCTATTGTGAATAAATATGCTATGAGTATGGTTGAGCAAATGTCCTTGTTGTACAGTGGAGTGTCTTTTGAGTGTGTGCCTAGCATTTTGTTTCCGTGTCTGAAGAGGGGTGGCTGAGACAAAGTAATCGTGAACGTACATGTATTACAAAATGCTGGCCACTTGAAACTGGACACTTGGTGGGACCCGACTCTCCTTTGAGACAAGCAGCGCCTGCAGTAAATGCAGAACTGTGAAGCTGAGTTTAAAAAGGGTGTTGGGATTTCCTAAATTAACTGCCGTTGTTGGTTGAGGAGTGGCTTCTTTATGTTTCTTTGTTATAGAGGTTTTTGTGGTTTGTGTGTGTGCCAGTGTGTGTTACAGTATGTGTGTGTTTCCTAACTCGGAAACGCGAGCTGTGTTACTATCACACATGCTAGATATTTTGTAGAACCTAGCTTCCTCAGTTTGAAAGTCGAGTGCTTAAAAAAGCAAACAAACCCTTTTTTGCTTTATCAATTTAAGGACTCTTTTTGAAAATGAAACTCACTAGGGGAGACGCCTTTCAGGGCTTTCAAATGTTGAGCGCTCTTACAGACCTGTGCCCCATGAGAAGCCCGCAGTGAAGTACTTGTAGAAGCTTAAACAGACACATTTTGCTGGGTATAGCTGGGCCTTGAGGTAGTGCTATTCCAAATTGTCTAAGAAAGTATTAGGTTGATTTCCAAAGTGGTTGCATAAGTTTGCACTCAACCAGTAATGAATCATCCTGAGTGAGGTAACCCAGAACCAGAAAGACACGCACAGTATATACTCACTTATAAGCAGATACTAGCCATATAATACGGGATAACCATACTACAATCCACAGACTTAAAGAAGCTAAATAACAAGGAAGACCCTAGGGAAGATGTTTAATTCTCATTCAGAAGGACAAATAGAATAGATGCCAGGTGTGGCTGAAGAGAGGGAAGAGGATGAGAGCCTACCATAGCCATCCTCTGAAAGACTCCACCCAGCAGGAGATCAAAGCAGATGGTAACTAAGACTCACAGCCAAACTTTGGACAGAGTGCAGGGAGTCACAGAAAGGAGTGGGGGAATAGAAGAACCCAGAGGAGACAGGAACTCCATAGGAATACCAACAGAGCCAACAAATCTGGGCAGAAGGGTGCCTGCAGAGACTGATGCATCAACCAAGGACCACACATGGAAGGACCTAGACCCCTGCTCAGATGTAACTCAGAGGTGGTTCAGTCTCCATGTGGGTCTCCTAGTAAGGGGAGCAGGGGCTGTCTCTGACATGGACTCTGTTGCCAAATCTTTGATCATTTCCCCCCTGGTGAAGGGGGAAGCCTTGCCAGGCCACAAAGAAAGGGGATTCAGGAAGTCCTAATGAGACTTGATAGGCTGGGGTCAGATGATAGGGGAGGAGGGCTCCCCCTTTCTGCACTCGAGGCGGGGGATAGGAGGGAAGATGGAGGGAAGGTGGGACCAGGAGAAGATAAGGAAGGGGCCTATAGTAGGGGCTGTAAAGCAAATAATTTATAAAAAAAATTTAAAAAAATAAAAAAACAGTAAATATAAGAAAGTACAGGGTCTGTCTAAGCCATTCTCTAAGCTCAAGTTGAGACAGGCTGGAGGTTAGGAGAAGTGGTCATAGAAGGTTTCCAAGATGTTTATGAAGTTCAAGACTTTTGTAAGAGTGGTGATACATTGAATTAATGAACAGTTGAGTAATTTTTAAAATTAGCTTATTTTGTGTATCTAGGTGTGTATATAGGTGAGTGTAACTGGGCATTCAGCTATGCATGCATGTGCGTGTACTTCCTTAGCACGGCCTCTCACTGGGACTTAGAGCTGGATGGGTAGGCTGGTCAGCAAGCCCAAGGATCCGCTTGTCTCTCTCCCCTCTCTGCTTGCCACTATACTCAGCTGTGTTTTGTTTTCACCCAAATTCCAGGTACTAAATTCAGGGCCTCATGCTTCACAGCAAGCTCTTTCCTAGGGGACACATCTCCCCAACACCTAATAAGCCCTTTTGCTAAGATGTATTTTATGTATATGATGTATGTCCTTCAAATACCATTTGGAATTAGGAAGCATTTTTATTTCTAAAATCACGAGTCAAAACTACAACAGCAGAGCTTCAGAGCTGCACATCAGTCCCTGCACAGGAGGGCGTGACACAAGCTGGACACCCACATTCACTGCTGTTCTCTTGCTCTCCTGTCAGGATTTGGCTTTGTGTACAGGAATTCCTTCCTCCTCTTCTTCCAGGTTGGGTCTGGCAACAACGGCCTTGCCTGGCTTCTGCCCAGGGAGCGTCTGCTGTGATGTGTTTCTTTCTGCAGAGGTGGCCTGCCTGGCAGATAGGAAGGGAGTACACTGTGATTCTGCCTGGCTTCATGCAGGGAGTGGGGCGGGGGCAGGCTCTGCCTTTGCTGTTTTCTGAGGTCATGATTGAACTGGGCTCTACAGCTGTTCTACTGGCCCTTCGGGGCCAGGAGGAGGTTTTCCTCAGTATTAGAATTTTCCAAGAAATGATGGATAAACATTTTCACAGGTGAAGGAAAGTATAAAAACTCATGTAAAGTACCTTATAGGATAAATAAGGGGGGATGGAGAAAAACCTATATATTAAGTATAATGTAAACTAAGGTTGCTCAAGCCAAAGAGAACATCTGAGCTTCCAGAAAAAAATGAACCGCTACTTAGAGAAGAGCCAGAATTGCACCATACCTGCTCAAGCTGTCAGCAGCCACTATCCAAAAGGAAGATGGTCTCAGATTGACAGTGAAAGCAAGAGTTGGGATTGAGTTTTTTTTTTTTTTAAGTCTAGCTGAGGTTTCTTTAAATGTGGGGTGACACAAGGATTCTATGCCCTAGATGTTTATCTCACAAGCAGTTGTGTTCTAAAAGAACTTTGGAGAATGCACAGTTCACAAACTAGGGAAGCAAATCCAGAGAAAAATCTGTGATCTGGGGCCACTAGGCACTTTCATACAAACATTTCCAGTCTGGTATGGTTGACTGTCGATTCTGCAGAGCACAAAAAGGACTGATGAGGGTGAAGCCAATGTCTAGTCCTGACAAAAAAGGCATCGACATTTATAAAGAAAACGAAACTCTCTTAGAGAACATGAAATATGTAAACAAACCAAGAGCTATTGCAGATTGTACAAGGCGGCAACAGCACTTGTAATATATTAACTGCCCCAAATTAACAAACGTGTTTTATATTAGTCCAACAGTAAGGGGAGAGATTAGATCAACTATTTAAAATACATGGACTAGTAAGATGGCTCAATGGGTAATAGCACTTGTCATGAGCTGAGCTAAACACATGGCACCATTGGTGGGAAAAAGAACCAACTCCCAAAGGTGCTCCTCTGACCTCCTGCACACATGTACCATGGCACACATGAACCCATGCTCATGTACATCATATACACAAACAGAACAGTTGAATAACAAAAATTAAAATTAATAAAATTACGCTGAGGTTAGGGCTGCAGCTCACATGGGAGAGTGCTTGGATGGTCTGAAAAAAAGCCCCAACACCCACAACTGGGCATATGACACACACCAGTAATCCTAGCACTTGGGAAGTGGCAACAAGAAAAAGTTAAAGATCTTCCTTAGCCGCTTGGTGAATTAAGGCCAGCTGGGGCTACAGAAGACTCTACCCTAAATGAATGAATAGAAAACATTTATGGAGAAAAAGAAAAATCTCATAAAGAGTGAAGGGTAAACTTAAAATGGAGATCCTCACAGAGCAGGCTTTAAAATATTAAGACACATGTCAAAATTGTCATGTTAACTTGGCTTAGTGCTGGGAAATGATCAGACAATTTGAACAATGGATCAGAAAAAGCCATATATCTAGAAGCCTGCTATTTGCCGGTAGAGTGGTGTTAAACCAGTGGGAAATGTCAAGTTGGAAAATAGTTGTGTTGGAAAAATTATTTCACCATTTGTAAAAACACCAGATTTGTTCCCTGCTTCATACCCTATGGGTCCCATGCCAGATGACTAAGTAAATTCCACATAATTAAAAGTTAAAACACAAAGGACCAAACATGTGTCTATTAGAAAGCAATGTGTGACTATTTTGTGACACTATTTGGAGGATAGTGTTGTTACTAACATGAAAAACCATAAGTAAATATGAAAATAATCTCTATTTAACCAAAGTAATGAAAAAAAAAAGAGAATTAGGAGTGAGTACCCATCTATGTCACTGCTAAAGGGTAAATATATCATCAAAATAAAAAAATAATGAAATCAAATAGGGGTGAAGAAGTTACTGGCTGGGGAGATTTGTCCGCCTCACTGTGAAGCAGAGAGCCACACCTTACGCGTGGAGTTCCTGTAGAAGCTGCCACATTCAACTGCTATGACACAGGTAGACTCTGGCCAGTTATGGGGTATTATTCAAGCGCTCTATCAGTCTGGAGAACAAGTTTAAGATACCAGTGAGTTGATGCTAACCTAGAAATTCTACCCTTCTGTGTATTCCCCCAAATCCAGAGAGTTTTACAAGGTATCACTGTAATGTTGCTCAAGGTTATAGGTGTAGAATAAAGATTATTCTATTAATAAATGTTAATAAATAGTTACATAAGTTAATTTTCTTTTTGATGTAGCAAAATACCTGACAATATCCACTTAAGAAAGACAGGTTTATTTTGGCAGACAGTTTGGGGGTATAGTCATTATGGGGAGGAGAAAGAAGCAGCTGTGCACACAGCTGGTCACGTGGCTTCTACAGTCAGGAAGCAGAGAGAGATGGAGGCTGGCGCTGAGTTCACCTCCTCCTAGATAGTGAGTGGTACCATACACACTCAAGACGTGTCTTCTCATCACAGCTAAACTAATCTGGATACTTTCTCGAGGCATGCCTAGTGGCTTGGTGACTCTAGAGCCTGTCAAGTTGACAATCTGTATTCACCATCACAATATTATATCAACTTTATGACTGTATCAGAGACCTGGCGATGGTGGAGCACCACGTGGGAAAAAGCAGTATATCTCCAAGGATAAAGTCTAAAATGTACAAAATTAAGTAATGTAAATTAGAGAAATAAGTGACTAAATCACCACAGGACAGTGGTTATCGAGGAACTGAGGGTGGGATGGAGGCAGAGGTGCATCTGCTTGCACCAGCTATGTTTAAGAATAAACTGTTTGCAGAGGAGGATGCTGGCAGATGCAGGGTGGAGAGTTAAGCAGGGCAAGGTGGGGGATGAGAGGAGTCCAGCGAGGCTACTGTGAGCAGGTGGAAAGGCAACAATGTGGGAAGCCCCACTGAAAACACAGTGCACACAACGTAACCATAGGAGATTAAAAACAAACAAACAAAGCAACAACAAAACTTGAGACATGGGAAGAACCACAGCAGCCTGAAGTGGCCTTGAGGAAACGTGTTGTGTGGATGATGGAGACCCAGGGCAAGAACAGGCTGATACGTGGTTCTTGAAGAAGGAAAGAGCGGGTTTGGTAGCACAGGGGTGGCAGTGGACTTTGGCAGACTGGTGACTTGCATTGGACAAGTAGGCCCATGAGGTCACGAGAGGCTGCGACAACCATGGGGGCGGGGGATCTTTTTAAAATAAAATACTATAACAATGTTAGAAGTTTAAACAAAAATCGGTGATTTGTGTCCTCAAAATATCATTTCAGCTCCTTGTTTGAGGCAGGTCACATGTATCCTAGTCTCATTACATAGCTATCGTCCTGCTCTTACCTCTTAAGTGCAGTGCTAAGATTACATATGTGCCCCATCATATCTGGTTTAATAGGGTGCTAAGAGTTGAACTCAGGGCCTTATGCATGGTAGACAAACACTCTTCTAACTCACCCACATCCCCAACCTATGATTTCAGCTTTTGAGTAGACAGTGCATGGTAGGGTTCAAGAGCAGAATCAGGGAGAAAAACAGGTCCAACACAGCAGGTTAATCATTCAAGGCATGAGATTAAAGACAGTAATTTTCTGTGGAAGAAGAGCCTGGAGCAAGTAAAAGATCTGAAGGAAAGGAAGGCTGACCATGGCGGTGCTGTCACCTGAAGCCATGTTGATGTGCACAGGTGGGGCTGCCGCCAGGGGTCACATTGGCATCCATAGCCTGTGATGCAGCACAGGGTCATGTTGGTGTCTGTGGTCAGTGATGCCCCCAGAGCCCATGTTGAGGTCCTCGGCACATGCTGACATAGGGACCATGCAGAAATCCATGCTTCATGCTCCTGCTGACTACATGGTAAGGAAGCTAATTTTTCAGTGTTATCGATGACTGCAGACTCACAGTTGACAGAGACATGAAGGCTTCTGTGAAAACCCCTACATCCACTCCCACCCCCCAAACAACAGCCTAGACAGGAAGTCATTGAAGAGAACTCTTAACAATTGTGATAAGGATGCTGAAGCAGGTAGCTCTCCACACTGATGGCTTCTGGTGCAAAAGGACTCAACTTTTCTTAAAAGTTGCCACTGGGAGTGTAACCATATTCTAGTGACTATATGGCAACAGAAATTGGACTTTGCGTTCTCTTTTGTCTCTCTGTCTTTCTTTCTTTTTCTTTGTCTTTTTCTTTTTCTTTTCTTCTTCTTCGTCTTCTTTTTTGGAGGGGGCATCACAAAAGTTAGAAGTACTAGGAAGTGACTGTGATACGGGTGCATTATGTGACATTCTCAAATAATCAATAAAAATATTTTGGAAAAAAATCTGACCTAAGAAATAGATCTATTCTCAGAATAGGTGTAAACAACAGACCACATTCAGGTAAGCTGTTTGGTGCAAAGATGGAATCTGGTCAAGAGATATGTGGACAGAGAAAAGGGAATAGACTGTAGAAAAGGTGCAGAAACAAAACCGAACAGAAGTCAAATACTCAGGTCCTCGGCCTCGGTGTCGGCATCGGCATCAGCCTAGCATGCACACAGACTCACATTAATGCTACCATGAGAATGACAGACAGAGGAACAGGAGAGGAACAGCGTATGTGCGCTGATCTCTGCATGCTTCAAGAAAGAATACAACTGAGACCGCCATCCTTTAATCTTTTAAACAAATTATTTAAATTATATAAATTTATTTGAAACATTTGACCCCCCCCCCCTCTCTCATTTTGTTTGGCTTGAGATAGGGTCTCAAGTATCCCAGACTGACCTGAAACTTCTTATGTATATGAGGATACCTTTGAACTTCTAATCCTCCTGGCTTCACCTTCTGAGTGCTAGGATTACAGATGTGTGCCACTACATCAGGCTTAAACACTAATATTTATCTTGAGTAAGAAATATGATGTGCCTCCCCTGGGAATAGGTGAAGAAAAGAAACACCTTGTTGGTGATGGTGTTCTCATATCAGTCAGAGGCAGGGCAGAGGGCAGTCCTTCGTTCATCCAAGCTTGATGGGCAAAGCTGTCATATATCTAAGACTCATACAAACCAAACCAAACCAAATCAAATCAGATCCAGGCAGCGCAGTGCAGGAGGAGGAAGATGACAAGAGACCTGCAGACCCCCATGCCACCCACAGACCTACCTTCCAGAGCATGGCACAGGGGGACCCTAGGCACCTTCTTGCCACCATGCCATGCCACACAGCACAGATGGAGGATATAACCTATGAACCTGCCAGTCATGTGGCCAGCTTGCAACAAGGGTTATCACAATCTGAAGTATGTGGTGGTCTGATAGGAGAGAAAGAGAAGAGGAGCAGCGTGAGCAGTAAGTGTTGCTTCTTTTCCTGCCTGGGCGCTGTCTCCCAGCAGCCCACAGAGGAGGAGGCAAGAAGTGTGCCATGAGCGGCACCTTACAGGGATCACACACCCCAGGAACAGCTGATGGTTAATTCAACTTTAATCCCAGAGAACAAAGGTTATATGCCCCTTGGGGGTAGGTGGGAGGGCTCCAAGAATAGGTATGCATAATTGGTTGGAACTAGGCACTCCAAGAATGCTTGATTTGCATTATGCAGCATGCTCCTATCATGTGGATGAAAACACAGTGCCTAATTAACATATAGACGTGGGGAGGGGAGAGCTAGCAGGGAGCTGTGTCAGAGGCCATAGATCAAATGTGGTTAGGAAGTCTGTGTCTAAAGACACTTTCCAGATGAAGTCAGGCAGAGAGCAGGGGACACTGCCAACAGGAGGGGGTCCTGTCTTTAACCCAGAGCTCAGAAGGGCTCTCCAGACTAGGCACTAGGCAAGAACTACAACCTCAACCAGCAAGGTGCCTTCAAGCAGAAGGACTGGAGCCTTGTGGGTGGAGAGGAGTTGTGGGTGGCTAGCTGCTATGGGCTCAGATCCAGTGCTCTAAATTGGTCCACCCCAAAATCAATGTCATCTACAAATGGTTGGGACAAGTGAAAAGGACAGTCTGGCTGTTCCAAAGCTGCAGGATCTCCATGACACAGGGCAACAACAGGATAACCAGGAGGAGTCCCGATGAGGATCCAATATTGATGGTGTCACAGAAGCCAGAGATCTCAAGCCAGAGCAATGGCACATTTCAGTGAACATTTGTCAGTGAGGGTGTGTGGACAGACTGATACACTGTGGGACACACTGTGACATACTACAGCTTGCACGAAGAGATGTTTTCCATGCTTTATTTTTGTGTGCCTCTTTGCTTATGTGTTTTGTTTTGGGGAGAGAGATTGCAAGTGTGAAGGGTGGATATGAAGGGATGGGGAGATGGGGACTGGGGTGCATGATGTAAAACCCACAGAAAATCAGTAAAAAGTTAAAAAAAGAAATATGATATGATCTAAAGTTTACTCATTCTTTGGGTTCTGTTTTCATTGATTTTTGTTATGTAAGTCTTAGTCTAATTTAATAGTTGTTAGTTTTTTTCCTTGTTATGGTAAGTTTGACAAAGGCAACTCTAAGGAGAAAGGGGGTTATTTGAGCTCAGTTCAAGGCACAGTACATCATGGTAGGGAAGTCAAGACAGCAGAAGGGTGAGACAGCTGGTCATATTATTGTGTGCAGTCAGAGGAAGACAACAAAGGAAGCTTGTGTGCCAAGGTCCACCTTATTTTCTCCCTTCATAAAGTCCAGGGTCTTTAGCTCAAGGACTGGTCCTACCCACAGTGGATTTTCCCATCTCAGTTAATCAAGATGCCCACCCCCACACACCAGCATACCCAGAAGCTCATCTCTCAAGTGGATTCTGAACTCTGCCAAGTCAGCAATCCATGCCAAGCATCATGTGGTATTTGTGGCTACCCTTTTCTCTTTGGAGTTCATGTTACACACAGGGCTAGGCATATCATCTTGTCTGCTGATTGTCTCAGTACTTGTATGTCTAGGCTGTTTTAGGATTGTAGATTGCTTAGTTTTCCCTCTCATGCCTCAGCTATATTTTCTTCACTTGCAAATAGCAGTCATGTTTTGGGTCCACATAATCAGCTGATGCCACTAATCATCAGAGAAAGTAAGCAAAACATCTCATTCAAGTGTTCATGTGCACTCCACTAACTTCCTGTGAGGTTATTGGTTCTCAACCTGTGGGTCACAACTCCTTTGGGGGCCAAACCACCCTCTCTCAGGGGCCACCTAAGACCATCAGAAAACACACATATCTACATTTTGCTTCATAGCAGTAGCAGAAGTTATGATGAAGTAGCAATGAAAATAATTTTATGAGTGAGGTTCACCACAAAATGAGGAACTGCATTAAAGGGTCTCAGCATCAGTATGGTTAAGAACCACTGTCTTAGGCTATTTAATCACTTATACAACTTGAATTATAGGTACAAACAAACTAATCCTTTCCTTTAGTTTCTTCTAGATTCATACTTGCAAATGCATTTTTTATCATTTGTACAAACTTAAGAAATAGATAAGAAACTTCTGATTACTTACAGGAAAAAGAAGTTAATTGATTTATTGACAACAACAACCAAGTAAAGAACAAAAACCATTATTATCCCATTAAAAATAATTATGTAGGGCTAAGAGCTAGGGGTGCCACTTAGGTGGGAGAGCCCCATGCCACCTGCAGCACTGTGTGACTGGGAATGGTGCTGCCTGCCTGCAATCCCAGCCCCCTGGAGGTGGAGGGAGGAGGACTCCAGGCTCATCCCCAGCTATTCAGCAAGTTGGAAGCTAGCAGTTGCTTATTACCTGGTAGTTGTTCTTTTATGTTTTGCTCTACAGAGTCTGAAGGAGTTAAATAACTGTCTAAAGTCAATAATCTGCATTAGCAGGTGTGGAAGACGCCACCTTGAGAGGATAAAGAAGCGGACGGCTCATGCCATCTGGCCTGAGGAGCACACACTTTTTTCCTGAAATCTAACAAAGCATGGCTGTGTGAAGAAGGCCACTCTTCCCTGTCCCTGTAAGCCATCTCTCCCTGTGTTGGTCCTCATAACTTTGAATGATGGCTTAGTGTTCATTTTTGGCTAGGATTATGATTAAAACAAAATTAATCTCTGATAATGCCCTGTCTACACTGCTTACTAAATCAGAACTTCCGGAGGGCATTTTACTTTTATTTAATTTCTGCTGTAAATTCATGAGTCACCAGCAGTGACGTTGGCTTGGCTTTTTCTTTGTGAAAGTTTGAGTCATTGTATGGCTCTGAGACAGATTCCTCCCAGTGTTTTAGTGTTCAGCTCCATCTTGATTAATGGTGGGTCATATTTAACATAGTCGAAGCATTCTTCAATATAGCTCATGGCCATTAAATGAATAGCCAGCCTTTATACAACTTACCCTGAAAACTGAAGACCAGGCAGTTCCTTTTCTCTCTTTCAAATGGTTTTTAAAATATTTACTCAAATATTGATCAAAGTTTTTTTTTTTTTTTTCTTTCATGGAAATTCACAAAAATCCACCTATGCTGGCAGATGTAAGACCTTATCTTTCAGGGACAGGTGGGTAAGTCATTGGTATTTCTTTCAGGAGATCTCCTGAACTGTAGAAGAGTTTGCTTCAGTGTTCTGAATGATGGAAATTACATATCAATTGACCTTAAAATTCCCAAGAATATTTTGAATATTAAGGTACAATTGATCATTAGTGAGTCTAGAAATACTAACTGGTATCTGAAAGGTCAGAAAGGACGGCTTACTCTGTATGGTCTCATTACAGTTTATATACATGTGGTTACCATCATGTGTGGCCTTGATCAAAATGATGGCAGTGCGTCAGGCCATTCAGAATCAAGAATATATTGGCTGTACTGGAGTTAGATAAAGCCAGCAACAAGAATGTTAAGAAGCCCCATCCTAACTATGAAAATACTCCATATGGAGTTCTTAACTGTAGATGTTGGTGTCTAATAAGTTACCTTTTTCGATGTTGCTGCAGCTTGAGTTAAGTCAGGAGCGACTTAGTCCCTGCTTGGCTGTTGTGTTGTCACTGCTGCTGCACTGACTCACAGCAAGCTGTGAAAGGCAGGCATGATTCCCATCATGCCCAGCATGGCTCCCTGCTTGCACATGCTCCACATGTGGACCACACAGCCTACATAGGGCAACAGAGAGCTGTTGGCCAAGCTTGACTCATCTGGTGTTTGGAACCTTCTTAATAATTAATTGGGTAATGTGTGGATCAATGGTTAATGATTAAATTTGATCAGCAGCTTGTCTAAATATTCCTGGTGGTGACCTGAGTATGTAGGCAATGGTGCAATTTTAGCTAAGCTCCCTAACACACTCACACAACACAGCTGTGTGGAAGTGATTCACACAGCTGGACTGTGCCGGTGATCAGAGAGAAGCCATGAACCAAGGAGTGAGTGCCATGCTATGCAGGTACATCACCAACATTCAACTGTGATGCTCTTCCCACCAGAAAGCATGCTCCTGCAGAAAGCTCAGAATGCTATGTAAAAGAGCTTGAACACTGGGACAAATGTCTGGCAGAGTTAGGGAAATTTTTTATAGCCCTGTTCTATAAGAAAAAAGTTTTTGTGAAAAAGAGATTATGTTATTCACACCCATATATCTATCTATCGATGGTTCTGTCTTCATCTGCCATCTCTATCATCTGTTTATTTGCCATTTGTCAATCATTTATCTACTATCTATTTACCACCTATGCATCTATCATCTATACATATCTATTTATATATCAATCTATTCATCATCTAGCAAGTTGTCTATCTGTCTTTGTATGTGATTAATACTCATCTGACCTCCTCATTTTCTCTACCACCATATTGCAGGCTAGAAGATCTAGAAAATTCATATATTAAAATATATAGAAAGAATGCACATAAAATATAAATAGATAAAACTATCTTAACATACAAGATTTTAAAAGAATTCTGGGGTTTACAGACCTCTAAAGTGTAGGAAAATAAGCAACAAAACAAATTATGAAATGACTAATTAACTACCAAGTACTAAATGTGCTCCCAGCCCACAGAATATTTCGCCTGACAAAAGGCTCAGCCTCCCTTTGAAGCAGAACACCTTTTTGGCACCTGAAGATGAATATCTACCAATATCTTTGCACAGTATGTGTCATTTGGCCACTTATGAAGTCAGTTCATATATAGATTAGGCTTTCTAACCTGTAGCTGTGAATTAGCGTCCTATGAAATGCACCATCTCTGACACACTGTGGACGTATGTTGCTATCAGTTCAATTATTTTAATGATAAATTTCCTTTAGAAACTGGAAGGATCTGTTGACAGACAAAACCAGAAGCTCACAATGGACTATTTAGACTTGCAAATGATGGAACATTTAATTATTCCAAAGTGGCATCCTCCAGTTAGGGTATGATCATTGAATCCATCATCTTTCAGTTTATACACAGGACACATTTATCATGTCTCCCTCAGACAGGACCCAGTCAGCTAAATATAGATTTTGGGACCATCCTTTTCAGCTGCATGTTTCATTGAAGGCCTGGAATTTTATTTCTTTCCTGTAACAGATATAAAGTGTTTGTAAACGATGTGATAAGAGAAAGCAGAGTGCAATGAGCTCCAGAGTGAGATAAACACAGGCTTCTTAAAAGACCCTGCTTCTACCAGAGAAAAGTGAGAGACAATACGTCAGCAATGCTGTTCTGGGGAACAGTTGATGTTCTCTGCATGTGGTTTTTAAAGATGAGTGGGAATCTGGAGGTGTGATTACATAATAGAGCTCATTCTTTGCATCTTTCAAATCTTAGAACCAAAACAACTGTAGTAACTGAACAAAGGTGGTTTGGAAATTCTGAATTTGTTTACAAATTAATTTTTATTCAGACTCAAGACAGAGTTAGCACAATCAAGAAACACTTGAAATCTTCCTGCCAGTTTTCAAATACTACAAAAATATATAATTCATTTTTTTTTGAGGTATGGTCTCATATGTCTCTGGTTGTCTGTAAACTCCATACAAAGATGAGGATGACCTTGAATTTCTGATCTTCCTGCCACTTCTTGAGTGCTGAGAATATAAGTGTGTGCCTCCATATCTGACTTATGTGCAGTGTTTGGGATGGACCCAAGGACTTCATCTATGGTAGGCAAGCACTCCTCTGCTTATCTATCTATCTGTCTATCATCTATCTATCTACCTATCTATCTATCTATCTATCTATCTAGGTCTAGGCTGTAAACTCAGGTCTAGATAGATAGATAGATAGCTACTTACCTACCTGTCCACCAAGCTCCTTATTTAAAAGATGCAACCAATCAGTTTGCTAAGAAGAATTCTGATTCTTTAAAACTAGAAAGTTGTTCTTACAGATTCCCAGCCCCTCCAGTCCTCTTCTTGGAGTCCTGTCTCTTTCATGTCTGAGGGCAGCTAAATATGATGAATGACCAAGAAAAGAGATTTTTTTTTTTGAAATATCAAATAGAGGAATTGGTATTACAGATGTCAGTGGTTTTTGCTGTACCTACAGTGTGGAGACGGGCCAATCACAGTTGGGACCTCTGAAGTTATGTGATTGACAGGCGTCCTTGCTAACAGCTGGTTGCCCTTGTCAACCTAGCAGAAGAGCCTTAGTTCATTATTTTTGATAGAAATAAAAATTGTAAGTAGCTCATTATTGTCATGGAATAATGAAAAATGTATCTTTGTTCTTATAAAGGAAATGAAATTAACGTAAGATAGATGGCATATCATCATGGTGATTTAACTGTCTGAATCCTAAATAAAGGACATGGGAGAATAACAAAGGAGCAGTTAGTTGACACAGTAACCTGCCCATTTTCTCACCAAGGATCTGGCAAAGCAGGGTTGAGGGAGTAGTCAGGAAGTAAAACAGGAAATCAGAGAAATGCTCTGAGAAGCACAACTACCCAATGCCTTCTCTCTACGAGCATCTCTGGAGGCTGATAGTATCAACTGTGTAGATATTGCTATGCATACAATAGCAAAACTCTCATCATGTTGATGAGTGTTTTGCACAAATAGATAGTGCAGAATCCACCGCAGTAGCCGTGATTTCCTACAGAAATCAATGCAGGGATCTTCCCTGGGTGGACACAGTGCTCGGTGGAAACTGCTGTGCTGGGCTTTCTTCCCTAGAAGTGTGTGCGGTGCCCCTTAAGCCCTGTCTTCTGCATCCTCTTTGTTGCCAAGTTAAACCATGCTATAGCTGCGCTCGCACCTTTACCCTTTAATTTTTTCCCCTGCACACAGAAGTTTGAAGTGTAGAATCTTACAATATTCTACAGAAAAAAAAAAAAAAAAAAAAAAAAAAAACAGAACAAAACAAATAAACAAAACGCTGGCCCAGTTAAAGCGATGAACAGTAGAGCTGAAACACAGCAGTTTGGAAAAAGAGGAAGGAGAGCTGCTGCAAGTCGCCGAGGGACTAGCCTGTCCCAGGCAAACCGGCTTCTTTGTGAACATATCTGATCACGGCAGCTTCTGTGTGCTTTCCTTATGATGCACCAGCTTCCTTTTCTCACGAGCTCCAGACCATCCCTTCTCTCAACCCCACTTCTCAGTCAGCTACTATTTTCTTCTGTCAGTGTTTCCATAGTATCCCATTCAGTTTCCACACCTTCCTCACATTGTTCTTCTGCCCACTGATCTTAGAAGGCCACAGTGAAGGTAACACCACCAATCATGAGGAGGCAGATGCTATCTGAATACATTTTGATATTTTCTGTTTTCATTTCCCCTCCACCTAGTTAGCTTTTCCTTCTACATTCCTTTTCAACTGCATAACTCCCAAAGTTGGGTGGCGATGGGCAGAAGTAAAACAGGAGCAGCCTCATACACCAGCACCTTCTGGTATGTAGGAAGTGGGCACTTGAAAGTAAATTAGGCAAAGGGATTCTGGAAATGTTGGGACAAATTGTTGCAGTGATTTACCACCTCAGTGTCAACCCATATGGGAAGGTCACAGTGGTAACTTGGGCCAAAAAGCCCGAAGCAAGCCAAAAGCAAGGAAAGTGAGCAAGGAGTGTGGTCAAGACCTAGGGGCCAGCACTGGGAATGCCTCAGAGGCAGAGCCCAGAGGTTCAGGAGGTCAGTGAAAGGCTGTAAATTGAAGCTAAAAAGACCAATCTGAGGGGCTCTGCTCTACTCAAATTTTCAAACAGAACAGTTGGGAGATGGTGATTTATGAAGGACTTCATCTTTGTCACTTCTAGGACATTGTTTTTGGCTTCAAAGGGATAGAAAGACTCCAACATCTAATGAATGTGTATGTGTTCCCTTGCTTCTACTAAGGGTGACTTTCTCCATCTCAAAGGTTAGGGACATTGTTTCTCTTCTTATACACACACCATGCACATTTACATACACATGCCAAACACATACACCATACATACAACACACACACACACACACACACACACACACACACACACACACACACACACACTTTAAAAATAAAAGCAAAATATCTATTTGTGATTCTGGGTGTAATTATAAGTTAATCTGATGAAAATGAGAAATGTTTTAAAACATGAGTCTGAAGACTATTTTGTGAATAGCCCTAAGATATTTATGGTCAGAACTTATGTTTATTAACTCAAAATTTATAGCATCATTAAAATGCTAGCCAAAAGTAAACCAAGATCAAATAGTTAACAGTTTTCTTTGAACATTCTTGCTCTAGTTTAACAGTCTCCACAGACACTGACAAGGCTTTGTCCCAGGGCTGTGTTGAAAGCAGTGCTTGTTGACTTTATTGTGTTTTCAGGAGAGAAAACTCATTACAGGTTAGCAATTACTCACCTTTCTTCTGAGTTGATGTTAATCTATAAACAGAAGTTCCCATACTGCAAACTTCAGAGTCAGATTTAGCCAAGCACAGAGTCACTTTAAACATCAGTCATTACCTGCACACGCACACCATCCGTATCTTGTTGTCAAAAGCTGTGAACCTAACAACTCAGGAGCATACACCAGCACTTTTGTGGTTTCCATATGTCATTTTTAAGGCATATTTTCTCGTGTTTATAATATATCAGCTAATTTTACTCATTCTCTTTATTTTTCAGAGCATCTGATACAAACAAGGCCAGGATAGGCTCTGTTTTGTTGTTGTTGTTTTTAAATTTTTATTTTTTCTTCACAATTTAATCACTATGTATCCCAATTGAAGCCCACTCCCCCAACTCCCCCCAGTCTGACCTTCCCTCTCTCTTCCCCCCTCCCTTCCTCTTCCCCCCTTCCCCTTCCAGTAGTCCACTGAAAGGGGGTGTTCTCCACTATTGCCATCTGCCCATAGCTTGTTAAGCCTCATCAGGACTGCCTGGATCCTCTTCTTCGGTAGTCTGGCAAGGCTGCATCATCAGGGACGAGTGATCCAAGAGCATTCAACAAAGTTCATGATAGAAGCAGCCCCTGCTCCCCTCACTCAGAGATCCACATGGAGACTGAGCTGCCAATCAGCCACATCTGAGAAGTGAGTTCTAGGCTCTCTCCATGCATGGTCCTCCGTTGGTATAAGTTTGTAGTCTAAGTAAGCACTGGGGAGGTAGAGACAGGAAGAGCCCTGGGGCTTATGCTCACCAACCAGTCAAAAGACAAAGTAGTCGGTACCTGAAGAACAGCCAAGTTGGTCCTCTGGACTCCACAGGCATGTGTACATGTGTGCAAACCCTCACCTCACCCACCTTTATAGGCTCAGAAGGGAATTCCCCAGGTTGAGAGAGAGCATTTATGAGAAAATCAAAGCTAGTTTCTTTCATTAAGTGTCCAGGAAATTAACATGTAGACAATAATGCCTGACCCTTTGAGGAGGAGAGCAGAGATTAGTAAGGGTATGGTGTAACCTAATTTTCATTGTTAGGCATGATTTGGCATATTCTGAACCCCATTAACCCTTTAAGTCCTGAACACTGCAAGAATTGGTGTGACTGCCTTCAGAAGTAATGTCATTGGGGATTCTAAGTCATAACTTCTAAACTTCTAAATTGATCTGAGATTTGTGATAATAATGAGCATACTTTCCAAACAATATAGACTTCCTTCTAACTAGTTGGCTGCTATAGGAATTGCTTATCTCTTTGGACTCTATCATCTGCACCACGAAGGAGTGATGCTATTGGAATTCCAAGTTCTGCCAGAAGTCCCTTCATTCTTCAAGCCAGGATTTAGCATTTCCCTGCTCCAAATTACGCCTCCCCGCACTAGGAATCTCCTTTACTTTTGCCATCTGCTTTATGAACTGACCTAGTGATCACAAGAAGAAAGCTGTTACTGTGTCTACCCTTGTGTGAAAGTTCACAGATAATATCTTAATTATCAGCAGCAGGTGTGTGCTAACTCTTTTATTCTTGAGCTCATGTGCTAACTTGGCAGGGAATCTGGTAACCTATACTAATTTGCCTACTTTGATAGCTGTGGCAGCAATTGCACCCAGGTTATCCGGAATGAAATGTGATTCAAAGCAGCAGCACTTACCTGAATCTGACCTTGGACATACATAATCCTTCCACACTAACTCTAAATTTTGGCACTTGTTGCAAGTGATCTTTAATGGTGCCTTTGTAGTAAGGGTAATCTACTGTGTGCTGTGCAGGCAGGCAGATCCAAGACACTCTTAAAGCAGCTATGTGACAAAACTTTTCCTGGGGAGACGTTACACATATGTCTACACACCCCACAGAAGGAGACCATGACAGTACCAACATATGATGAGACAAAAACATTTCCAGTTGTCAACTCAGTTTATGTTGGCTCTTTGTGTTGGTTTTAAATGCTAAGGATAAGGGAACGGGAGCAAGGGGTGAACATGTAATGGAAATCTAATTTGTCCATTTCACATGCCTGATGGAAGTATAAGTCACAGCTGAGGGTACAGGTTTGGACCACGGGATGGGGATATAGACAGCGTAGTTTCTGACTCACAATCAAACGGACAGTAGATGAACTGGAGACATCCCTAACCGCCGTGTATAGAGGAATAAAAGTGAACCTTGACTTTAGCCAAGAACATGCTACAGACCACCATTCTATCAGGGACAAAGGAGAGGCTGCAAGAAAGACTAAGGAGGGGCTGGAGAATTGGGGGAACCCACGGGAGAAAAGTACCTCCGAAGCAGAGACGGCTACGCTCCCAGAAAATGTCTACAAATCTGTGTACAGGTTGGATTTAGGGGAAAGGTTCTAGGCTGCTTAGTGAGGATCTTTACCCAAAATGGTTTTAACTGGAACTACGTATCACTGAAGTAAAGAGGGGAAATGGAGACAGTGTATGGACCACTTCTGAGAAACTGCAAGAAGAACCGAGCAACGGCTGAGAGGTGAGGAGGGATGGCTATGTGTTATCTTCTTTGTTGCTGTGACACCGACAAAAGCAACCGAAGGACAGGAGGTTTACTCAGGCTCCCAGCTTGAGGGGATATAGTCTATCTTGGAGAGAGGCACAGTGGCAGGAGCAGGAGCAAGAGGCTGCTGGTCACAGCACATCCGCATCAGAAAACAGAGAGGCTGTAAAACCTCAGCTCCTCCCACTTCCCCCAGCAAGGCTCGGCCTTTTAAAGCTTCTATAACCTTCCCAAGCAGCACCACCAGCAGGAGGCCAAGATTGCAAACACAATAGCCTCTGGAGGACACTTCACGTTTATTCATAAGATGGATATAGTGTGCTGATTATTATTATTATTATTATTATTTTATTTTTTATTTTTTGCCAACTTGACACCAGCTAGACTCATCTGGGAAGCAGGGGCCTCAGCTGAGAACTCACCTCCATCAGAATGAACTGCAGGCAATTCTGGGGAGCATTTTCTTGGTTAAAATTGATGCAAAAGGATCTGGCCCACTGTAGGCACTGCTGGCCCTGGGCAGGTGGTCCTGGGTTGTATCAGGAGAACAGACTGAGAAAGCCGTGGAAACCAAGCCAGTAAACAGCATTCCTCCATCGTTTCTGCATCAGTTCCTGACTCAAGGTTCTTGTCTTGGATCCTGCCCTGACTGTTCTTCATGATGGCCTGTAAACCATAAGGTGAAATAAAGCCTGTCCTCCCCAAGTTGCCTTTGATCATGGTGCTTATTACAGCAGTTGGAACATAACTAGGACAGATGTCAGTTTTGAAGCAAGGAAGATCTGACCATGCTCATTGGCTTAGGAAAGGAGCTGGCAGGGAGTGAGGAGAAAGGCAGAGGGGAACACAGACAGAGGAGCAGGCAGGACTCAGCCCCAGCACATCATTCCATCCCTGAGTTCCTGCCCACTGCAGATTTGACACAGTAAATGCACTCCAGCCCACACTGACGACATCTCTTTTTACAATGAAAATGACTTTTTAAATGTTATTTTTGTTTTCAGAAATAGTTGGCAAAGGATAAGTCACTTAATTTATAATTCAGTATGATTTATCAGCAATCAGCATCCACAGGCAGGAATTTGGTAAAATTAAGAACATCCACTCACAAATTGTTCAAATGCACTTAAATGTTTATGAATGCTAAGTTTACAGTGCTGAGATAATATTACATTTTACATACATTTTAGTATTTACTGCATTTGAGTTTCATTATTCTTGTTTTGAGTCCAATGATTATTTTTTTTTTCTGGATGAAGAAATAAATGATAGTCATTACTTAAATAGTTTGCAAGTCCCAGGCAATCTGGTCCTCAGCTTAATGGCTGGGATGCTCCTGAGGTGGAGAGAGGGCACCAAGAATGCAGGATCTTGGGGGTTGGAAGTAGATTCTCTTCCTTTTGTCTAGGAGCAAAGGACAGAAGGACAGATGGCTTGAGATGCATGTTAGAAAAATTCCTGTGTGTTTCCTCTCTACATACTACTGTGGTGCCATCTTTCTCTGTATTGTGACTTTGAGTACATGTGGGAGTGTGTATGAGCACAGGTGCACATGTGAGTGTGTGTTCCTGTTTCTGTGTGCTCATGTGAACACGCACACGTGGCTGTGTGTGGGCGTGTGCGCACCTGAGTGAGTGTACCTTTGTCCATGCTTCAGTGAAATGGTGGGCCACTGCTGTTCCTATGGGAATTTTGGTGACCAGCATGCTCTAGCTGGGGACTGTGCATGGTGCTAAGAACCCCTTGGCCCCTCATCCCCCTCCCCTGTGGCCGTTCCTGCCACTGATGGGAGGAGAGTGAGCAGATTCTGAGGAACTGCAGCTGTCCAGGAGAATGCCAGGACATGCTCACTTGCCTTGCTCTCCTCAAAGTGAGTCTACTTCCTCTGTCCCCTCATGCTGGACCAATCAGGACTTTCTTACCCTGCTACAACTGCAGTCCTCTTTCTTGGAAATAGTCTTTTAAGAAAATATTTAAATATGAATTTTATATGTTCTTTTCCTTTTGTGTAAAAGCACTACATATTCCTCCATGTAACAACTGGATGATTCGGGTAGAAACACTAAAATACTTCTACTCAAATGTCAACCATAAGAAGGTGCTGCTTTTCCTGTGACCTTACCCATCAGGGAAGCACAAAACAAACCACACCGAGATACCATGTTACTATGGCTAAAGTAGCAAAACAAGCATACAACCACCATAACCAGCCAGTGACGATGTAAGTTAGTAGAGCCATTACAAGAACTACGTTGAGGTCCTAAAAATGGCTGAAAACAGATCCATCTTACCTCCAGCCATGCCACTCCAGCACATATTCCCAAAGGAAATGAAACCAGCACCCCAAAGAAAGCTGCATATCTAGGTGTTTCTGTGGACAGTAGCCAAAATACAGAATCAGCCAAAGTACCAATGAAATAGATGAATGGATACATAAAATATGGCATACAGACACAGTGGAATATTGCTCAAATATAAAATAAAGGACAGAATCCTGCATTTATAGCAAATGGATGGAAGTAGAAATTATTATGTCAAATGAAATAAGCCTGACAGAGAGGTACCATATACTCAGTCACATACGGGTCAAAGCTGAAAACATCAGCCTGAATGCAGAATAGTGACAATTAGAAGTTGGAAGAGGAGTGGTGACAAGGAGCCCCTGAATAATTAGATGAGTCGATCACATGGAAATATCATGCTGACCCCCTCACTAATATGTGTATTAATATACACATATTATATATAGGAATATAGGCATGACCATCCAAACTTAAAATGAAAGGCGAACACAGAATTCTATTATAGAAGCTGCTCTGTAGCCCCCGCACCCTAACTTCTTATCTCGAGTAAATGTGCTCCTTTCATAGCAAGTGTTTTGGTGCCTATTGTGCATTGTATTGCTTTGCCTTCTCCTTGTTGTTGAATATTTGTTTCCAGCTTTTGTTATCACGCAGAACCCTGTGGCATTGTCTTTGCTCTTAGATATGTGCTTGAATTGTTGACTGTATTTGTTGACAGTAGATTTGTGGTCATACAGCTGCATAATATAAGCATTTATATTTTTAAGGCTTTTAATACACTTTCATCTTGAAGCTGCTTCATCATTGTCTTACTCTTCTCTCTGAAGGTCCCTTGCATCTTGACTTTCAAAATAAAAATCAGTGATGATTCAGTGGACTTGGAGCCAGTTTGGGAAAGATCAAAATGCCAAAAATTTAATTTTGTAAAACATCTCTGTCTCCTTCAAAGTTGGATTCTGTTCTTAATCTCCATTCAATGTCTGACTCCCAGACTCAGTCACTGATGCCAAAAAGCCCATCTCAATCACGGTGCGCCCTGGATGTCCACAGGGCCTGAGTGAATTGAAGGTTACCTGTGGCGAGCACAGAAACTACTCTTCAAAGTTCTCTGCCATTTCCCTCACCTTGAAAGTGTTGGGGTGCCTGTGAGAACTCTGACAGCATCAACCAGGCATTCCAATTAAAATCTCCTAATTATTTAAAAAGCCATCGGATGTGTATAGCTTGAAAACAGGAGGGACAGAGGAGGGGACAGAAAAGTGGGAGGTGATACATGGGCAAAGCACAGTGATATGCCTACATCATCTATCTATCTATCTATCTATCTATCTATCTATCTATCTATCCATCTATCTTTCTATCATCTATCATCTGTTTATCTACCTATTATCTATCATCTAGCTATCATCTATCTCTTATCTATCATTTATCTATCATTTATCTGTTTATCTATCTATTATCTACCTATTATCATCTATCTATCCGTCCATCATTTAACTATCATCTGTCTATCAATCTATCTAATACATCATCTATTTATCTGTCTACCTATCATCTATCAATTTATCATCTATTTATCTGAAATAAACTTTCTTAAACCATAACATAAAGGTCTTTGTCATGAGATTTTGTTTTGTACTTTGGGTACAATAAAAAAGACACTATTTTATTTTGTAAATAAAACTTGAGGTAACTTTTGGACAACAAAAACTAAATTGTTTCAAGGAATTGTAGTATATTTTAGAATGTGTGTGCTATATTACATAATAAGTGGAATATAAACGTTCATGTTATGGGAGAAACTCAGTCTCTAAAGCATGAGTACTAGACTTTGATTCCCCAGAACCCACATCACATAAAAAACCTAGATGTGACAATAAGACTCTATAATCCCAGTTCTGAGGAGGTAGAAACCTGCAGATCCCTGGAATGAGCCTGGTAAGAGACATTATCTAAAAACATACAGTGGATAGCTACTGAGTAAGACACCAATGTCTGCCTCTGGTCTTCATGCGCCTCCCCCACATGTATAAATGCATAAAAATTCAAAAATCCTTTGTCTTAATATTTCTTTATGTGTATTTACATATGGTAGTACATGAGTACATATTTGTGTGTACGTGTTTATACAGATATAAGCACAGATATGTGCATGTACATGGAAGCCAGAGGTTGGTATGTGCTGTCTGCTTTTATTGTTTTCAATTTTTTTTTTGAGCGACAAATTGCTTAGTCTGGCTCACCAGCAAGTCCCAGGGATCAGCCTAGCTCTGTCCCACCCCCAGAACTATGGTTACATGTATTTCGTGTGCACACCATTATGCCCAGTTTCTATGTGGGTGCTTGAGATCCAATTAGATGATCATGCTGGCCTACCAAGCACTTTATCAACTGAGCATTTCTCCATTTCTCCCATCCCCAAGTGGGATAATAACACAGGTTTCCTTTCTTTTCACTAGTGGCCTGAGCAGGGTATATAGGGTTATAAAGTCTTAAGTTCATTGTTTTGGCCAGAGGCCATTGTAACATTTCCAGATGGGGGAAGAGAACCAGGTACCACTGTTCTGGAAGGGCTGTAAGCCTGTGAATAGAAAAGAATTAAAGGGCAGTTCTGAATGACCAACACACAATGCTTTTGTGGTGGTTTTCTGAAGAGAATGTCAGATCAATATACAACCATGTCCAATCGACAAGGGTGTCTAAAATAACTTTAGATCAGGCTTTAGAAAAAGCCAGCAGGGAAAAGACACACAAAGAAGCATTTGAGCAATAAGGAATTATTTGTCTTTCATGGAACAGGTCTTGATAACATATTAGATAACTCATTCCCAGAAGCTTCTGTAATTATTCAATATACTTATGACAGAAGTCTAGAATAATGAGAAAAGGATACATATCTCAGTTCAGTGTAAGACATCATTCTGAGGGCTGAGATGATGGCTGTCAGTAAGGAACTTGTCTTACGAGCGTAGGACCTGAATTTGAGCCCCAGAATTTGATGTCAAAATGTTGGATGTGGAGGCACATACACTTGAAGTCCTGGTGCTGCAGAGCAGGAAACGGGAGAATTCCTGTGGCCTGTTGGTCAGGCAGTTTAGCCTACTTGGAGTGTTCCAGGGCAGTGAGAAACTCTGTCTAAAAAAAATTAAGGTTAACAGCACCAGAGGAACCATATGCAAGGATGGCTTCAGGCTTTCAAATGTATGTAAACAAATAGACACACAAACCTGCGCGCACACACGTGCGTGTGCACACACACATATTCACACACGCTATCATTTGATGTAAGAGTTTGGAATTGTATGATTTTTAGAAGCCATGCAAATTATTGTACCTTCATTTCCTGTGATTTATGTAGTGACTAGAACACCATTAAAGACAATCTCTGAAGGTCACAACAATGTGAACAGCCAGATGTATGCAGTGTCGCTGAATAAGTCATGGAACTAAAGGATAGGCCTGGAATTCTTCCACCAATTGGCCTGGCAAATTCCCATGAAATTAGGTCACTAGGCAAGTGTCCCAGGGCTGCCAGCATACTTAGGATTCTTACTTAATCTTCCTTCTAAGTCTTTCCTTCTTTCTTTCTTTCTTTCTTTCTTTCTTTCTTTCTTTCTTTCTTTCTTTCTTTCTTTCTTTCTTTCTTCAAGAGTCTTCAGCACTTAGAAATTTTGCTAAGGTAGTATCTGAAAAAGCAGAATGGCCTGAAAGAAGATCAGATGAATGCTAACTCTGAAGAATACAGTTTAGAAAGCTCAGAGAAGGAAGAGGGAAGCTCAAACATAGAGACACCAATGTGAATATAATTCCATTAACAAGTATTTACCATAAATGTTCAAAACACCCCATATCCCAGTGTCTCTGTAGGTCAGGAAGTAGAAGTCCTAGCTAGGTTGGACCTTCCATCCATTTGGAAATTTGGTAACAGCTCAGACAGGGCAATTGCACCATCTTAACACGTACTGCCCATCTGATGACCTTGACTCTGGATGCAGCAACTCTGTAAACACTTCCCAGAATACTTGTGGCATTTCAGAGCTCCAATTCTGTTTTTAGACTCATGTTTTCTGGCACCTTTGCTTTAAGAAAAAAAAATCTCTGAACAAATACCCACTCTGAACATCTTGGAGACACAACAATGACTCTTCATCAAGAGAATGTCCCTGCCAAGTGTTTGGAACTTAAGAACTTCTCCCTTACTGTACTATGCAGTATTCGTAGCCAGTAGCAGTATACCTTCCTGGGGTGCAGTAAGAACCTCCAGGTCAGTGTCCATACCTCCTGACAGGGTGAGAAGGTAGTCCCTTTCCTGTGTAGGGTCACCAGGAAGGTGACCAACAGTCATGGAAATGAGTAACAACAGTTCACTTCCTGTAGTGGGAAGAAGGCCCAGCAGCTTCTATGGCCCTGCCTTGGGTTTGGAATCAGCCTTCCGGTCAGTGAGAGGCTTGGTCAGTGCATGGACACATGTTTAGAACTTCCAGATCAGAGCACTCGTGAAAAAGATAGCATCTTGGACTCAGAGCCTCACAGGGTGGGCTTTTTGTATGTCTGTTTTTGTTTTTTGAATTTGGAAAGGAAGTGTTAGATGCTGGCCACTCTCAGCTAACAGGTTAAAGTGTGTGCCAGAGGGGTGTCTGTGCTCTGACTGGGACACCAAATGTCTCTTCCACCCCGTTGGCTTCAGTTCACTGGCAGCAGACTTCTCTGTTTCTCACGAATGTTATTTTTTTCTAATAGTGAGGAATTGCACACGTCACGTTGCAAACCTAATTATTTGAAGAAGGGTTTTATGTCACATGTGGCTGACTGCTTATCTGTAATGTGCAGAAATACTAATCTTATTTGGAGATAACCACAAGGATCTGCTAAATTATGGATAAAGTCTGAACCATTTTATGCCTAATTATAAAAATAATGAGTAAAATATCAAAGAAATTTGTTTGGGGAATTCTAGTGAGCAAAAGAAGTACTAATAATTTTCTTAATAGGACTTTGGAAATAACTATACTCCCAGTTTTATAGGGAAATAGTTTCATTATTATTAATGTTTTTAATTCCCAAAAGTTAGTTGTGATTTTTTTTGTATGTAAGCTTGCTTAGGAAACAGACAAAATGATATCATTATTATATGAATTTTATTGTCTCTGTATGAAAGCAAAAATAAACAGAAAGATTAATTTCAGATAAAGATAAAGACATCTCTGCAACTAAACAGTCCTTGGCAAATGACTTTAATTTCCTGGGACTTGATTTCTGCATCTATAAAATACAGAGGCTGGAATTAGATCACTGGGCTGGGGAACCTGAGAGTGTGTGCTCCTCAGTCAAACGAATCTGGAGGTCTCTGTGTTCAATGTCGTACGGGAGACCCACAGGAAGGCCTTGACCTGGAGGGTCTCTGCTTATGCCAGATGCTCCAAGTCCATTTAGCCATAGCAGCCCTCTGCTGCTTTATTTGACAATAATTGAAATAGCCACAATTTTGGAGTGTGCTGCCTGGAAAGAAAACGAGGTGCTCCAGCCCCCTCAGGTTGTTGATTTGTGTACTTCCTCCACTTTCTCCTTCATCCCCACTCACTCACTTTCCGTTTTTCTGTTTTTAATAAGAGATAGGGTATCATGCTCCTACACTAGCCTCAAACTCAAGTGTGACTGCAGATGATCTTGAAGTCCTCCTGCCTCTGCTCCTGAGTGCTGGGCTTACAATGTGCATTACCTGTCTTTATGTGGGGCTTTGTGCATGCTGGATAAGCTCTGACTTAGCTACTTCCCTCCCCCTCACTCCCCTTAAACACATATTAGAATCCTATCTGTGCACAAATCTAGTTATTCTTCCTCATATCTTGTGATTCACAGATTTTTAGCTCCCATGAAGGGTGAAAGTCACAAATGTCACAGACATATAAAGGACCATAAATTAAGTCTAACCGTGACTCCTGTGCCGTTATTGGGTTAAGCCTTTCTTATTAACTAAACAAATCCCAAAGTGCACAAAAGTGACAAATGACCAAAGCTCTAGTCTGAACTTTCTCAGGTTTCAGGAATTGTCACAGATCACTAACCACATTTACTCTTCAAGCAGTGGCAATTGTCACCTCAAATAGCTCACATGCTGAAGAAAGAAGGGAAGCCACTCATTTAAATTACAGTTGAGACATAGAGTATGATGATAAAACATTATATGTTGGATTTTAACATACATGTTATATTATAAAACCAAAAGCAGCCATTACTGCCAAGTGGGAAGTGTCCATTCTGACAGAGCCTGCCAATCCAGTCATCCTTCCGATTTCAAAAAAATAGCTCTAGAATTTCAGGTGTAGACCTTGATATATAGTTTGCTTAAAATTCTTCTTGCTGAAACAGACAGACAGAGAAACAAACAAACACATATAGTTTACTTTAAAAGAAAAAGAAAAAGATAATGCCTAGAGTCTATAACTTCCTGAGATGAAAACACGAATACTGATGTTTTAGGTAGACTTAGACAGAAAGGTAAAACTTAAATAGCTCATTGATTCCTTTCAGGTTGGGTTGCTTAAGTAAGCAAGGGAGTTCACATACAAATGTGTACCTAGTGAGGAACAGGATATGGGGGATTTTCCTAGACCCTCCTGGGATGAAGAAACGAGTAGAAGAAGTCAGAGGGCCCTGTGGCTCTCAATTCTTATAAATTCCCTCCTTTACTTTTTTCTTTTTAAACATGAGATCATGTCTCTAACTGAGAACTCCTTGACTCTGTGGGTAGATATGAGAGTTAGGCAGGTTCTATATTTTTGTGACAAGGAACTCCTCAGAGGCACAGTGCCCCAGGTTTCCTGAAGAACATCAGTTTGTGTTGTAATCCAAAACAAGAACAGCTTTTATCTCAGTCTCCCCAAAACATGGAGAGCCTCCTCACTTTTAAAGGAAGTATGTTTTCTGGCCTCCAAAGATTTCTTTATTCTTGTTCGGGGTCCAAATGTTTCTGAGGAAAGCTTTGGAGCTGGCAGGCTCCTGGAGTCATGGTGCCCTTCCTGAGTGAAGGATTGGGAAACAGCCTGTCTCTACTCTTCATTATTTCTTCCACCTGCAACCTTTGAATTTCGTGAAACTTAAGCAAATTAAAGGGTTAGATTACAGGAGACTTCAAGGTAATTAAAACCTTTCTTCAGGGAGTCAGCTGAGCTGAAGAAAGTAAAGACTAGATGCTAATTTCTTAGGGTCATTTGACTATTCCATGAACAGTTGTGGAAGGCAAGGGACATTCCACTCCACTAAGGTAGGCTATGGTTTGAACTACAAAGTTCTGGATTTGAGGTCAGGTATGAGGCTTACTTACATATGTCTTCAGGCATTTAGAGAGATTAAGGTAAGTGGTATATTTTAGAAATCCTTCCAAGCTGGGTGTGGTGGTGAATGTTTGTCATTCAAGTATAAAATGTCAGGATGAAAGAAAAACTGGTTGATCAGCTTAAAGGCTGAGCCTTACTAAAGCTATAGCACACTCTGGCAAGTTAACTGAGTAGATACAGGAAGATGAGGAACTCAGACTCACCCTTGGCAACACAGCAAGTTAGAGGTCAGATGGGCTATGTAAGACCCTGTCTCTGGAACAACCAACCAACCACCCAACCAACCACCCACCACTAACAAACCTCCCAAACAAAACCCAAAGATCTTCCTAATTCAAAGATTCTAGTGTAGAGCTGGAAGAACACCACTGTGGAAAAGCCAGCTATGCACAAAGCATCTCGTGATAGGGGCAGCCTCTCTTTAGATACTCAGTGATTACCCAGGAAATCCATTCATGTGGATGGATATCCATAAGCTGTGCATGTTACTTCATGCATGTCTTGACAGCACTCTGGAGGCTGCAGTAGAAGGATTTCCTCAAGGTAGAGGCCACCTGGAGCTGCATAGAGTTCTGGGCAAATCTGGGCTACATAGTGAGCTCTGAGCCAGCCTGGACTACATGCAAGTTTGAGATAAACTGGGCTACAGAGCAAATTCCAAACTAGAATGGGATATGGTAAGAATGAGGTTCTGTATCATATTTTAGTTAATAAATAAATTAAAGTCTAAGCAGTTTCTATTGCAACAACTCTTTCATTTTTAAACTTTAGTGTAGAAAGAGGTGACAGTCTACATTTAGCAGTCATTGAGAGACCTTGGAGTTTGAAAACTAGAAACTGGAGCTTCTGGGTGATTGAGAGCTAGCCACACTGGTGTACTTGCAACAGCAGCTTGTACCACATCAACTTCTGACTCAAGATCAACAGAAAAAAAAGCAAAGGTAATTTCCCACCTTAGGGAAGAGCTAGGACTGAAAAATTCAGTAAGTGTATCCAAGCACTTAGAAGATTATAGAATTAAGAATTTATCACATTAAAGAGAAGGGCTTCCTGTGATTTTGCTGTGATTTATTCTTTAAAGACCTTCCTGCTTACACATTCCCTGAATTCTGAGTTTGGAAACCACTCGGGTAATACTGGCCAGAATTCAGGGATGAAGTAAGAGGTCTCTTAGAAAGAAAGCAAAGCTGGCTGATTAACTGAGGGTTGGCCTCATTAAATCCACACTGCACTCTGAGATAAAAACTGAGACTGTGTCTTAGTTGACCATCAACTTCCCAATCTCTGCTTGACCTCCCCCAGTGGTTTGAAATCTATTGTTTTCTCTCCTTGAGAAAAAATTCTTATTGTTTTTCCCAAGGCAGACTTTCTGCCACAGGAGAAAAAAAAGTATCCCGATAAAATACTCTAAAATATACAAGAAAAAGAAAATGCCTTGTACCCTTGCAATAGAGCAGTTTCTGGAGCTGGAAGGCACCAATCGCTTGCTGAAGATTACTGAGAAAATGAATTGATGAAAGAGTGAGAGAACTAGGAGGATGTACAGGAAGCACACTTGCGAATGCGTGGCATTTCCCATGCCCTCACAGTTTGTCTGTTCCTCTAGTGTTATGCTGGTTAAGCCTGGCTGTTTTGTTCCATTCAGAGCCTGGCTCCCAGCATGACTGACTTAGTAACTGTAAATTCCATGGTGAGCTTGAAAAAAAGCCCTCTGCACACTTTCTCTATCACTTTAGCCTGGTCTTACCAGACCTGGAGTTTTATAAAATCCCCAGTATTATAAATTCCTATCAAAGGCCAGTGAGACAACATCTAGAGAAAAATGTTCTCTTAGGCTCAATGAAAATGGAGACAGCAGGTTTTCCTTTTAGTTTGTTGGGTTATTTATTACAGTGTGTCTCATCTCCCCTGGTCTTGAGGTCAAATTTCTCCCCCAGGCGCCTCCCAATGAGCAACAACTGTGCACACAAACTCTGGGGTAAATGCCAGTGCTGCAATCATGTCCACTTTGCAAGAAATTAGCCGCCAAGAAAAGCTGCCTCCTTGCTCTCCCACTCATCGGCACCAGACCACAGCCCTGGCAAGCTTCAACTATGAGTGGCTCTGGCAGTAACTTAACATTTCCCGGACAGTCAGACAGAAGAGGGACAAAGGTGATCTATTTCTGTGTTCTCACTACCTTTGTGCAATGGCTGCCTTGTTCCTGTGTCCCCAAAACTTCAACTTTTCTCTACCTTCTTGTTGTTTTGCCTTGTCAAATGCTAGAGAAGAGTTGTTGAGTGGGTGGAAGGAAGCACATCATTGTCGGGCTCTGGGGTTTGGGGTGTATTGAGAAGACAGAAGCTCTCAGGTAAAATCATTGAATAATTTTCACATGAATAAACCAGTCAAAGTTCCATAGTGATGGTAGTGGTGGTGGTGGCAGAAATGGTGTGTACACGCACACGCTAGGGTGATGTAGGTTTCCACTTGTTCTCTAAGACAGGGTTTCTCAGTGAAACTGGGGATCACTGGCTGAGATAGTTGGATGGCCATGGATCTGCATGTCTTTGCCTCCACAAAGCTGGGGTTACAAGTATGTGCCCCCATGCCTGGTAGTGGTAACGTATGTAGGTGCTGTGACTGAAACTCAGATCCTCGTGTGTGTATGGCAAACACTTTATGATTGAAGTGTCTCTCTAGCTCAGGGAATTATTTATCTTCTAAAAAGAGTCCATATTTTCTTTTTGAGGAACTATGTACCTCTCTGAGGAATAATACCAAATCACAACAAACCCATTGAGTGATTATATGAGATTGATTCATTTATTAACGAATGTTTAGTAAACACTGCTGACATGCCAAGTACAGTTTTAGTTTAGGAGTTATGGTGGTAAGTGAGGTTGTGAATTCCCTGTTGACAAAAATAATGTATTAAAAAATAAAATAATAATAATTGAACACAACTTCTAGTGACATCCTGAGGTATAGCCAGGTATAGCAGAAAATGAACTTGTACTCTGAGCAGAGATCTGAGTCACATATAAACACAAGACTGTGGTGGCTTGAGCCCCTGACGCGGTCAGCAGCCTGGTGGTGGCTGAGAGCATGTAGGAGGAGAGGGCCAAACTAGGTGTGGAAATGACAAGGCACTGAAGACTCGGGTAGCAGTGGTGTAACCTGATTTATATTTAAAAAGATCACCCTGAGTGTTTCATAACAATGAAGAGGAAGCTGGGAGCTTACATGTGTTGTTTCAAAGAACGAAAATCCCAAATTGTTCAATTTTACCTGAAATGAAAGGAAGAAGATGGTGAGAAGAAGAGGAGAAGGGGAGAGGAGGAAGGGGAGAAGGGAGGGAGGAAGACAATGAAGAAGATTGTGTGATAAAAAGAAAGACACTTGGTGAGGGGTGGGGCGAGGTGTGGAAGGCATCCTGTTAGGCCGTCATGGCTAGGAGGAGAGGCAGCCATGTGTGGCTGAATTAAGTCACGCCAACCCTCAGTGTTACCAGTAGATAGAGGCACACAGGCACACACACACACACTCACCACAAATGTTTCATTGAACTTTATACTGATTTATCAAAATTTTGACACTAAAATCTAGACACTGCAGCCAAAAAGGGGATCTTTGTGGCATTTCTGTGCGTGTTTGGCAGGGCAGGAAATGTAACATGAACATCGGGATGGTGGAATTTCCAGAAAATGTTCTTGGCTTTATGTGGAGAAAAGAACAATATTGTTTAATTTGGAGCCATTTGAAAAAATAAAGGCTTCCCAGCAGATGCTTGAACTACTTTGTGCTCCTCCCTGGCAACCCCTTGGCATTTCATGTCATCAGGTACAGATGCAACTGCAGGGCGTCAGAAGGATGAACCCCTGTCTCACTGGAGAACAGGGAAATGAGACAGAGAAGTGAGTACCAGGGATGTGGATCCAGAAGCCCCACATCTGGCTGGGGTTGGTGGCTCTGCTCCACATGGACCATTCAGAATGAGAGTCTGGCCATGCAACAAGTGTCTGACTGCCATCCCCACCCCCACCCCCCTGTGCTGCACTTAGCACGAAACGAAGTTTTCTGGCAGAGAATGTGGAACAAGTGTTTATTTTACAGAAAACATTTCCAAGTTCTCTCTTTCTTTCTCTCTCTCTCTCTCCCTCTCTCATGCAGACCCTTCTTCCCATAGAAAGAGGATATTTTTAACAGATTATTTCCAGCCACCTGAAGATTTTCTCTCATAGTTCTGTGAAGAGTCAAGTAAATTAACACAAAAAAATAGAACTGAGGGAAAGGATGTAAGGAGACTACAGAAGTGATTCTGAAGAACAGAAATGAAAAGATAATTTGACAGTGATTTACAGGGCTGATGACTAACTGCCGCTGTGGCTTGCCACTGAACGTCTTCTCCGTAGCTGGGCCTCGCTGACCCAGTTCTAACTAGACATAAAAAGTAATAAATTTAAACTCTGTTATTATAATTTCTGGTTAATTATTACTGAGAACTGTAGAGATTAAAACAATAGTTCAATACTGAAAGGTTTCTGTCCACCAGGGGACTGAGGAAGTCGGTCTTTAGAGTGTTTCTGCACAGTTCTCCACTCAGCTGGCTCGCCTCCTCCTCAGATTGTCCCAAGATGTAAAGCTGGAAGTACATACGTGTGTGTGTGTGTGTGTGTGTGTGTGTGTGTGTGTGTGCGCGCGCGCATGTGTGTGTAGAGGGTAGGAGATGAGAAGACTAAGACATGGGAACAATTAGGAGGACTCATCTCTGGACAGAGCTCAGCCTTGGGTTTCTGAGTCACAGACATGGAGAGCCAAAAGCTTCTCTTAGTTCCCTGTGATTGTTTGGTTTTTGGCATGTGCCCTCTTTGCAAGTTATCAATTTAAGAACAGTATTCAATTTATGGCAACAATGTGAATTTAAGAATACTTAAGCAGGACTGGAGAGATGGCTCAGTGGATAAGAACATTCACTGCTCTTCCAGAAGACCTGAGTTCAATTCCCAGCACCCATATGATGGTTCACAACTGTCTTTTAGTCCTGTTCCAGGGGATCCAACACCCTCACACAGACATACATGCAGGCAGAACACCAATGCACATGAAATAAAAATAAATTATTTAAAGAAAAAAAGAAAATTTAAGTCTGGGTACTGGGAAGATGGCTTGGTCAGTAAACTACTTGCTTTGCAAGCCTGGGGCCCCGAATTGGATCTTCAGAAAGCATATAAAAAAACCCAAGCATGTTGGAATTCCAGCACTGAGGAGGCAGAGACAGGAGGATTCCTTGTTTCATTAGCCAATGAGGCTGACCTACTTGGCAATCCCCAGGCCAATGAGAGAATGAGTATCTCAAAAAACAAGGTGGACAGCATCAGGAAAAAAAGCTGGGATTGTCCTCTGACCTCCACATGCTCTTGCACAAAAAATGTACATATGTCTGCACATCTGTGTGCTGTGTACACACAGACACACACGCACATGCACATTGTGAAATATCTACACTGGGCATGGTGGTGTGTACGTGGAATCTCAGGACTTGAGGGTGAGAAAGGAAAAGAGGAAAAAAGTAAAGCAAAGAATTTTAGTTGACAGGTTCTGACTCCTTGATCCTGTGGAAATGGAAGGCAAAGGATCGACTGCAGTTATTACAAAAAGCCTTGAAGTTCTAACAACTCTTGAGTTTTATTTACATCCTTATCAAAAAAGACATTCAGGAAGAACTAAAGATGTTTCCTGGATCACAACTATTTTTTTTTTCCTTGTATACCTATAACCTCTACTCTTACTTCCAATTCTAAATTTTTGGACAAATAAGACATAATCAACTCATGCTCCAAACCTGCAATCCATGCATATGTAGATTTATGCAAATTATCCATGCATATCAAGCTGAGCCATTGGGCTTCTGGGAAATTGCAAATGGAGCCCTTGATACAGCAGAGGTCAAATACCCTTGGCTTGGAGATCAATTCTACATGCAGATTTTGTAGGACAGTGGCAGCACAGCAGTCTTCAAATACTATGATTATTCAATGCTTGAATAGTTTTCAGTCATAATTAGGAGCAGGTGACCTGGTTCAGTGAAAACTACAAAGAGCTGAATGTTACTTAGCTCTTACAGCCCTGTGCCTCTGTTTGATCTATCTTCTTATGGCCATTTTATATTCATTCATTCATTCATTCATTCATTCATTCATTATGTATTTGTCTACTTTTGAAACAGGGTCTCATGTTGCCCATGATCTAGAACTCATTCCGAGGCTGAGGATGACCTTGAACTTCTGATCCTCCTATCTCCACCTGATACTATGGATGTGTACCACCATACCTCATTAAAGCAGTGCTGAGACCCAAACTCAAGGCTTGGTACTTGCTGTGCAAACCGTCAAACAACTGAGCCAGATCTTTACTCCTTCCTCATTTTTTCACATGTTCTGAACACCTCAGCAGCATGGAAATGGCATTTGTATTTTCAGTTGGCTTTACCTGAATTATGGATTTGCCTGATTGTCCAAAAGATGTGCTACAACATCACCGGCACTGGAAAGAGGTGAACACTGAGCGGTCTCCTGTGTTGACTGCTGGGCACCTTCCTTGAGAAGTCACACCAAGGTTGGCAACAACCTCATTGAAGGCTGTGGTTCCAGAGCTCTTCAACCTCCTTCCCTGCTGGAGTCACTGGGAACTACAGAATCCACACTCCAGGGTAAGCTGTGGGGACACAAGGTTTTCCACAAACACCATTAGACTAGAATGTCCTTGGGGGAGTATATCACAGACTCTTGGGGACAGCAGGGAGGCCTGCTGCCAGTTCCTTGTCCTCTGGCAGAGTTTAGAATATGTGATAAGGATCATGAGATAGAGGATTATGTGAGCCCAAAGTTCCACAGGCATATTTGTGTACCTTGAGTACAGAGTTTATGGGCTACGGTTCTTTTGTTTTGTCTTCAGCTAAGTTTTTTGTTTGTGTTTTTATTTTTATGTTTTTGAGACGGGGTCTCATATGCTGCAGTGTGGCTTGGAATGAATGACATATAGCAAAGAATTAACATGCACTCCTGAGCCTTCGGCCTCCACCTGCTGAGGTTACAGGTATGCACCACCACTTCTGATTTTTGCAGTACTGGTGATAGAACCTAGAACTCTGTGCATGCTAAGCAAGCCCTCTACCAACTGAGCTGCAGCCCATTGGCCCTCTTTAAGTACACCGATCATGCCAAGCAGTCAGACCTTGAACTTCATGGGTGTGTCTCATTTAGTAATACATCTCATGTAGGGAAGCGATCATTTCACAGCACCAGCCACACTTGATCTCTTGCTGTCCACACAGCACCCTCAATTCCCTACATCCTCTGTGCTACAGCTTGACACAGCGAGAGTGTCCCTGTTCCCATAACACATTTCCAGGACGGAGGCCAGCAACAGACACAGGTCATTAAACACACTCACGACTGAATGACTAAAGAGAGGGCAGCATGGCTTTAATTAATTCTGTGCCGGGTAGAGATGCTTACTTTTGAGTTCCTCTGATCCCTGATCTACAAAACTAACATCAAATGCCAATTTCCTTCAACAAAATAGTCTGGAAATAAGAGCTAAAAAGCAGAGAGTGTTTATCAATATCTATTTTAAAGCTGAGGAAAGGAAATTGGTGAGCTTAGATTTCACCAAATTCCATGAACAAGTTCTGTAAGAATAAATCAGAATAAAATCTACCATTCTAAGAAAGGGAAACACTGAGAATTAAAGGGATTTTAAATACAGAATTTTAAGTAAAGAATTAAAAGGGACAGTTGGATATGGCAATCCAGATGTATGCTTGCTGATGGTCCCAGGACTAAGGAGACAGGCTGATCTCCAATTCAAGGCCAGCTTAAGCTACATAGCAAGACTGCTTCAAACTAGGGAACGGGGAAGATGTGGAGCTTTCTTCAGTTGGCACAGAGAGACAACCGAAGGATTTGGGGATTGGGAGGATGAAGCTGAGGAGTTTTTGTTAAATAAGACAAGAAAACTCAAATAAATTTGACGATAGATAAAAGGGATGGAATGCATGCAGCATTCAGCTTACCAGCTGTAATTACTTACATTCTCGTCTGTGGCTAGGTACCCAGCAGCACCAGTGTTTGAAAGAGACAATTATTCTTGCTCCTAATTAGAAGGCACTGTGTTCTCAGTCAGCTCTGTTGTCCAATAATCCATTCATCAGCGAGGCTCTACAGCGCCACATACATTAATTCCATTAGGTATCACGTGAGTTATGTTCCAACATTTATTGCCCAATAATTCTCAGAGAAAAATGTAACGACTTGGGTGGAGACATCATTAACACAAAGAGAGTTTTGGCACAGGAATTAACAAAGCCATGAACTAACCCCGAACCTCAGTTACAATAAACGTTCCCCAGTTCCAAGCCTGGTCACTCAGCTCCAAGTGCTGTAAGGAGAGGACTCTACATGTGGTAGGTTTCAAGTTGCTCCCAGACTTTTGAAAGGCCCACATCCTGTAAACAGACTGGGGGCCTTTTCTCATCCTCAAGAAGAGCTGAGGCTGCTGCTTAAACGCGTTGACTTCTTTTAGCAACAACTTCCATTAAATCTTTACATAAAAGAAAATCATTGTAGGAAGAAAAAATTACTTTCTGAAACAGACAGTAGATTGTTCCTTTTTAAAAAGCTCGTGTGCTAAAACAATATCATTAAAATAATTCTAACAAGATTTTATAGGTTATTATAAGAAAATTAATCATGTGTTGTCTTTTCTCACAGTGCTTGTCAAACTGAAGAGTTATGAGGTGAGTGGTAATGGTACTCACATAATATTTGCTGGGAGAAGTCTGAGCAATTGGGGGAAATGCTGCATTTCCTATTCAGCCGTTGGATACAGACGTGGAAATCCCAGAGGTCTACTGCAGGTCTGAGGCAGAAAAACAAACAACAACCAAACAAAGATACCCACCTGATAAACAGAGCATTTCAACCTGAGTGTTGTCAATCACAGCACGTTTAGGAGCAGGCATGTATGCTTGCGCTCGTGCTTGCATGTGCATGCACGCGTGTATGTGCAAATGAGGCCGGAGGTCGACTCAGGTGTTCTCCGGAATCACTTCTCCTTATTTTTGAGAGAGTCTCTCACTGACTCTGGAACTCATTTAGCTGAGCTGGCTGACTGGTGAGCTCAGAAATCTGCCCCTGTCCACCGCTCACACTGGGCTTAATATGAGTGCCACCGAACCCAGAATTTTACCTGCTTTCTGGAGACTGAACTGAGTGCTTGCATGACAAGGACTTTACCAACTGAGTTCTCTCCACCCTATCATAGTCCTCAGTGCTTCCCAGGACCAGACAATCTCTCCTACGTCAGAAATGTGGTGGGGCTGGAACAGAGAAACCAGTATTCTGACAGAGGGAATCTATGAGACCCTTGGATTTTTTTTTTTTTTTTAAATCTGTTAGCAACAACATCTATGGAATCTACATGGGGCAAAATATCCCACTGAATCCCAACAGATGCTGTGTAGATAATAAAGATACATGAGTTGAAGGCAGAGGGAAGAAGAGGCCCCACCCACCAGTCCCAATTCCCACATCCACCCAATTTCTCTGTGTGGACTTAGTAAACACTTGGGTGTCTGGGAAGCTGCATGGGAGGACTCTGCTGGATGCAAAACTAGGAACTAATCCGAGTGAGAACATGGTGAAATCAGGGGGATGATGTTAGCAGCTCAGACTCTGAGAAGGAGTGGGCAGCTGGGGTGGAGGAAGAGACTGAACTGAGAGAGTGATTCTCTCTCTTCTCTATCTTCTTATATATGAGAAGTATTGCAGAAACATAAACGTATTTGAGTCTTTCCACAGAGTCAGAATTTATTGAATAACAATAAATTCTCAAGGTTTAGAGGTTTCATTGTCAGCAGTTGGTTGTATATAATCTTGCCTCCCCGGTTATCTGTCAGATGTGAATACAGGTTCTGATATTCAATGTTAAGTAGTAATGTTAACTCTCATGTCACACATTACACAGGACAAATACCTATATGCATACATATGGTTAACAGAATAAATACAAATTAACAGGAGGACAGCAGAATTTAAAACATTCCAGGAGTGGGTTCAAAGACTATATTGGTGAGAAAAGGAGAAAGACCAGCGCCAGGAGGAAGCTACTGCTGGGGCTGACGGAGTCAGGGTTGAGAGGTAAGTTACAGCATTCAACTGCAACGTGAAAGGCCAAACTGGGTCCAGAGCAGAAAATAACTTATTAGTTGTAAACAGTGGGTCCAGGTCCAGAGGGATGTGCAGGCAAGGAGTCAAATAAGCCATATCAACAGCAAATATACACTGTTAAGTCTGTTTTGGGGGCACGGCATCACAGTGTTAGATGTCCTTTGCTTTCTGTAACCCAAGTGAGAAATTTATATTCTTTCCTTGGTTTGATATGTCTGATAAGTTCTTAGGCCTGGTTTTCATGATATGATTTTAATACATACATGTGACCTTACAGTCTCAATTCACCCTGATAAACTTATAGGGTGACTCCCTTTCTGCTCCTAGAAATAAGCCACTTATAAGTCTGTCTTTGATAGGCAGTGCCTAACAGATTACTTTATGAGTCTGCTCAGGGATTGCATCATCTTTCTTCCTTAAAATGGAGTCAAAAGCTACTTGTAAAATGGAGTCTTCTAGAGCTAATGGGCTGAAAAGTCACTATTATATGCAATATAGAGTAACTTAGAGTAGGGTATAGCATGATCTCCACACACTGTCCACCAGACAGGACTTCTGGCCAGACAGGATCAAAGCTGGCTTTGAATTTGCTATGTAGCCTAGGCTAACTCTGAAGTTTCAGCACATTAGGTTCATGCAGTACTGGATCCCAAGGCTTCAGGTGTGCTCAGTAGGCAGTTGGGAGAACTGAAACATATCCCAGCCCCCAGTCTCTTTCTTCCTTTGAGTACACATATGCATATTCCTCAATTCCATGATGTAAATGTAACTTTTATCCACTTGTTGTAATTGCATCTTGGAGGCTTACTGATGAATAAACTCATCCTTTATAGCTGTTTCTGAACTCTGGCTGGCTGGTTCAACTCAGCTATATTCAGACTCCTCTTCAAGCTGATTGATTCAATCTGGCTTCTCTCAGCTTCTGACTGAATTGCTCTGCTTGGCCTCAAACTAACTCTGGCCATTTGTTCTAATTTTCTGGCTTCTTCTCATTCCCTGGCTTCAACTGCCTCTGGTGACTTGCACTGAATTTCATGAACTCATAGACCCAACTGCCACAAATTGCTGAATGAACTCAACTCCAGTGCACTGACTCCACACTGACTTCCAACTGACTGGCTGAGCTGATTGAACTGATCTGCACTGCCTCTCAGCTGACTCCCCACTGACTGGCAACTGACTGACCTCAACTCAACCGACTGTCTTATCTACTGGACTCTCTACTGGACTCTACTGTATTGTCTGCTCACTACTGTAGCCTACTCTACTGTCCTCATCTCTACAGTACTGCTTGCTCTTAAGTAGCTTCTCTTTCTTGTTTGCTCTTGTGAGAGTTGGCCATACTCTATCTCTGACCCATGCTGTCAGACATTTCATTTGTCACTTTCTCTGCCCCTCAATTAGACATCATTGCTCGGGATTAAAGGATATACTAAGGGTGTGTCTGTATTCCAGCCAGAGGGATTACAGGTATTTGACCTGTCTGCATTCCAGGTGAATCAAACAGACCTAGGTCTTTGGATGTGATCCCTTGGCAGAGCAGCCATGTTGGTGGATTAAAATTTCTTTATACCATGAGGATGACTTTTATTGGTTCAGTTTGGACAGGGCTCATCAACTATGAGAAGTAGGAAGGCAGTATAGGGAGAAGAGAGAGGAATCATGGGTCCTATAGTAGACATAGAGCTTGATGTGAGATGGGTTGGGTATCAGTTCCTAGAAGGAACAAAAGGATTGCTCAGGTCACCCAGCAGTTTAGGAACTACTGATATAGTTTTGCTGTAAGTGGCCATGTCCATGCTCATACTCTGACTTGGGTCAGGAAGTTTGATGCCAGCTGAGCTGCAAAAAGTACAGCTAAGGCAGGCTCATATTGAGAACCATGATCACAGTGGATGGTACATGGAAGATCCTGGTTTTGACATCTAGAAGACTCACTATTTGGGATGCTCTTCACAAACCTAGGAAAGCATGCAGTGCAAACCTGAGCAACACAGAAAGTGGGCACTCAGCAGCTGAGAGCTTTGTCAGCAGGTTTCCAGGCCCTAACTACACCTAAGCTTGAGTCTGAGCTCTGGGCTTGGGAGAGCTAGAAACCATGAAAATAGCCTTGAAGTACACAGCAGCCAAACAAACCCATTGCCTGGCTTCACTGAGATCTTCACAGTTATCTGTATCTATAGATCTATATCAGATCTCCACATACCTCATCTGTAGGTCATCAGGGAGGAGAAACAGGACTGTGGAGCCAGTAAGTCCTATAAGCTATTAGCATGAGCACCTCTACCCTTCTGCCAGCTCAGGATACCTGACAGAGGCTAGAGCTAGGGGCCAGTTGATATCCTGTGAAGAGAAAGCTCTGGGTTTCCAGTGCTATAATGCTTGTGTCCCAGTAAAGAGAGATACTGAAATATGATGTTCTCTGAAAATACATGAACATGATGGTTAAGTCTTTGGATAGCCTAACACCCTGTTGTAGTGTCTGGATTTTGAGTTCCAAGGAAGGATCACAGGAAACCAAGATCTGTTCTTCAAGGTTACCTGGTGATATTTTCATGGGTGGAAGGAATAATTCATGAAGCCTGTCCCCATCTCATCATGGTACATGTTTTACTCATTTGCTTAATTTACTGAAGATTTTAATATCACATGGCTGCCAGAAGAAGGACCTGGAAACATTTAGAAGCAGGACTCAGGGCATTAACTTCAGACGCCCACTCCTGAACCTTCTGCCAAGAAATAACAAAATATTTGTCTCTGAGATAGTTAACCTCCCTTCCATGCGCAATCTACAACACATTGCCTTGGCAAGCTTTGCTCTGTCCCCCCTTCTTCCCCCACAGGGGATGGGAATCTTTTTACTTAGGTTTCCAAGTTTTCCCACGAAGATGAGAAACACCAGGAACACAGCATTTTCCAACAAATTAGCTTGTCCTGAGATCATTTTTCATCTAATTTAAGGGTAAATGTCACAGATGTGTTTCTCTGTGTTGGAACTAAGGAAGTGAACTTCCAAATGCAGTCAATAAATGTAGTCTGAAGCCCCTGTGGGCTCAGACAGGGTCTTTATTTACACAGGACCCTCTTCTTGTCCCTAAGAGTCAAAGATACTTCTGAGTGTGACCTCCTCCAGAGATAGGGTGTGTCATCTTTTTTGTTTTTCTTCACTCCAAGGACTCTGGATATATTAGGTATAAAATCAACCTTTGTCTTTCTGATACATCTTGTCCAAGACCGAGATAAGTAATGTGCCAATCACCAGGGAGAAATGATTACTTAGCAAGGTGCTTTGAAGAACAGAGGGACATGGCTCCAGAGAAATGACACATTTTCTGTTTTTCAAATAATTCATGGAAAATACTAATGTGAAGTGCCAATTATATTTTTCCCCATGAATAGGGCTGGAAATCTTATTGTATGCTGTAAAAGTCACTTACAATTTGCTCACCCCTTTTTTAATTCCACAGGAAAAAAAAAAAAGGATGCATTTTCCGTGCTCTAAAGACTCAAGTTCAATCTGACTTCTTATTTGGTTCAAGGGACTCTCCAAGACATTGTATTCTCATAACCTCCCAGCTATCATTATGGGCTGTAAACTGGGTGAGTGATGTCTACCAGGAGGGCCTCCGGAGGCTGCGTTCTAGTTATAATAACAAAACACGCCCTGTTCTCTGATGTGTCTCAAAGAATAGTCAGTGGCCTTTGTTCTCCAGGCGGCGTGAGCTGCTGCCTGTAGCACAGCCTATTTGGACCCAAACTAAATGCCCCAGGCCCAGCTGATGCGTTTGCTAATGAAGCTGCCAACAGACTCCTGCTCAGGGTTTAATCTGAGTGTTCGAATAAGATTTAGCTGCTGTCTGTCACATTCAAGTTGAGGCCCCTCAATGACAAAATGGTTCTCTACTTATAACTGGTCTCAGGGTAGGAATAAGAGAGCCATGTAATGCTCAGCTCTCCAAGGCTCAGGTGACAGTGTGGGAGGAGGGGTTAGAAAGAATGTAAAAGTAGAAGGAAGGACTTTCTTTGGATGTCTACTAAGGTAATTGTTGCTGAGGGTAGGAGAGATATTTTGTTCATTGATGTAGCCCATTGTTCCTTTTAGTAACCCCAACTCATTGAGTCACACACAAAAAATATGAAAACAGAAGGGGAAAAAAAAGGGATCATCAGACGGGACAAGAAAGGCTCATAAATATGAGGTAAATATGTTGAAAAGAAATACTCCAACCAAGTACCATGCATGGAGATAACCCCTGCACAGATGTAGCCCATGGCAGTTCAGTGTCCAATTGGGTTACATAGTAATGGGAAGAAGGACTGCCTCTGACATAATCTGGTTGGTCTGCTCCTTGATCACCTCCCCCTGAGGGGGGAGCAGACTTACCAGGCTACAGAGAATGACAATGCAGCCACTCCTGATGAGATCTGATAGACTAAGATCAGAAGGAAGGAGAGGAGGACCTCCCCTATCAGGGACTTGGGGAGGAGCAAGCCTGAAGAAGGGGATGGGAGGGTGGGATCAGGAGGGGAGGGGGGGGCTTATGGGGGGATACAAAGTGAATAAAGTGTAATAAAAGACATACATAAAGAAAACAGCTCTCTAGGCATGTTCATGGAAGCAGGGAAGCTAAGAAATTTGAACAAGGTAGAAATGATGTCTCATCAATGCCCTTTCCTTTCTTGCCACACTTCTCTGAGTTAGAGCCAAGCAGAGAAGGCAGGAGAAGAGGGAAGGGGACACTGTCCCGTGTTACTCTTCCCAATGCTATAACAAAAAGACTGATTAAAGCAACCTGAGGAAGAAAGGATAGGTTTTGCCTCACAGTGTAAGGGTTTAATCAATCCGTCATGGCAGAGAGGCCATGGTGGCAGGAATGCGAGGCTGCTGGTCAGATCGCATCAGCAGGCAGAAAGCAGGGAGAGATAAATGCTATGCTCAACTTTTTCTTTTCTTTCTGTATAAGACCCCAGCCTGTGGGATGCTGCTACCCACAGGAAAAGTGGGTCTTCCCACCTGAGTTCACCTGGTCGAGAAACTCCCCCACTCATATATTCCCAAAGGTATATGTCCTAGGTGATTCTAGATCCTGTCAAGTTGAAAATCAATATTAATAGATACTATAGAGAGGCTCATAATTGTGACCAAACTCTGGAGTCCAACTTCTTAGGTCCAAAGGTCAAAGAAAGAGAACCAGAAATTTGTGAGAATCTAGAAGTCAGCAGTAAGGCTCACAAGAAGCCTGCAATTTGGCATTAACCCAGAGTCTGTCCTGTCGTTTCTGCTAGGAAGAGTCACCCTCGGTGATTGCTGAGTCCAGAACTGCCAAGCATGGGTTGACGAAGAGGAGAGTATGCTAGAGCTTTGGTGTGGCTTTATTGGATAAGCAAATTTTTTATGATCTTCATTACCTAATATAGACACCTTCCTGTGATGATGTGATGTGTGTGTGTTTGAATGCCCAGAATAGATTACTGCATGGTTTCCAACTTTTCAACTTTTCAGGCCATCTGGAGGCTTTGGATGAAAGACATCTATAATCTTAAAGTGCATTATCTGTATTATCATACCAAGTTCTGGGAAATGATTGCTCCTGTGCAGAGCTTTTCCCAGCAATGCCTAACACCAGGACAGCCTGGCTGTCTAAAAGAGGAAATTTAGAGAGGGCAGAGGTTAGGTAGAACTAACAGACAAGAGGCAGGTAATAAAGGGGTAGCCACAGGAAGGCAGAGAAAAATCAAAGCAGCCAGAGTTGAAACATGGACCTATTCAGACACTTTCAGTATGTTTCTAATGTTTAGAACTCATCATGTACTGTAGTTTGAATATGAAATGTCACCCATGAGCTCATGTGTTTCCAGCTGGTAGCCGGACAGCTTGGAAAGCTTTAGGAGGTGGAGTTTTGTCGGAGGATGTGAGCCACTAGGAGTGGGATTGATGGTTTGATAACCCTGATGCACTTCTCCTTTGCTGTCTGCTTCCTCAGTGTGGACACAAAGTGACTAGTTGCCTCCATGCTCCTGCCACCATTCCTCCCCACAATGGCAGACTGTGGCCTCTCAAACAGTGAGCTAAATTAAACCCTTTCTCCATCAAGCTGTTTCTTGTTGGGTATAAGGTCAGGCTATGAGCGAAGTAATTAATATACAATGGTACCAAAGGGAGGGAGCAAGGTAATATTGGTGCCTCCACGATTGTCAGCAGGGAAGAATGCTGAAAGACCCAGACAGGACACTTTGGACTATTTCCTTCAAGAAATAAGCATGCCTGCACACAAAGAGCATTCGCTGGGCTCTGTATTTCCATTTTAGTTCTATGATATAATTTTAGACAAATCTCTATTTTTTTTCTGTTTTTTAATGTGACATAATTATTACATCTCTATAGGAAAGGCACCAATGTCCTGTAGGCCATTGAAGGAGGTATGGCTGTAGAGCTATAGACAAGCAGAGGAATAGGATGGAGATAGAGGAGCTAGTTCTTCCTGGGTGGGAGGTTGGAGCAGCCATAAAAGCCTTCATGCTGGCCTTTGAACCCTGAGTACAAATGCTTCAGATAAACAGAAATGGTGCAGTGAATCTTCCTGTCAGAGAGCTGAGAAACCAGCATTTATTAGGGTCTTAAAGAGTTCATTCTTTCAACAAACCTTTAGCGAGAAAGCTTTATTTGTTTGTTTGTTTGTTTACATTTTGAGACAGGATCTCATTCATGTGCATTAAACTGTCCCCAAACTCACTGTATAATTCAGGATGATCTTGAACTCTTGAGCCTCTTGCTTCTACAAAGAAAGTACTGAGATTACAGATGTGTACCACTACTGGTTGCAGACTTAAAAAACAAAACAAAACAAAACTCTTTTTTTACATTTCCTTTATCTTCTTCTCCCTATTCCACCCCAATCTCTTCCAACACCAGGTAGAAGAGAGAAAGGGTTAGAGGGAGACGGGGCTCAGTTCTCTTAGCTGCTTCCTGCTGGTTAGGGTCATTAGAATCTTTGGAGCCAGTCCAATCCTCATTTCAGGAGATCCCCAACTTCTTGTCTCACAACAGCAACCAGGAGCAGCAAGCAGGAAGCAGGAGTAGCCTTCTTTCTCAGAGCCTCCATACTCTCTGGGCTTTGGCATTTATTCTCTCTCCAGAGTCCTCAGATTTAAATTATCTGTAGCTGGCTAAGAGTTCCTTTCAGAGCCTACATGAGGCAAATAGTCTGCTGCTGTGGACCATTTGAATCAGTCCCACATCCCACACCTGGAACCAAAACAAAAACATGTTTATATCTACAACATACTACATTGGATATATGTGGTGTTGGAGATAAGTCACAGGGCTTCCTGCATGCTAAATAATACCCTACCAACTGAGCTAAAGAATAAGTTATTAATAAATTAATTATTACTCAATGATAGTTAAACATTCTAGACAGACTACAATTACATTCCTTCACCAAACGTGTGCTTGTAATTGAGGGCAGGAGTTACCAACTCCCTGCTCTGGCTGCCAGGCCTTCTGCTTGTTTCCATGCTTGCCAGCCATGATGGACTTTCTAACCCCAACAGAACATAAGCCAAAGTATACTCCTTTTTCCAAAAAAGTTTTAGTAATGGTGTTTTAACTCAGCAACAGAAGTAACTAATGCAGTGGGTCTTTCCACCTTTGTTAACTCGGTCTAGAAACTCCTTCTCAGCCATGCCCACAGGTTTGTTTCTTAGGTGATTTTGGAAACTGTCAAGTTGGCAGTGTTAATCACCATGGTATCTTTAACTAGAATATCAGTAGTGGAGATGGTAAGAAATGGAAATCATTATCTGAAGGAGGTTTTTCATGGAATCTAAACTAGATTTACTAGTATATAAAGTGTGTGTGTGTGTGTGTGTGTGTGTGTGTGTGTGTGTGTAGAAAGCCTATGAGTTTGTTCCAGAGAAAGGCTAGAAGTCTATGGCATATGACCCTGAACAGGCCAACTCTTTCAAAGGAAAGGTGGCATCTCTGAGAGAGGGAAGGATCTGAGCAGAACATGCTGTAAGGAAGGAAGGAACGATCTGTCTTGAATACACTAAGTTTGAGAATTTAGTGGACACTTCATCAAATGTGCCGGGTGGGCTGAGGTGAAAGTAGGCGTCGCCACATCATGGGGAGAACTTGGCAGGTCTGAGAAGAAAATGGCCTGTGACGCTGCGTTTTTGTCCTGTGAGGGAGGGGCTCACAGCAACACTGAGCAGGGCTCTGGTGGGGTTTGTTTGTTTGTTTGTTTGTTTTTATCGGTTTTCATTTTGGAAGCCCTCATTCTTAACACCATTGTTGCTGACTAAACTAACAAGCTCAACAAATCTAGATATGCAGCTTAACAGTGGAGAGGCAAATGTGCTGGACTGGGGATTGAAGAGGTTTCTGTAAGTGAGAGACTCTAGGACCCAAGCTTGTGGAAATCAACATTAAAAACAAGACTAGATGAGACTCTTTGTTTAACTTAGGTTTTGGAGCAGGGTCTCAAGTAATCTAGGTTGTGGTCTTGAACTCATTACGTGCCTGTACCTCCCCAGTGCTGGAATTGTAGGTATGATCACCACACTGAGAGGCCTTTGGATGGAACCCAGGGCCTCTGCTCTTTAACAGCCCCCCTTTGCTGAAGTGCTTGATAAACCGGCAGGGTTATAAGAATGAATCAAGAAGACAGCACCCGGGGATGCCCGCCCTCCACCCCTCAAAACCTTACCTTAGGGTATGTGATCCACCCCTGTTTAGAATGCCTGTGTGGACATGGACATGGCAGGTGTCCCTGTGCCAAATGGTAAGGTTAGGGACTTTCAAATTGTGGACAGTCATTTGCGCATATTTGCCAAGTGCTTGGCGCTCCTGACACTGTTCCCTCTCTTGGCCTGGGTATTTCCCTGGCAGTCAGAGAAGGTGAATATTCTTGCATTGTTCTTTTTCAGAAGAAAGTGATGCTGAGGCACTTGAGAACTTGCCTTAGGCATCTGCTAGTAAACAGAGCAGCCCTAAACCCGCTCTGATATCTTAGCCTTTTCCCATTCCATTACATCAGCATCTCACACTAGACCATGTCAAAATGTGAGCTATTAAAATTTAAAAAAACAAAGACAAAACAACAGGCAAAACAAAATACACAGCTAGTTTTAAGTATACCTCAGTTTGGAAATAACTGCCAATTGAAAAATAAAACAGACCTTCAGGGTACTTTCTAGCTCATTTAAAATACAGCTTAACTTTTAATACCACCTAAACACACACACACATACCCCCAAAATAAGTAAAACACCCCCAAAACCTAATGTAAAGAATAGCTCGAATGCCAGTGTTGGTAGGAAAACCTCAACTGAGCAGTCACCGTCTTACAGCCCTGAGCTGCTATTTTTGAGGACACTGCCCGTCAGTGTTTTTGTTTGTTTGTTTTATGTGCTGAGTTGTGTCCTTCAACTCAGAAGAAAAACAAACAAACAAAACTTTCTGCATTTGCATTGGTAAAATATGAATCTGGGGGAAAAAAAAAGAAATCAGATCTCAACTAGAGAAATCTGGTTTAAATCAAAGTAACTAAATCATTAATCTGACTCTTATTCCAAACTGGAACTAGCCCAGATCCCTGCCATAATGTACAAGGAAGAGGCTGGGTACTTAGAGGGCTATTAATTCTTTCTTATTGTTGACGTTTGCACTGACGGAAAGAGATGGAGACCACGGATAAATACTGAAGGACTGGCTTTGGATATTTTTAGCTTGATTAAAATTAGGAACGATTTAAAACTATTTCAAACAGTTCTTCCCACAGAATTCTGTAAGACTCCAGCACGATTTCTGCAGGCAGGAACTTGGCTACAGGGTTTGGATGTTGGGGAAGTTTCCCATTTGGACTGAGCTTCAGCATTCAGGGTTTGCACCCCAGTCCAAACAACACTGCTCTTTGATGGAAACACAGAACGTGTCTTTTAGTGTCTTCTGAGGGAAAACCCTGGCAGTTCCTATGACCTGCTTGAGGATGTTAGAGAGAGATAGATGGTTCAAGTAAAGCGTTTGCCTTCCAGGCATGAAGACCTCAGTTCTGTCCCCAAATTAAGACAGAAAAAAACAACAGCAAAACCCACAGCTGGTTATGATAGCAGTCTTGTGATCCCAGCCTGGGAGGCAGACAGACAAGACTCCTGGTGTTCACTGGCTGGCTTGCCTAGCCTCCTGGGGGAGTTCTGGCCAGTGAGAGGCTCTGTCCCCAAAGAACAAGGTAAATGGTGCCTGACATCATCCTCTGGCTTCCACATGCATATATGCATGGGCATGTACACATGGACACATACATGAATCTGTAATGAACACACATACAATCATACTATAGGTGACAAGGCAATGCCCTGTTTATCTCTGAAGAACACTCCCAGGTGATAGCAATCACATGTTCTGAATTAGGGGTGACAATTATGTACCAAGCTTACCTTCTGTTACAGCCCTTTTCTTATGCCAGCCTCGTGATACAGAGAACTAGCTTGCTGCCTTTTAGAGCTAGAGCCAGGGAAGGGCTGGAGGGGGACCAGGTAAGATACAGTCCCAGTCTTGGACCCAGCCCCAACACTGCTATTCCTTTCTCCTACTGCTTTTGTGAGAAAGCCTGTCCTGGTGGCACTGAGAGGCAGAAAGACACTCGCTCTCCTGGGCTCTCATATTTTTCAGGGTGACTTGGACAGAACATCTCATTTTGGTTTCTCTGTTGGTCTGACTCATTTCTCCCACTCAAAGGGAAAACAAGGACTCCTGGACAGTTACCTTTCATAGCCAGTGGAGCAGGCTTGATTCACAGACTAAAATATAAAGCCCCAGTCTTGTTCTCCAATACTGTTCTTTCACCTTGAGCTCATGCTCAAGTCTATGCTTCATGCTGGGAATTTAAAGTTCAATGTTTCAGTAGGTAATCTTGATTGTCAGCTTGATGGGATTTAGACGCATGATAGAAACAAACTTCGGGGCATATCTGTGATAGGGTCTGGAGGGTTAGGTTAATTGAAGTGGAAAGACATAACTTGACGTGGAAGGACCACTCCGTTGCCGGAGTCCTGGACTGAAAAGAAAAAGCTGAGCATCCACATTCACCATTCTCTGTCATGTGACCAGCTGCCCCAAGCTCCTGCCTCCATGTCTACCCCACCACTGTAAGCTGTACCCCCAGACTATGCGCCCAACCTGAAACAAACAATAACAAAAAACCCTTCTTGAAGTAGCTTTAGCTGGAATTTTCTTGCAGTGTCAAGACAAGAAACTGACACAATGCTTTTCAAGTAAAACATCAAAGTCATCTGAGCATTAATGCTCACACACGCACTAACTCTTACATATGCACACATTTAACCAAGATCTCGTATATCTAGCTTTGTATGGTGTTCATTGATAGTGCGCAGGTAAGGTAAAAGTCTATGCTCCTGTATGATTCTCAGTGTTACTGTATATTCAAAGTTTAGTGCTCTCTCTTTCTTCCCCCCAAATGTGTGTGTGTGTGTGTGTGTGTGTGTGTGTGTGTGTGTGCATGTGTCTGTGCCGTCTTGAGGTTGACTTTAGATGTCTTCTTCTGTCATGGCTCACATATTGTTTTCCTAAGACAGGGTCTCTCATTGAACCTGGACTTTGCCATTTCTGTTAGGCTGCTGTCGCTGTCTTTGTCCTCCACCCCTGTACAACACTGAGTTTTTATGTGGGTGCTATGGATCCAAAATCAGTCCTTAGGTTTGTTCAGCAAGAACATTTCCCACTGAGCCACATTCCCAACCTCCAAACCCGTTTTACATAATCCATGGCTTTGCCTGCTCCTGTTTGCATATTACCAAAGGAGACCGAAGGCTAATAGGGTTCTGCAGAAAGAAGCTAGAGCTGTCTGCTGCTGTGCCTCATCCTACAGACTGCTGCCCGCCCAGGCAGCCTCTTGCCTAACCACTGGCCAACAGCATGTCTCAGGTAACATGGGCACATACAAGTTCCTTCAACAGCAACGCTTCTCTAACTGGAGTCAAATGGCTTCTTCTTTTTTTTTTTTTTTAACAGAGGTTAAACTGATCCAAGTGGTATTCAGTGTGTATTCTCCTTTCCTGGAACTCTCCATGCCAGTTGTCCACATATATTGGAATCTTTCTTTAATAATCAAACACAAGTAATTTTCATTTCAGTCAGAATGTACAGCATCCCTTAGAGACACAAAGGCCTGGCCAAAGACTTCACCTAACCTCTCAGACACCGTTAGAGTGTTTCTGCATTCTGCTTGTTGCCTTTGCAGTAAAGGGACGTAAGCCTGAAAGCTTAGAAAGGAGATTCCAAAACACCATCTTATTCCTATCTGGAGATGAGTCAAATGTCTCAAAATCTGAGATTCTCCATTTAAAAATTAATTATAAAATAAGGCTTGCTATGGTGAGTCAGTGAGATCAACCCTATCAGATGGCTAGCTCTCTGTGCATTATGTGAGATGAATTTGGTTCAGGAACTAATAACTGTCATCATCATATTATTATCATTATAATTAGTATTAACCACTTAATCTTCAAGCAATCTGAAAAACTTAGTGGCACTTCCAGGATTAAATCACATTGTATTTTCTGGATGAAAATATTTCTCTTTTGAGACAGGGTTTATTTAGTCTAAGCTTGATCTTAGCTGAGATCAATTCAATGGCCTTGAATTGATCCTCTTGAGTGCTGGATTAGAGGCATGTGTCATCAAGCCTAGCTTATGCTATGTTGGGGGTGGAACCTGGGACTTAGTGTATTTAAATCAGATTTTAAAAAGAAAGTTCTCAGCTCTCTTTATGAGAGTTAGTTCTCTAGAATGTTGGTAAGATATTCTAGTTTTCATAACAATCATTTTTTTGTTTTTTGTTTTGTTTTGGCATTTTTTCTGCTGTCAATGCAGCTAGAGTGTAACAGCTAGGCTTCTTTATTGCATTCAAGTCTCCTAGGGTGATGTCTAGCCCTGAGCTGGAGCGCAGGAGCCCATATGGACTCGCATAGTCACAGCCATCATTTGTGTCCTGGAGTCTTTTGTTTGCTCAGGGTTTGCTGGCTGCAAAGTTGTGGGGGTTAGAGACACCAGTGGCCACATTAATCTCAGCTCCTGCTTCCACCCCAAGGTCACCCTTTGAGGGTTATAAGAACTGTAGCTCTGCCTTTCGATGTTAATGTGTATAGGTAGGCAGAAGGTGAGCTTTGCTTGATTTCAGCCCAAGTTCTGGATAGGAGGAAGGAGCAAGAATCTTTTGAGAGTAAAGGCTATCAGAGATAAGAAATCTAGAGGCTATCCATTGTAAACAAAACAAGACTTCTCTAGATCTCCGTTAACAAAGCAGCACATTGAGAATAGGAGAAGGTGAGAGAACAAATGTTCCTGAAGATGGTGGATATTGGAGGGGGTCAGAGGAAGGCTCCTATTTTCCTGTTATCTTCTTCCTTTTAACTTTCTCCTCCTTACTTGTATGTGTGTGTGTGCCTGAGTGAATGTATGGGTACTATATACACTACAGAAACCCTTGAAAGACAGAAGAGCATGTTGAATCCCCTGAAAATGGTGTCTCAGAAGGCTGTAAACTGCATGTGAGTGCTTGGAACTGATCTGAATCTTCTGTAAGATTTTAACCATGGAGCCATCTCTCCAGTCCCCCTCTCATTTGCTACCTACAACGATTATCCCCAGCCCTGAGCCTGGCTTGCCGGCATGTCCTTGTGAGACACACTACCCCCTCTGCATCATCCCTTCTCTTAACAATTTCAAACCACAGGTGTGTAACAGAAATTTTATTCTGAAAATTATTGATTTTATTTGTGCTGATATCATCAAATCCTTAGCATGAGTTTGATTTCATGTCCAAGATGGTTAAAAATACCTCTAATCCTTAAAAACAGAAAGTCATGTTTTCCTTTCAGTAAAAGAACTCGCCCCAGAAGATTTGGACTCGGCTTAAAATTCCCACATATGATCTTGAAGATTGACTGAAAATATCTGTTCTATCTTTTCATCAAAATTTTCCCACAGTAAATGCACTAAAAGTACGCTGTCACAGGATAGGACAATTCTGAAAACCTGGCTCTAAATGATACAGTGCATCTGAAGACATCTGAACCAGGCTCTGTTTTCTTCTCTCTGAAAGGAAGAAAGAGGAAGGAAGGAAGGAAGGAAGGAAGGAAGGAAGGAAGGAAGGAAGGAAGGAAGGAAGGAAGGAAGAAGAAATTCATTTATTTCCATCTTTACATCTTAAACAAAATGAATTAATGGCTTTTACACTCTTTACACTAAAAATGGAAAGTACTTCCCGGTTGACAGCTTAAATGATAAGTTGCAGTCCACTGTTTTGAAACAGACCAAGCATAAATCTATCTTCAGCAGGAAGTTTAATTGGGAGCCATGCTGACCATTAATCCAGCACTGCCACCACACTGCTAGTGATAGAAAGATGGACGCATTGTCTTGGCTGGATGGAGCCTTCTGTGACATGCTCCTGCAGGCTTGGGTAAGCAGGCATTTAGGGAAGGTGTGGATCCTGCTTGAGATGAAGCAGGCATCTGGGTCTGGAGGGAGCAAGGCCTGTCTGGACAGAAGTGAGCCTCAGGAACAGCTCTGGCATAGGGTGCTGTATGAGGAAGGAGTGGGGAAGCAGAGCAGCAGGCTTCTGGGGGATTTCGTCTGCTGATGGCCTCCATGGACAGTTAGTTCTTGAATCTTTTAAGTTTCCTAAGACTCGAGTGGGAGGGACTGAAGCTCTTATTCAGAGCTCTGAAAAATTTTTCCCTGAAGAAAAGCAAACCAGAAAACAACAGGAGCCTCTAACTCTGAGGATGCAGAGACTGCGATTGAGACCATTCCAGGAGAGGAAGTTTTAAGGCCAAAATTAAAATAGAACATTTGTTCCTTACAATTTGACTTCAGAATCCCCCAAGACTCCTTCCCTGAGAAGCCTTAGTTTTCGTGTGAGAGATATTGTACGCGCCATATGGATTCCTTTTTTTTTTATGGTTTACATCTTAAATTTGCTAAGAATGTCTTCCGAGACACAGCACCTTACTTTCCACAGAACTCCCAAGAGATCGCAGGTACCTCCAAAACACACTGAGTTTGCTCTGTGAGATGTCAACATGCAGTGTAGAATGCTAGTTAGCAAGAAGATACTCAGGTAACATTAAAGCTGTGCACATTGTGATAACAGCAACCGCAGTAACTATTGGCACTAATGTGTGTTGGAAGTGAACAGGCAGGCAGCCTTGCCTTGGCATTAGGCTTTTGTGATCCCAGCCTCAGCAGGACAAATGCAGGAGACTAAATGGATTAAACAGCAGACCTGTTGGGTTAGTACCACGTGGATTAGGGACTGGGGACTTGCTTATTGGGCAGACACAGGAGCAGAAGGAGGGATCTAGAGTGGGAGGGTCCTGCTGTCCTCATCACATTTGTCCACATTTGCTGCTGGCGCCTCCAAGGCTGAGCTCCTGCACAGACTTCAAATAGTCTCTGGGGTGTTGCTTTCAAGGGGAGTGTTCTCCACCCAGGCTGACAAGCTGTTCTAGACTTCTCTGTCAACCAGGGAGTTACAGATGCCCTAAGACTGCTTGGTGGTCTTCTCCCTGGCTTTCAGCTGGAACCTGAGACACTCTTCTTTGCAAGATTTGGTTAAGTAAGAACCCCCCACTCCAGGTCTTTCTATCTCACCTTTCTTCCATAAGGTTTCTGGCCCTCTGCCCAAAGTTTGGCTATGAGTCTCAGTATCTCCTTCAATACCCTGGTGGGTAGAATCTTTCAGAGGTCCTCTGTGGAAGGCTCCTGTCCTAAGCCTTTTCTTTTCCTACTGCTGATGTCTATCCTGTTTGCCCTTCTGAATGAGGATTAAGCATCTTCCCTAGGGTCTTTCTCGCTCTTTAGTATCTTTAGGACTTTAGAATTTAGTATGTTTAACCTATATTAAATGGCTAATATCCACTTATAAGTGAGTATATATCATATGTGTCTTTCTGCTTCTGGGTTACCTTACTCAGGAAGAAGAGGGAGATAGAAAGACCTGGAGGGGACAGGAACTCCACAAGGATTTTGGGCCCAGGAGGGCCTGCAGAGACTGATACTCCAACCAAAGACCATGCATGGAGAAGACCTAGACCCCCTGTTCAGAGGAAGTCCATAGGATGCTCAGTTTCAAAGTGGTTTCCATAGTAAGGGGGGCAGTGACTATCTCTGACATGAACTCAGTGGCTGGCTCTTTGATCACCTCCCCCTGGGGGGTGCAGCTTTGCCAGGCCACAGAGGAAGATAATGCATCAGGCCTTGATGAGACCTGATAAGCTAGGGCCAAAGAGAAGGGGAGGAGGTCCTCCCCTATGAGAGGACTAGGGAAAGGGCATAGGGGGAGGAAAGGGAGGGTGGGTGGGACTGGGAGGAGACAAAGGAGGGGGCCACATCTGGGGTACAAAGTGAATAAGTAAGTAAATAAATAAATAAACAATGAAAAAGGAAACCATCTCTTCACTTTCTAAACAGTCCGAAAGCTGAGAACAATTACTCTCACTGTCTCTTTCATTTGCCGATTCATGGAAATCTGACCTAGGGCTTGACATACACTCTCAATGATGGAATAGGAAGGAAGAAAGAACAAGGACCCAAGACTTGAAGACCTTGTAGCTTGTTTATATGATAGTGTTGTTTCATTGGTTGATTCATAGTTAGAATACCTTTTTTCTGCATCTTTCTTGAAGAATATTCTAGCATATATCAAATATATGTGTAAATATTCATGTGTATAAATGTAGACACATATAATGTATAAATGTGTATAAATGTGTCTATAGACACATAACAATCTGATACATTATGTCAATAAAAGTTTGATAATATTCACATGAAGACGCTATTCAATAAATGACTACATTTATAGCAACTCAAAGAAGTGAAAAAACAAGAAACATCATTTCATGAGCAGCAGCAGCTATGACTGAGTCTCTGGGAACGCACTGGCCTGAAAAGCCTTATGGGAACTGCCTTTCCATCTTCACTGGAGCTACCTCTCCCAACATTCTGTCTGTGTATCATGCTTGTTGGCTTTGGTAGCAGACAATGTCTCAACCGAGAGTTAGTCAGTGGGAACTCTACAATCACAGTGTAACTGTGGCCTGGGCTATGGAGATGGCTGTTAGTCCAGCCTCTTGTTTGGGTCAGATTTCCATGAATCTGAAATGAAAAAGACAGGGATGACCTGAATTCAACCCCAGAACCCATGCAAAATCCAGTGTGCGAGCCTACCTTTTTAATCCTGGCACTGGAGCAGAAGGAGCCCTCGCTGCCAGTTTAGTTCAATCTGAGAGACCAACGAGAGACTCTATTTCAAAATAAAAAGGACGATGCCTGAGGAATGACCCCTGAGGTTGACCTCCACACTCATAAGCACCTGTCTTCATATGCTCTTCACACCCAAAAAGTAGCTGTCAACCTAGTAAATGCAAATGATGTAGGATGTGCCATATGGACCACTTGGATGGCTTTACCTCAGCTCCTCACCACAGAGCTGGCTGGGTGTGATGGCTTGTTAACTGGCTGTGTGGGTGGGGACTGCCTCTTGACTTTCAAGTCTATGGGCTCAGCTGTGATCAGAGGCAACGTGCACACCACCTGAAAATGACCTGATTACACGTGAATGCTGTTGCCTCTCGGTCTGCCTCAGCGTTTCCATCACCATCTATCACCCTAATACTTCCACTTTCCCTCACCTTTCCTCACAAAGTTTATGTCCAAGACACTGGATCATCTCCACTGTTCCTTCTTTCTGGATCAAGTCCAAATTGTCCATAATTCATTTTAGCTCTGTTCTAAGCAAAACACAACTTTCTAATCAGGGCCTGTTTGAAGCTGAATTGGAGACAGGATCTAGCTTCTGCCTCTTGAATGTCACCTACCTTGATTCAGTCTCTAGCATCACCCTGGAAAGTAGTTTGTCTTGGACTAAAATGCAGTAAATGAGGCACAGAGAAGCTTAAGACTCTGAGTTGCCTGAAGCCAGGAACAATTTAGCTTTCCATTCTCCAATCCAGCTTTTACTAGACAACAATGCTCTATCTCCAGGGGAAAAGAAAGCAGCTTATGAACTTTGGGAGAGCTGAGTGAGTGGACACTAGGACTTTGTTTAATAAGAATGTAAATGGTGCCTTACCGTTTTTTGGGTTTTTGTTTGTTTGTTTGTTTGTTTTTGTTTTTTAGGGTCTCACTGTGTTGCCCTGGCTATCCTGCTGGAACTTGCTTTGTAGATCAGGCTATCCTTGAATCCAGAGATTAGCCTGCCTCTGCCTCCCAAGTGTTGGAATTAAAGGTGTGTGCTACCACATACACAGGTGTGTGACTTACTTTTTAAGTAGATATGGTTATGCAGCCTTGGGCAAAGAGCTACCTGCATAATGAGTGATTTGGGCAACATTCTAGGACCAGTAAAGGACAATGGTGTTTTACAAAAAAACTTTCCAGCTCAAGTGTTTGGTGTGGGCTGCTTTCTGGTTCATTTGGGACTTTAAAAAAAGGATTATCAAAACAACTTTAAACCCCCTGAAAGGAAGTGAATTCTTCAGTCTTGTTACACTAAGGAATATTCAGATTATTAAGGAAGGATAAAATGTCCAGCTGCCTGGAGATACACAAAGTGAGTATGCGGCCTGCTGTGCAAACATGAGGAACTGAGTTTAATCCTAGCACCCGGGGTTCAGTGGCACATGCTTGTAATCGCCAGCACTGGGGAGGCAGGAGAAGGATCTGTGGGGCTCGTTGGCCATGGCTGGCCTAGACCAGTGAGAATCCCTATTTCTAAAAATCAGTGAAGCAAAACCAAAGGTGGATGGATGGTGCCTGTGGAATGATGTCTGAGATTGTCCTCTGGTTTCTACATGCTTTGGTACATACATAACATTAAACATACTCAAACCACACACACACACACACACACACACACAGAAGGAGCTGGGGAAGGATGGAATCTCTGGATGCAATTCCTGGGCTCTCTGTGCCTCTCTTCTAATGCTGTGTATATTGGAGAGTAAGGTCCACTGTGGGTCACTCTTTTCAGCCTCATGCTCACATCAGAGTTCATGGGAATTAGTAATGTAAAAACACTAGTCCTTGCCTTTCATTTCCCTCTAAGATGGCAGTGTCCTGGGCTTTGTCTGAGTCTTGCAGTCCTAGGATGGACACACTCAGATGACTGCGACTTGAAAGAAGAATTCTTACTGTACCCAGCTCTTTGCTAAGAGGCTGCTGCCTCTGGGACAGATGACCCTTTGCAGGTCTGGCTTTGCCTGTCTTTCATCGGTGCTGCTCCTTAAAGACTGTGACTCACTGGCATTCTCTGTGAGAGCTAAGGAAGTAGTTTCGTGTTTTAGAAGAGGCATTTTTAGGGTTTTGTCAAATCTGTCAAAAGCAAGTCCCCAGAGGGGGAAAACTTCTCTCCACCACAGGCCAGTGCATGTCTCCTGGTCCCTAGCATCCTGAATGCCCCTCAGAAGACAGCACAGTGCAGGTCCTAGGGACAGAGTCCTGTCCACAGAGAAGCCCGGAGCACTTTAGAGGTCAGGAACAAGGCTCAGAGTTCAGCCTGTACCTCCTCTGAGTGCTTTGCCCTGGGTCCAGCCCAGAAGCAGCGGTGACAGTTAACAGCTAGATTCTTGGAGCCTTGGAAATTTGATCTCCACATCAGTCCACAGACCATCAAACCTGTGACCCTGGGGTGAAAGTCCCCATGTTTTGTTACCTCTGCTGGCTGGGCCAGTCCCGCAAAGCACTGCTTTTCAATCTATATTCACACCCTCCACACAAGGCAGCTGACAACGCTAATAAATGTGGCCGTCCTCGGGATGGGGCTGTGACAGGCTCAATAAGGAGAGGACTGATTTGTTGCTTTGGGGTTGAAAGCTCAGACTTTCATGAAACAAAAATATTATATTCAGGGTAATGATTTATGGCCTCAACTTGCATTTGATTGCAGGCCATAAATACCGACAAATGGTACTTAGGCATCTCTTGAGGACATTAGGGACACACTCAAGTTTATTTTATATGGCAATTATGAATTCAATGAAAGCACAGACCTTGCTTGAAAGGCACTATTTCCCGAAAAGAAGTCTGTGCAGTTGACAAAGCTCAAGAGTAATTTCCGCATCCCACAACCTCACCTGTGATGCCAAGCATGCAAACAAATCTGAAGAGAAAGCAGTAGGTGCTCTGACATAGATGCCATCCTTTAAAATTATTTCCTGCCATATGCTTCTTGCTCAAATGCATAGCCTGTTCTGGTGTTGCCTCTTCAAAGTTCTAAAACAGCTGAGTTGTACTGGGAATGTATAGGCAGGAACTGTGGAATGAGCTATAATTTCTTCATGCCTGATGTTGTCAGCTTTAAAGCAGGGATACATTCTTCCTGGATACTTAGGGCCTCATTCCCTCCATCTTTCCTGTACTCTTTTCCCTTCCTATCTTTCCTTCCTTTTTTCCTTTCTCTAATCTTTTATTCCTTCCTTTCTTACTCTTTCCCTCCCTCTCTCCCTTTCTCTCTACTTTCCCTTTCCTTCCTTTCTTCACTTACTTTATTTTCTTTCCTCCTTTGTCCTTTTATTCCTTCCTTCCTTTCTTCTTTCTCTATTTCCCCTCCCCTCTTCCTCTCTTCCCCCTCAGTCCCTCCTTTTCTTCCTCCTTCCCTCCCTCTTTCTTTTCCTTCCTTTTTCTTCCTCCTTCCCTCTTTCTTTCTGTCTCATCTTCCTCTTTCTGTTTCGGATAGAATCCTCTTTTGTGCCACCCCCCCCCCAAGCCTATGTGTCTTTTAATTAGCTGCCTCTTCTAGAACAATCTTCCCATACGTCTTCCCTGGACTTTGTTCTCATTTCTCCTGTTCATTTGGCCACCGCAGTCTTGTGTGGCTGACACACCATTGTCTTTCTATAACTGAAGGACAAGATAACCAGAAGGAAGGAAATGGGAACCTTGAGATTAGGTACCTTCATCTATATCACAGAGATTTTTCAGTCCCAGGAGGAATTTATTTATATTCCCCAATGCTTAACACTTTCCTAATTAATATTTTTAAAGCAGTGAATACAATTGTTCCATGATACTGATTTGATCTCTGTGGAAATGGAGGCTCTCTAAAAGCTTCCATTGAGGTATATGAATTGGAGCCAGGAGCTTTTTGAACACCCCATTAAAGGAGAGCCCCACTGCAGACTGGGCAGCCCAGGTGTGCTGATGTGTGCAGTGATATTGTGCTTGGCCTCTCCTTCCCTGTCTAATTCAAGAGACTTCCCAGAAGATAGAAACCAATTAACTCTTTATTTTGGCAGCAATCATCCTAGGTATTCTTTTAATGGGCATTATCCCTGTTAAATTATAGATGAGATGAATAGTAATCGAGTGCCATTATCGGAGTTATTTATTCATGGGACATCGTCTGTAACATGCCCACACTAGGTCTCTCCTCATTTGGTATCGATCAATCGCTTTAAACAGGACGCTAAGGAATCAGTGATGCCAGCATCCCTGTCGGTGTCTCTTGTTGGGTGTCTGCCAGGCTGGGGACAAACTCTTCATGTGTGGTGTGCATATGTATTCATGTGTGCATTCTTTGGTGTGTGAGCACATATGTAGCTTTGTGTATGTGAAGACCAGAGGACGACCTCGGATGGCACTAGGCTCTACCCTCTTTGTTTTCTAAGATAGGGGCGCTCATGGGGCCTGGAGCCCACTGATTCGATAGACCAGCTGGGCGGCCAGGTGCAGGGATCCCCTGCCTTCAGGTGCTGACCACAGGCAGCTGGTAATGTGGGTGCTGTGTTTCTGAGCTTGAGCTGTCGTGCTTGCAAGACAAGTACTCTGATGGCTGAACCATCCTCAGCCCTTTCCAATGATTTCAAATCTTCCTAACAAGGGAATGAAGTGGGGTTCGGGAACCCTTTCCATCCACAGGGTAAAAGTACAGTGCCAGTTTGCCTGTTTCACACCTAAATGCATCTCAGTGACAATGCCATCTTATTTGTAAAATGTTGGTTTTTATTTATGTGTCTCTGTGAGTATATGCCACGTATTTGAGGGTACCTTGGTTTGTGGGAGAGGGAGTCAGCTCCCCTGGAGATGGGATTACAGCTGGTTTTACCCTAACCCTGACATAGGTGCTGGGAACTGAATTCGGACCTCCTGCAAGACCAAGAGTGCTCTTTCTGGCAGAGCTGTCTCTCTAGCGCCATCATTCTTTCTGCTGTGACACTGTGACTAGTCCCCATGTGAAGTGGAAGAACAGACCCCACATTTCCACCCCGTAGGTAATGACACTCACATATCTTTTCTGACTTTGCTTGCAAAGCAAGGGATGGCTCTGCTGGCTCCAGAAGCACACGACCAAGGCTTTGGTAGCTAATCAGCATTCTGCCTAGAAGCAATTAAAGATGATATAGCCAGGGCTCTATTTTTATTTATACTGTGTAATGAGGCTCCAAATTAAAAAAGTTACATCCTAATCTCCACTAATGTAAAGTGCTGCTGTCTTGGGAGTGCAGTGGTCTAGATTAGGTGACAAATTTATCATTTTTACACTTCTTTCTGTGCCAAGATTCAGCATTTCCCAAGGACAAGTGCTGATGCAAATAGCGGAGCTGCCTACCTAGCTCTGCTGCTCTTCTTTCCCTTTGGGGAAGGGGTTTCACTTGAGTAATAAGACATGATGAAATGCACATTTGTGGGCAATTACGGCACACCTTGGGTGGTATTAGAAAGCATAAGGTCAAAAGAGGGGGGCTTTACCTTCCTAAGGAGTGTGATAATGACCCCAAGACACACAGCTTGGGCTCCTTATTACAACGGCAAGATGGAATACATTAACATACAGAAAACAAGGAATAAAGGCATAAGTGGGAATTGATGGGTGGGGGTCTGAAATCAGTATCAGACAATCATGGCTCTTTGTGTTTGATGTCTAAAGCACAGGAATTCAGAATGGATTTCTCCCTCATGGGGCTTCACTGCTCTCTCATGCACAATCAGAACCGATTGTCGAAAAGATCTGACAGTCCTTCCCTTCTCTTTTTCCTCCTTTCTTTCCGCCTGCCTGCCTGTTTCCTTTCCCCTATTTCCTTTCTTCTTTCTTGCTCTCTCTTTCTTTTTCACTCTCCCTTTCTTTCTCTCTCTTTCTTCTTTCTTTTCTTCCTTCTCTTTCTTTCTTTGTTCTTTCTTTCTCTCTCTCTTTCTTTTCTTTATCTTTTGAACCAGGGTCTCATATATTCCAGAAGGGCCTGCATCTTGCTACCTAGCTTGGGATAAACAGGATTTACATGTGCTAATCAAACTCTTTACCAACTGAACCAAATTCCAGCCCTTTCAGAACTTTTTAGTGATATTGTTAAGAACTAGAAAAACAATTGCTTGATTGTTGGAAGATAACTTTGCCAAATCTGGTGGCCATCAGGGGTCTGACCTGATGCTAGCCCTCGGCTTAAGATCAGAATTTTGAGAATGGGTAACCCCTATGGGTAAACTGAGTAATAATCACTTGTTTACTTAAATATTTTAAAGTAATTTTTCTCACTGCCATAGTACCCACCAAGTAAGCTAAGCTGGCTGGCCAGTGAGTTCCAGGGATCCACCTGCCACAATTTTCTTAGCACTGGGATTTTAAGTGAACACCATGATGTATGGCTTTTTTTTTTTTTTTAAAACATGGGCTTTAAGCGCAATCGTGTTTTCTTATACTTTCTTTTACGGGGTTAGTGATGGGACATATTCAATAATGACGATCAGGCGCACAACAGATTTTATATGAAAGAGGTTTATTAGATGGAGATGAGGAGAGAGAGAAAAGGGAGAACAGGACATGATGGGGGGGAAAAAGAGAGGGGTGCCCCAACAGAGAAAGGGGAGAGGGCAAGAGAGAGCAAGAGGGAGCAAGTGCAAGAGAGGGCAAGAGAAGGACAGGAGAAGGCAAGAGTCGGTCCCTTAAAGGAACAAGGAATCCACGCCTTCCAGGTGTGGCCATCTGGCAGGTGACACATGATGACATCATAGGTTGCTAGGCAACCCAGAAGCAGGTGCTTAAATACTAACAGGGAGCCACAGCATAGGCTACACACACACACACACACACACACACGAGAGAGGAGAGAGGAAAGAGAGTGAATGATGTGATGTACTGCAAATGAGATGCCTACAGTTTTTAGATGCTGGGGAGAGACATGACATAGATTCTGCCTGTAGCTGCAGAGGCCTAGATGATGGAGACTTTTGAATTTTTAAACTCGCAGGAATAAGTTTCTTCTGTTTTAAGCATCGTAGTTTTAGGTAGACTATCACATGCTCACAGACACAAATTTAAGTGCCCAAATGTTTTATCGCAGTTGGGCAAGAATCTGGAGGTGCCATCAGAACTTTGGCAGTTGGACCAATAGCCTTATCATGCCAACTCCATCCCTGCACTGTTGTCAGATAAAGTTGTCTTCTGTGAGCATGTTCCTGGAGAGGGACACACCCTGTGGGGTTTGATCTTGTTTCACTTGGGCAATTAGATCTTCTCCATAGAATGTTGACATCCTTTGAAGGTGTTTCCTTGGGCCAAATACAATTGTTACCCATGACAGGCAAGTTGTTCTCTAGCCTAGATCCAGAAGGACATTTAGACTTTGTTGCATGGGCACAAACTGACATGTTGCTCTAGGAGGGCTGGAATGGAGAAACTGACATCCAGAGACAGTTGGAAACTGAAGGAATGGAGCAAGGTCATGTTGCAGACAGCTGCACGTGGCCTTGGAAAACCCATAGCTTGCATGACTTCCCTGCTAGGGAGAGGGTTCAATAAGTAAAATGCCAAGGAGCTTCGAGGACTATTTAACTAATACATTTATTTAACTAATAAATGACTAAGGAGCTAGGTGTATATTCAATCAGTAACATGCTTACCACATAAATATGAGGACCTGAGTTCAAGCACCATAAACCGTGTAAAAATTCATGTGAGTAGTGTATCTGTGTAATCCCAGCATTAAGAAGTAGAGACAGAAGGGTGTGTGGCACCTGGTAGCCAGCTAGTCTAATGGAATTGATGGAATTGCTGAGTCTGTGAGAGGCTTGTCGCATAAACGAGGCAGAAAAAAATTTGGAAGACAATCAGAAGTTAGCTTCTGACCCCCACATGCACAAACACACACGTGCATGCACAAGAGAGAGAGAGAGAGAGAGAGAGAGAGAGAGAGAGAGAGAGCACACACACGGCATCAAAACGAGCAGGCAAAGGGCCATAGGGCATGCATAAGCAAGCATCCTGCCTCCTCTTCCCATGACCGCAGTTTGCCGCCTTCTTCCACAGATACCTACCTACCTGCTGTTCAACCGTCTTTACGGAGTTTGGTCTCCAGTCCTCCATACCCTTCCCAGAGGTCAGCGGGCCGGGCTGGAAGTTCCAAACTATGAGACTGGATAACCTGGTCGTTTTGGCAACTGGCATCAACCTGACGACCCCATCTCAGTAATCTCAGTAGTCTCACTAACCTAAACTCAGGAGTTATCAAGGGGGCTCCTTATAAATAGAACGGTTCAGTAGCTGTGCCTATGCAAACTTTCCATTTCTGCCTTTTTAGTTATCTGTGGTCAACCATGTTCTGACAGCCAGCTGGAAAATTCCAGGAGTAAACATTACATTTTAAACTGCAGTGTCCTGAGTAGTGTTGCAGAAGCTCATGCCACCTGCCTGCCCAAACTGGATGTGAACCTAGTCATACCTTTCGAAGCCACTGAAGTCGCCACTTGCCCCAGGATTCACTTGGTGGCCATCTTGCCTTTCAGACCCTCCACAGTGCAATCAAGCAATTCTGTTTCACTTAGTAACAGCTGCAAAGCACAAGAGAAGAAAGTGGCCCCCAGTGCACAAAGCACAGCAGCGGAGACTGACTCTGGAGAAGGGACAGGAAGGGAAAGATGTGTGCGACGGCAGAGGGTGCTACCTGCTGTTTGCAAGGCGTTCCTCTGCAAAGGGGAACTATTATGGAAAAGACACACAAGCCCTTGGGATGTCAGACCCCCCCTCTGCAGAAAGAACTTCCCATTACATCACAGCGCCATCGCCGACTGTCCGCAGTGCAAGCGTACTGTGCCTCGTAAACGGTCCTCTTAGTATGTGTGGAGATGCTCACATTCTCTCTCCCTCTCTCTCAAGAAGTTTAGTCAATAAAAGAAGTAACCCTCTGTTTTCACTCTTGTTACCTGTAATGTTTTGACTCCTATGAGTCTCACTGAGTCCACTGAGTCTTTCAGCATCGGAACCTTTCTCCATCTCTCTTCAGGGTAGAAAAAAGCCAACTGTTTTCCTCCCACATCCCTCGCATTTATTCTGGAAGGGCCTGTGCTTCCTGTTGAGACCTCAGCAGGTAGCCTTTTACGATACAGGAAAAATTCCTCTATCTAAGAAACACATCCCTCCAGGTGTTCTGTTTCACAGGCAATTTAGTAATCATCTAGGGACTCAAGGAAAAAGGAGATTTTTATTTGTTTACTTCTTAAGGCTACTATGAAAGAAAATCAATATTAGCTGGGGTTATTACTGTGGTGGAAAAGTTCAATGCTGAAAATTTCACTTCTAAATTCCTATGCTAATGGGATTCTTGAGGGGAGAAATAAAGACTGAATGAGATTTCAGGGTTTCGTTCTGTAAGAAAGCAAGAGACCTGGCTGGCACACTGTTCATGTGATGTTCTCTGTTGAGTTAGGATACAGTAAGACTGTATTCACCGGATGTAAGTACCCGTCTCAGACCACTACCATCCAGAACAGTCTGTTCAATCACCCTCCCTTCTCCAATAAGTATCCACTCTGTGATATTTTGTTACAGCAACAGAAGACTAAGATGACTAGCTATAAAATATGATTTTAAGGAATAGATTTTTCTTTTACATTTAGAATAAATGCTTGTCCACATTTAGATTAATTTTTCATGACTGAGCCTTTGCTCTATGACCAAAGCCTGGGCTGTTGCAAGCATTGGAGAAGATCCTGGGTCTTGCCTGCACAGAGGAAGATGATCAGGTCAACAGGGTTAAGAAACTTGGTGAGAACTTTGAAACCAAGTCATCCTCTTCAAAAGTGGTGTGTTCTTTCTGCATAAAAATAGGATCAAAAGATTTACACTTCCATAGCAGATGTAAATCTTAGCCTATAAATCCAGGTGGCTTTCTTTTCATAAATCATCTTAACACTGTTGCCAAGCCCATCTCCCGGAGGGCTGGAGGGAATAAAAGCCGGCCTACTGGGCCTTTCTCTTCCTGCCCTGCAGCAGATTTAAGCAAAGCTTGAGGGGTGGGGGTAAGGTGGGTGGGACCAACATGGCAAAGCGTCATGTCTGTGTGCCTCAGACATGGTGGCTTCCGAGTGGCCGACTGTCCCAGCCCATGTCACTCATTATCTGTGACTTCTATACAGAGCCCAGACATCCTGATGGTAAGTTCATGTATGTATCCTGCTTCTGCTGCCGCCACCTCTGAACTTTCAACATAGTCCAATGGCTCTTTAGGAATCCTTTAGGCTTTCAGCATCACTTTGGGGTTGCTGAGGCAGCCAGCCTTGTGGACTGAGTAGCTGTGCATTCTTATTTTCTGCAGTATGAACACAGTTCCTGTCGGACTGACTACCCCAACTGCTATGTAAGCCAATCTAATACATTTCTTTTTAATATATATTCTTTTAATATATATTCATCCTATCAGTGCTGATAGGCTCATCCTATCGAGCCTGACCAATGGATAGACTATGCGGTCTTTCTTTAGCCACCTTTTTCCCCAATGAACTTAGAACACAAACAGCTCTTTCAGGGAACATTTCCAGCAGTGTGTGTAGCTTGATATTTTCCAGCCTTGGCAAAGTTAAGGCCGACTAGTGTGAAATCCCCATTAAGTTTTTCTAAACACACCCAGGACATCAGCCTTCACTGATTCCCATCCCTGTGGCTTGTGATGCACAGAGATGCTCATTCTCATACTCACAGAAATAGTGCTGCAGGCGTCATTTTTCCTTTTTGTATTTACTAATCTCTCCTGCCCTATCAGATAATGTTCAGGTGATAAGCTTGTTTCTGAAGTCGTTATGGCAATGCACGGAACCATCCTTTTTCTTAAAACTCCCAGTAACAATGGCTGAGAGCTGCTATGCATGTTTTGATGGCTAAGTTGACTGGCTTCTCTGTGTTGATTCTTCCCACGGAGCTTTCGGTGCACCTTAGAACTTGGGCCTAATGTGTAGGTTCTTTGGAAGATCTGATGGACTGGAGCGCACCTCTGTCCACTCAGTTATTTGACCACAGAGACCAGAATAACTGGTTTGTGATATAAATATATTCATTGAGAAAGTGGACATTACAACCCACAGGGAAGGCACAGGATCCCCCAAGCTCTGTGGTTCCAATATGGCCACGCACAGCACTTTAATCAGTATGTTTCTGTATTTTCTCTCTCCCTGTCACTAGTAAATCTGTGAGCTGTTAGCTCACACAGGGCATGTGTTGGGATGCACTCACAGTAGACCTCATCTTTTGGGATCATTTTATTTCCTCAGTTTAGTGCCTCCTTACTAAAATAGAGCACTCTATAATTTTTTCTAAAGATTCTATCAGTCTTGATCCAGTGTGCTAAGTGATAAATGACAGTAGGCTGGCCACAGAGGGGAAGCTGGCAATGAGTCATGCTGTCTCCTAGTAACCAGTCAGTAAATAGCTTCCAGGGAGCACCTAAGGCCCACAGCACATTTGCCTCTGCTCCTGACTGTGGGCAGGTTCCCCTAATCTATATCTGTGCACATATCTTCCTTAAGAACTTATCGGAAGACAGAGAAAGTGGGATTTGTTTGTCTGTTGCCTCCTTCAAAGCCTCAGGGAAAGCTTGCTTAAAACCCCTGGTCGTTGACCCATTGCTCTGTGCTTTGCTTGCCCTCAACTCTTACAAAGCAGTTTTTGATGTCTGTCAATTTTCCTGATGGACAGACTGTACTACATAACCAATAAATCAGTTTATTTTGCTACGTGGCACCATAATTCCGGAGGGCGCTCTGCAGACCTGGTGTGGCAGCAGGCTCTGAGTTATCTCCGGACTCTGTGAACAGAGGGAACTCTGTCTTCTTTTCTCATCTCAAACACCTACATGTGAATAGGGAAGGCTGGCTGAGCAGTTTGGTTTCGACTGTGAGTGGAAAAGCACTTACAAACAAGGAAAGTCCTCGGAGGCTACACATCTCTTTTAATGCCACCTGGAAGGGTCAGTGGCGGGGGGGCACTGGATATCAAAGTCATCAGATTTCTTCCCCCATCTCCAAATAAACTGAAGTTTTCCCAAAGCTTAGAAAGTAATTATAAGTCTTTATCTTCTACGTCTCACTACCAACAATAAGAAACCATCACCAATCCTGAGAAACTGTTTCATTCCATTTAATCTTGTCTTTTTAATTAATGGCACAGCCATCCCTTCCAGTGCCTGTTCCACATTCAAACATGATGTGGGCTTTTGATAGATGATCATTTTAATCATTCCGCAAATTTCGTGAACTGGGGTTTTGCTCTAGATCTGTAGCCCAAGGGTTAGAGAGGCTAAACAAACCGCCCCGTGTTGCAAAACTAACAAACTACATAGCTGAGACTTGAACCTGCTATTTCCTGGCTCTGAGATTCATAATCATAATCCCTTTCTGCAAGCTTTGAATCTGAAGTGAATTGAAGGAGAAAACTTCAGTGTTTATTAATCTGGCTAAAGTGTCATAGAATTATATGACAACCGTAAATGCAGGCTTGGGTTAGGATCAGAAAGCACTTAACCCTGGAGTTTTCACCTGCAATTCACAGACTCTACACCTTGGGTGCCTCTAATGCAGGCTTTAGAGGCACCCAAGGGGGAAAAGAGGTGGAGGGAAGTTGGGAGCTGCAGGGACAGCTCAGGACTTTTAGTTCCTGATTCTGGAGGCAGGCACTTTCTGTTTTCTTCTCATACTAGAGTTTCATGTGGGTCTCATTAAGCTGCAGAGATCGTGGGGGAAGCTCAACGTTCTCGAAGAAAATAAAGACCAATAATCACTGCGTTAACCTGTATCTGCTGTTTCCTAGCATCAGGAAATACATTTAGACAGCCTGTTCTCTTGCTGTTGTGTTAACCTCTCCTGGGGAGATAGGAACGTATGTCTGCTCATTCCTCAGTGAGAAAGACCAAAGAACAACTCAATCCAAGTCCAACTTGGTAAACCACTGCATTTATAGGAATTACTTACAGAACATTCATGAGGGGGTTACAGGATCATAGGTGACCCCAAACAGCTTCACCTCCTCATCATGGATAATGAAAAGCCTCATCATGGAGTACCCCTTCTACTCCTGAAATCTCCCAGATTTGTTGCAGGTACAGAGGGCAGGAAAGAATACTGGCTACAATCTCAGGTAAGGGTCCTGTGACCCTCCCTTCTCTAGGGGGTGTCAATAGCTCTATTACCATTGTCATTACTGTAGTCTTGGCTACTTCTGTACTGTTCACTCAATTAGTTGCCATGGCTACAGGCCAAGGTAATCTGATCTAAAATGGCATGTGGTGATCATGTTATGTCCAGGGGACAGAAGGCACACTATAATGATTATAATCATAGCCCTCTGAGCTGGGAGCACCCCAAGTATTTCTTAGCCCTACCCCTGCAAAATCAGCGTTTCCTCCCTAATTATGCTCACAGCATGGAGGGCAAACCATCAGCAACACCCCATACTCTTTTTAGCCTTACTATGTTTCTTCATAATAAGCTAAAGTCTGCCTTTCATATCTCTGGGAGCCAAGTGGCAGAAAGTTTTTCTTCAGAGCAGGCTGACACACTCCAAAAAAGCTCCGCTGTTGCTTCCCACTTAAAGATTCCAGTGCAGAATTAAACAAATTTCGGTAGTATTTTAAGTCATGTATTATCCCTTAAACTTTGATTACATACAATGGTTAATCTTCGTAATCAATTTGACAGGATCCAGAGTCACCTAGGAGACAAGCTATAACAGGACAGATGAAAATACTTTAAAGTGGTACTTGTGTCTCTTAGTTGACTATCAGGCTAGTGAGACAACGGACCTCAAAGAATAGAAAATTCCCCAGCAATCTTAAACTGGAAAAGGGAAAATGCTGTCATCCTACAAATGCCGAAAAAAGACTTTTGTTTCCTGAAACCAGATTTCACACAGTTCCAACATATTGTCAGACCACCTTATAGGATGATACTGAAGCCCAGACAATGACGGGCCTGTGATGGGCGTTGACCGGAACGGATTACATGTGCACACCCTTGGCACTCTGCCTAAACTTTAATACCACGTCAGGACCCTGGAGATAAACTTGGCCAAGGTAGTTCACAGGAGCTCTTTGTTCCTCTTCCAAATATGGACACACGGAAAAAGACAATCTCTCTTTTCTGTTTTCCACTATTAATTGCCTTATTGAGGATGGTGGCTGGACCTGGCTTGAGACACAGGTTTGATAACAAAAGTAAGATGAGCACTCTTGACTGATGCAAAGCATTCCTGCTTCTTGCTCTTGCCAGCTACAATGGATTGTGCTCTTCAGCTATGGACCAAAATAAACCGTTCCTTCCTTGAGTTGTTTTAGTCAGATTCTTTGTCACAGCACTGAGGGAAGTGATTAATGCACACACCGACTTCCTCAGGATAGGTAAGGAGTGACTGCCATGTGGATTGAAGTTAAAATGCTATTATCTTGAAGCTGGATTCTCCCACACAGACATATGTTTTAATCTTCTCCCTTTCTTTCTTTCTTTCTTTCTTTCTTTCTTTCTTTCTTTCTTTCTTTCTTCCTTTCTTTCTCTCTGTCTCTCTTTCTTCTTGGAGATAGGGTCTTACTATCTAGCCCAAGCTGGCCTGGAACCTGCGATCCTCCTGCCTCAGCCTCCCAACCTGGGATTAAAGATGTGCCCACCTTCTCTCTTTTTTTTTTTCCAATGCAGTTTATTCAGGAACCTTGAACAATCATCTGACCCTGGGGAAAGCCAGCCCACAGCTTAAATAGCCTCTGGGTAGCCAACCCAGGCGTGCCACGGGGGCAATGCAAATAGGTCCACATACATGGAAGCAAGCCAGATCCTCAGCCTTAGCCAAATGTGGAATTGTTAGTGACAGAGAGCACTCACCATCGGGAAGGTGGAAGGCGGAAACCAGCTCCATCTTTAAGGCACAGCATTCCGCAGCTCTCTACAGTTCCCCCTTTTTGTTTTAGACGCATCAGGCAAGAGTAGAGGTCTGATCTCTGATATTAGAAATAAATTGGGACTTTGTACCGATGTTCATTTAGGTGTCATCCACCCAAAGAGCATCAGACCCGTCTGATACCTTTTTCTCAGAGGCGGAACCTGGGGTATCAACCCACATGCAACCAGACATGCTCTTCTCTGGGTCGAAAGCGGCCGACCCTGAGTGCAGTGCTTAGCCTCGCATCCTGAGCGTAACATTTTAGCTTTTTATGGTAGCCAACGATGCTTGAGGAGACTGTCCTGCTCAATGGCTGTAAAGGCCTGAATGATCATGGCTGCATTGCGCTGTTGTGAGACTCTAATCTTGCAAGGAGACCAACACCAGAAGGCCTGCTAACGCTCCCATGCCCGCCCATTCCTTCAGATGATTCATGGCTGCAGCAATCCATGATGATAATCCTGTGGCTAGTCCTGCGTCCACTCTGGTAGAATTTACCGTGATAATGGCCACTCTCAGCTGCTCCATCGTAGTATCGAATTCTCCAGTCCAATTACCTAAAATATAGCTAGACAATTGTTTAGACAGATTTGCAGCACAGGAAAAATTCTCATGTTGTATGCTAGTGAGTCAAAGTCCAGCATACTTTCATTGACAGCCAAGTTGAGCGATTTGCCATAGGGTATCAATTTGCTCCTGCGATCTTCCTGCCTCAGCCTCCCAACCTGGGATTAAAGATGTGCACCACCGTGCCCACCTTCTCTTTAAAGGTACTCCCTACACAATCTAAATCATCCTGGTTTGCTGCTGGTGATTCCTTCCCAAAGCAAGCCATTGCTTGCTGCTGTTAACTGTACAAAAGGATTTGCAAATTTAATACAACTAATGCGTTGACTGTGGAAATATGCTGAGCCAAATTTAGGTTGTTCTACTCAAGCCACATCAACAATGGCAGCTCACTGATCTGTGCAATATATACACAATGGCTCCATGAGTCCCTGTATGATGGTAATTCAGGGGCTGGGGAAATGGCTCAGTAGGTAGGTGCTGGCTATGTAGGCATGGGGATCCGAATTTGTGCAAAAGCTAGGCATGGGAGTGTACACTTAAAATCCCAGTGCTGGGTAGGCACAAGGGGCTCCAAGTTCATCAAGAGACCTTGTCCCAAAAGGGCAGTGCCTGAGGGATAACATCTGAGATGACCTCTGGTCCATTCATGTATGCACACATACATGTACTGGTACACACATACACATATGCACATCCCTGTACACACATATGCTGAATTCGTTTTAAGGATCATTTCAGATATATGTACTAGTGAGAACATAAAGGAAAAAACAGCGGTAATAATTGAAAAGCATTTTCTAAATGTTGTGAAAAGTAATTGGTCTCAATTCCTTCAGCTGATAAAGTTGTTATCTCTACAGTCTAAACCTGCAGCAGAATGCCATTAAACCCTAGGCCTGGAGTGTGTTGGAGTTTACCTCTCTGGAGTGAATGCAGAGGACTATTTTTATAACGTGCAGCTTTGTTAAATGATAATAATGGTCCTGAGTTCATCCTGGCCCTATTCTCTGAAAGGCAAAATATTCACCTTAGAATTGAGCATCCATGAGAGAGAATCCTCCAAACAAATAAGTCCTGCTTCATCTCAGGCTAATTTTACCCCACAGTCCTGGCTATCTGTAAGCTGCCTAAGAGATTCATGGTACATTTTCACATTGCTTTTTATTCAAAGGATAAATGTGAATTATCTTGTTTACTGTCAGCACAGCTTAGCAATTATTATTAGCTCCGTCTTATATTTGGAAAAATGAAAGCTCAAGATCCTTCAAGAGTCATAGTTCAGGAGAGACAAAGAACAAATCTCACAGAGAATATTCACAGGACTTAGACTTCATGGGTATTTCAGCTAAAGATGCCCCAAAGATCATCCAGTTAACCTCCTCATTTTGAGAGCAAGGATGGGGACGTCAGAACCATTCCAGCATTCTATTTAGTGAACTTAAATACTCTCAATTTCATTTCCATTTCCTGAGTTTGAGATGAGAATACTTTCACTAGCTGTTCTCTAATAATAGGACTCTCATAACCACTAATGGGATTGTGCCAGGATGGATGGAAGCGTCTTTCCGTGCGATGACTAGCTAATGTATATGGCATTCCTGCTGAAGAGGGCACTGGGGCTGAGCCTGCCTCCGACCTCTTCTGAGACATTAGTTTGCTTCCTGTAAACAGACCTCAGGTCTGGTTTTGGATCAGTTTCTCCACCTCTAAAATTAGGTGTTGCACTAAATCTTTAATGTTCTTAGAGTTATGTGCCATGGTTCTCACTTTCTTTATATAATTTTTTAAATGCATAATATACACATATGTCATAGGAATGCAAATTCACAGACACTATAGAGAGGGAGAAGGCAGAATGTAGAAATGGAAGATTCCAGGATAGTTGACTATATTTTAAGGTAAGTGGTCTCTAAGGAGAAAAATGATTCTGTTCTTCTCAATGTGTTTTTTAGAAGGTGATAGATTCTGGGCACCTGGTGTCTTGTCTGTTTTCTTTCCAGAGTTTTGAAGTTTGTTCTTTGAAATTGGCATTAAACTCTGTCACCTGATGTAGTTAGGTTTTTTGTCAACTTGATACAAGCTAGAGTCATTTGGGAAGATGGAACTTCAATTGAGAAAGTGGCACCATCAGGTGGGCCTGTAGGCAAGGCTGTGGAGCATTTTCTTGATTAATGATTGATGCAGAAGAGCCCAGCTCACTGTGGGCCATGCCATTCCCCTGAAGGTGGTCCTGAGCTATGCAAAAAAGCAAACTGAACCAGGCTTGGGAAACAAGCCAGTTTCTTCATGGCCTCTGCTACAGTTCTTGCTTAAGTCCTTGTGCTAGCTTCTCTTCATAACGGACTGTGATTGAAATGAATAAGCCAAATAAACCTTTCTCTCCCCAATTTGCTTGGGCCATAGTGTCTTTATTGTAGCAGTAGAAAGCAAACTAGAACACCTGACTGTTGTAGTTACCTTGCTCGTGGGAGGACCTGGATATTTAATCCAGCACAGTGAGGGAGGAAAGGGCAGACTTGTTTCTGAAGGAAGCTCCTTGAGTTCACCTGCACTGTGAAGCTCTGACCTAGTTCCTCCACACTAGCCTTGTTCACGTCATCACATGTGGAGGAGTATGAGGCTGTGACTCAGTTCTACCACATTCCTCTAGCAAGGGTCCCACGCCATCACAGAGACTTAGTTCTACCACTTTCCTCCAGCAAGGGTCCCACGCCATCACAGATGGAGGAGTGACTCAGTCCTACCACACTCCTCTGCCAACAATCGCATCACTGCAGATGGAGATCTATGAGGCCTGACTATAGAGAAACATGAGTCAGGATGAATTATGAGAGTCTGTAGGCCTGCAAACACTTTCTTTAATAATTAGCCTAAGGTGGAGGGGGGCTAACTTCGCTAAACTCCCATTTTATACAACCCAAATCACGTATTGCTGATGTCTGGCTGAGCACAGAAATCCATCTTCAGGTGATGCAGCTTAAAACCTCATTTGTAAAACACAGCCTGAAGGGCTTCCAGAAAATGGTGAGGGGCTGCCAAAGGCTGCCTGGGGTCTCCTCATCTTTTGGGGGAACAGCTCAGGTCACTGATGGGAGCCTGACAGCTGTGGTTGAACGAACCGTGGAGAGAGCCCGTAGACAAACACAGAGTGGGCATATGCTCCCAGAGGGAAATGAGAGTCTTCCACACTAACTCCATGCTTTCCTTACACAGACCTAGAAAAGCCAATGTGCAGAGAGCATCGTGTACCTATAACCCTTCAGTGAAGATGGTTGTCACCGCCTTGGGAGATCGGCACTCAGACATACTAATGGGGCTGTGAAGACAAATCCTCACCCATGCCAGTTTAGAAACCCACTCTAAGAAGCTGTGGGGAAATCATTTCAGGAAAAGGAAAACAAGAATCTCCAAGTCTACCTGTCAAAGTTTGTTGTGTACCTACTATGTGAAGGAGGTTCCTGTGAGGCACCCTAAAAAGAGTTAAATATGTAGGGTCGTTCCAGTTCTCAGAATCTCCCACTCTAGCTCAAGTGACACAGCTGAACAGGTGATCCTGGGAAGAGCATTGCAAGGAAACAAGAATGATGGGATGGTGGTGCTCAAAAGTGTGCAGGGGCTGTACAAGTCAAGAAGTGTTTTTCAAAGTTGGGCTGGAGACAGTGCTCAGTTGGTACAGTGCTTGTCTTATGAAGGTGCTCACTCCTGATCCCTGCACTGGGAAGGTGGAACAGGAGGATCACAAGTTCACGCTCATCCTTTGCTACATAGTGAGTGCCACCAAGCACTCTCTGTGTCTTATCTGAGCTTCAAATGTTCATGTGGCACATGTCATTGTACAGACTGGAAAACCAAAGAGGCTCAGAGGGAACAAAAGTCTAGATAGCCATCTAGAGAGGTGTGTATAAAGGAGGGGGATGGAGAGTAAGACAGAAGAGAAAGAGGGAAAGAGAGGAGTTATATAGAAAGAGAGAAGAGAAAGAGAGAGAAAAGGGGGGGAGAGGAGGGGTTAGGCATGGCATGTGACTTGGGGGAGCTGAGAGTGTGACTGTATAGCAGATATTTTGTGTGTGATCTAGGGACTTCTCTACACTCCTGCGAAATTACATTGTCATCTTGGGTCATTTCCCCTGAACTTGTCATGGACCATATATTCTTCTTTTGAAATACCTGCTCTCTACAAAAGGACATGAAGCAAAATCCAAGACTCCAACTACCCAGTGTACACACGTCACATTGCTGAGGTGGTGCTTTCAGAAATGGCCACTGAAACCATGAACCAGTTGATCAATATAAGGGATTGATCCATAGGTAGCCTCTAGACTCCAAGGTCAACTACGCCAGGCTCCATTCTGCACTTGCTTCTTTTTTTTTTTCCAGGAAAAAAACATGGGATACTAAGAGCTGACATAAACAGCAGGATGAAGCCATGTTCAACCCACCTGCCTCAATGTAATATAGTGTTCTGGGCTGCAGCTTGGCTTGTCAACAGGACTGGGCTGAGAAAACCATGGTAAGCCTTCTCCCTTCCCTCTGTTCTTCCCTTCCTTTCTCCACTTTCTGCCCTTCTACCTTTCCTCAGTTTTCAAGGTAGCATACAAGGTAATGGGTTTTATGATGAAATTTTCACACATGTGCATGCGAGTGCGCACATGCACACATGCACACACACACACACACACACACACACATGCACACACATGTCATACACTTTACCTCCCTTCCCTTGCAGTCTCCCCCACTATGTCCACTCTGGTTGATCTTCTGCTTGTCCCCAAATAATGCTCCTTTCTACCGTCATGTCACACTGATATCATTCTCCCCCTTTCTATTTCCTCCTCCCTTCTCATGGCCTCCTTTCTACCTTTGTGCCACACACACACACACACACACACACACACACACACACACAGAGAGACTGTGTATGGAGCAGTACTGATTATATTTATATATATAAAATGTACATATATATAGTGTGTGTATATGTGTGTTTGTGTAAGATGATGTAACATTTCTCTTTCTGAATCTGGCTTATTTTTCACAACACAATCTTTCTCCCTTTTTTATTCTTTTGTTCTTTCTTTTATTCTTTTTCCTTAGTGGACATTTTTTTCTTAGTGGACATTGGTTTTTGCCAGGCCTGCGCTACAGTAGGGTTCTAAATATAGAAAAGAGGTATTGATCCCTTGTCTCCACTCATGCACTCTGCTCTTGCCACACCACAGCCATGACCCAAGCCCAGGGCAGGAGAATGCCCAGGGAATGGAACTGTGCTGAATGCTCTTCAGCTCAAAGTTGTCTTACAAAAGCATCTGACAGTTTCAAGAGTGAGAAGGAACTACTGGAATGGATGTTTCCCAGGAAAGATGAGTGCAAGCCACCCTGCCAAATTTTCTGTCCCACCCACAGTGTTGGTCAGCACTGGTTCATTTGGGTACCACAGGCATGCAGAAGAGCCTGGGTGGCCAGCAAGCAGTGGCAAGGGGGATGTTTATTGCTACCTAGCAGGAGTAAGGCTTTTAGATCAAAAGAGCAAGAAGAGCAGCGGGGGAGCCAAGGATGTGCAGCTGTCATGCAGAAAGCAAGCTTCCCCAGTGACAGGGCCAACAATTGTTAGCCTGAACTGAGCAAGAGGAAAAGGAGTCACCAGAGTAGGAGGTCTGGGGTTGTTAGATGCTTGTCCTTCAGAAGAGACTATCCATTTTGGTGGTTAAACATGGCAGATGTTCTTTAACCGAGTTTTAAAAAGTTAGCATCACTGCCACATGAATAAGCTGACATCGAGACTCCAGGTACAGTTCTGTGGAGAACCTAAAGTCACCTCTGCAGGATTCCTGCTAAAGTTTACGACCACCTGAGCAGGAAGAAAGACCAGAGAAACCTAACAGAAAGACAGACTAGAAATCTTCCAAAGGTCAAAGTCAAGAAAGAGAGGGAAGGGCAAAGACATTGTTTCAGACTCAGAAGACTGAAGAGATATGATGGAAATGAGGTGGATCCCACAGCTACAAAAGGCAGAAAGCTAATAAAGCCAGATCATGTGCTGTGAAAGAGTTAGTGGCATGATATGAAAACTATGTTCCTTTGACAACTGTCCTGTGACTAGGTATAAGAATGCACTCTGCTCTCAGGAAACAGAATAGCATGGCTGGCACAGACACATGATGCCTCCCGCTCAGTCTTCAATGACTCAGGGGAAAAAGCCATCTGCTAATCATCTACCTACCTGTCACTCATCTACCTATCACGTTTATCTCTCTGTCTGTCTGTCTATCTATCTATCATCTATGCATCTGTATAATCTATCTATCAATTTATCAATCATCTATAAATCAATTATCATCTACCTATCATCTATGTATGTATGTATGTATGTATCTATCTATCTATCTATCTATCTTTCTATCTATCATCTATCTATCTATCTATCTATCTATCTATCTATCTATCTATCTATCTGTCATTTGCTTACCTAACACCTATCTTTCTATCTTCTGTCTACTTGTCACCTATCTATATCTACTAAGAAAAAGAATGATACAGTAAGTGAGGCAAAATGTAAGCAATTCATGTATGAGGTAAACTGGGTGAAGTGCCTTAGTTCTATTAATTTTTTTTTTTTTTTTTTACTCCTAGGGATTGAACCTACAGCCTCATGCATTCAAAGCAATACTTCGCCACTAAGCTATGTCCTCAGCCAGTAAGAAATGGACTAATGCATAGACAGACAGATAGACAGACAGACAGTCTTGCAGTCATTCTGTTATCTGAAAATATTTAAAACTAAAATTAATAGTGTTTCTTTAATATTGAAATCTAACAGAACAAGGACTATAGTTATACAAACTTTGTCAAGAATCAAACCCTGTCATAGGACTCAGGAAGCTGAGGTAGGAATGTGAGTTCCCATCCAGCCTGGGCTGCATATGGACCTTGCCTCTAAACGAATAGGTCAAACCCACTCAACCTTGGAGTGTGGCATCAAGGTTGCAGCAGCCGTCAGTGAGCGAGACCTCTGCTTTTCTCACGTGTCTTCCCTTGCTTGTTTCATGAGACTCACAAGAGAATAAACAGTTGGTTCCATGTCTGTTGAGGGTGGATGAGAAAAGTGTTTGCTGAGAAGGAGCAGCTAGCCTAGGCCAGTCCATAATGATTTCTGTCATTTGTAAAACACAATTGACAATACCGAGGTTCTTACAGAGAGAGTATCAGTTGTCAGAGGCTGGGGTGGTTATGGTATGACCACAAGCTGAGGAGTGTAAGGGCCAATGCAGGGTCTCCTCTATTGCCTGATTGAGGCAGAGGACCAGAGCTCTGGACCCCAGTTCCAATTCAGAGACCTGAACCCAAAATGCCAATTGTGCTGAATGTAATTTTAAAATTAATACTAAATGAAGAGAAAGGAAAAATATCAGGAATGTTTTACTTAAAAAAATTTTACTTGCTAAATAGTCGTAAGATTTGAGTCAGGGGTTTGTCTTCATATAACTACCCTGCATATTAAGATTGCCTTTGAGTTTTGGTTGCTTTATCTTTTTTTCTTTTCTTTTTTGTTATTAATTACAGTTTATTCACTTTTTATCCCACCTATAGCTCCCTCCCTTCTCCCCTCCCAAGTGCACCCTCCCTCCCTGTGCCCCACCCATACCCCTTCTGCCAGTCCACTGATAGGGGAGGTCCTCCTCCCCTTTCTTCTGATCCCAGTCTATCAGGTCTCATCAGGACTGGCTGCACTGTCTTCCTCTGTAAAGACAAACCCCTTATACCAGCATTCCTCCTTTCAGAGATTTATCTTTAGAACCATATAGAGTTTGACCTAATGAATGCATGAAACAAGGCACCACAATATGATGGGTATATGCAAACAGCCAAAACCAATCCTGCTGTCTTCTCTGAGTACTAGGTAGATAAATATGCCCCCTCTATGCATTACGATGTGGCCTTGAAATAAAACTATTGCAATGTTATCTGTGAAGGAACTTCATTGATGATATTGTAAAGCAATGAAAGATGCAGGATAGTGGGCTATTTATGTGCCTTTTCCTACAGGCATAACTATCCACTAAGACATGCTCAGATATTTGTGTAAAATATGTCACTGTGCTACTGTTTGCACAGTTTATCCACTTTAAAAATAGAAATATGAATTAAAACACAAAAGAATTGAAATAAATATCTTTTCAATTAAAAAAAAGATTTGAGTCAGTCACTGAGCAAGGGTCTGACAAACACACATTCATTTTTTGTTTGTTGCTTTAGGTGATATGGAGGAAAGACTCACAGTATAACGACTTCCTTGACACCCAGATGTTGATAGTCACCTAGTAGCTCGCCCAAGGACAGGACTCTGCTGCTTTGTGTGTGCTGCTCTGGCCAAGAAAGTCTTCCTGTAGAGGTGGTAGGGGTGGGAACTTGGGGATTTGAGGATGCCTCAGGTGGGGAAGATGAGGTTTGTACAAGGAGGCCCCGCTGGCAAGTGTTAGGCTTCTTAAGGGGGAAGAAAACAGATAAAACAAACGTGTATTATAAAAGGGGTTTCTTAAACTGGCTCACATGTTATAGCTGCATACTCTTGTTAAAGTTAGTTTTATAAAATTGTGTTTGTTTCTCAGTTTCTCTCAAGCTAGCTATCACTCAAATAATTGAACCTCTATTATATTACTTTAGCAAGCTTCACAGTGCAATACTTGAGCAGTTCTCTCTTCTTAACCCTCTAAGCTAATCTGGCTTCCTTCCAGAGTACATCCCAGAAATACTTGCACTTTGTGGCTTTCATGCTTCAGCTCTTCTCTCTTGGTGTCTCCGGGACCTCTGCCAATGGCTGAATTCCCTACTTCCTCTTCTAACTCCTCCTCTTCTGGCTGGCTGGAAGTCCAGCCCTATATTCTCTCCTGCAGAAAGATTGGCTGTAAGCTGTTTTATTGGCATAACAGGGCACAACTGGGGAGCAGTGCTTACACAACACTGAGATAAGTGATTCTCAGAACAAAGATTGCAAACAGACATGGGCGGGTACAGAAATCAGCATTTGAATTACACAAAAACTTTATGCCTGCATACTCCAACAATGGCTGCACACTGAGGTGGAGATGGGAGAGCTGAAAATCTGGAGGCTGCTCAGCCCACAGGGCTGGATGCCACAGCAGTCCCAGTCTGCTGATGAAGGCCTAGATTCCTAGACCGCCATTGGTCTTCAATCCATGGCGGAGGTGGGGTTTGTGGGTGGGAGATATTGATATCAGAGACTGATTGATGTATCCACCGGCAAGAAGCAAAGACAGCGCTGGTTTTCCTCAGACTCCTTTGTATGCAGACCTCTGCCTGAAGGTGCTGCCCATTCTGGAGAGGGCCTTCTCTTTCAGTTAATGCTTCTTGGACATACCCTCACGGACACATACAAAGATGTACCTCTTAGTTGATTGCAGATGCAATAAAATTGACAATAGTCACTATCACAATCAGTTTCACAGGATGGAAGTATCCTAATGAATTGAGCATGCTCTGAAAATGGCCCTTACACTTTTGGAGTCAGAGAGTTGATCAAACTTCACTGGATGGAGAGAACTTTGAGAAGTTGCTTCAGGGTTTCTATGTACACTTAAAATCTGACATTCTTTCATAGAACTGCCTTCTATCTTCCAGGATGTACAATTCACAAGGGACCCATGATAATCATTCATTATTCACCCATTTCCTCTGCATTTCTCAGGTACTTTCAAGGTGTCAGATGTCCACAGCAGGCAGTGGATATAAAAAGATAAATAATGATATGTGCTGCTCAGAGAAGTCCCTAACCTCCCAGAGCTTATGATCTGGGGCAGAGACTTAGATGGGCAGGTGACAGCTGTGGCAATGAGTTTTCCCCTGTTGTGAGTTAACAAAGTCAGATTAGGTGCAATCAGTAACTCTCCTGTGAATCGCTTAGCAAAATATGTTATCTCCACTCTGACTACAGTGAGGAAACATCATAAAACATTATGATTCAATCACAGACTGGACGCTCTGGTGAGAGATTGTGCTTCTGTGGAATTCTAGCCTTTATCCCAACATTAACGAGGCACTGTAGGACCAAACGGGAGGTGACTTGTAAGTTCACCCCACCGACTGTTTCTGCATCCTAGTCTCACTCAGGCCCTTCACCCTTGCTGTCTCATGTTGTCCAACAGCATCTCCTTCAAGCTAAGAGACCAGAAGCAGAGTTTTGGCCTTGTCCATGGCCCACGTTTCTCCCCCATCTCTAGCAGGGTCTTTGTGGCTTTACAAATGACACCACAAAGAATTGCATCAGTGCTTAATCCAGTCACTTTTCTTATCACTTTGACTGAATACCTGACAAGACGTTGCCTAAGGGAGGGAGGGTTTATTTTTTCTCAGTTTAAGGGGACAGTCTCTTGTGGTAGGAAAGCGTGTTGGGGAGTTCACTTCCTGTTGGTGGCAGGAGGCTGCTGGCTAACATCACAGCAGGTCAGGAAGCAGAGCTAGGGGAACGCTGACACTCACAAGGCTTTCTTACTTCTTTCATTTAGTTAGATATCTAACCCATGAGGTGGCACTACTCAAGTTAAGGATGGGTCTACCGCTGCAGTTAATCGTCCCTGGAAATGTCTGAAGGGACTCTAGCTAGCTCTATTGTGACAAGCATGGCTCTGGCAGGCCTTGACCTTCTCCCCATTCCCTCTCCTTGCTGAAAACCGTTATATTACATCCCTAGGCTAGCCACCAAGGTCCATTCCCTGAGTTGAGCACTTCTTCCTTCCGAGGCTGACTACCAAGGTCCAGCTATCAAAGTGTTGAGTCCAGTTCACCTAATTAACTGCCCAATTGAAATTAAGCATCTCATGCTAACACGGGGTTTTCCATTTCACCTTTACAAACCACCGCTGCCGTTTGCCTAGTCTGTCTCCGCTCTCTTCAGAGGCAGTCCTTTGTCCTTTGGGACAAATTCCTCTTCTCTCCTCTCCCCTGTTCCCTTTCTCATCTCCCTCATCTTTGTCCCTTTCCTGCCTTCTGTCCCTCTGGGGTAAAGAAGAGTCCTTTGTCCTGAGAACTTGGTGCTGGGGTGTCTTGAACTGTTCCTATGATACCCTCCTAGACTTGCTTAGAAATGTGTCTTCTAGGTGATTCCAAATTCAGTGAAGTTGACAGTGAAGATTAGTCATCACAATGCCTATGAAAAGTGGAGTCAGGAAGAGTGGTGTGGAGAGAGAAACAACAACAAACAGCAAACAGACAAAATAAAAAAAAAATGAGAAAAGGATGGTCGGAGGCTTATGCAGCTCACGATTTGAAGCTTCTTTAAGTATCCCCTAAGAAATTAAGCTTATTTTTATGTTTCAACAGGAAAGGGGTAAGGGACGTTTTAATTTGGCTGCCATTTGTTGGCTCTGTTATCTTTGCAAGGTAATTATCATCTAACTTGGTTTTCTTGATCGTAGATGCAATGTTTGGGCTAGAGAGATGCTGGATAGTCTAGATTTGTTGACTCTATTCCAGATGAGAAGGTCTCTGAATTTCTCCAGTGTTCACTATGTAATTTGTTTCACCATGTTCTTTGACACTTAAAAGAATTTGTGAAAATTACTAATGTGAGAGGTAACTTTCCATAAACATCCGATCATGTACGTTTTCTATTAGGGTTTCTGACATTCCTTGTGTTTTCAAAGGTAATTGGAAATGCTGGAGACAATTTAAGGGTCATTATTGTGTTAGCGGAGAGAAGAACTAATGATGACTTAGCTACTGGGCTATTGAGCTGATCACAGAAGCCATTAGCTCAATTAAGTAAATCAAATAGGAAAAACAGTTCAGCTCCAAGAGCCACCCATTGCTGCCTATTGCTTGCCCGAGAGGCTTTGTTTCATGGGACATTCAGAACGTTTGCTTTGTGTGCAAGACAATGGTCAGGCATCTGCTGTACAGAGCACAGATTCGAGCTCACTATCAGCTCCAGGTTACACAAAACAGCAATGTTAAGAGAGCTGCTGGGTGAAGCCAAGGCCTTCCTGGATCTACATAGAGGCAGGACTGGAAAGCAGCATGCAGACTTCTTTAAAGGAGTCTCTCCAATCCTGAGTCTTGTGCAGCTCGGTTTGTGAGGAAGTGAGGGCAGTGAGACAAGCATGTCTGATTCAGTTCTGGGTTTCAGCAGTCAGTTAGGAAACAGCACTTAAGCTTTCAGAGACCAAGCCCTTTAGAAAACGCTGAGGTTAACTTGCAGTTCTGTTATTCATGTGGGCAGTTTCTAGGGTGATGGAGGTGTCTGGCAGATGGGAAGGCATACCTTATTTCTTGTTATTAATATTTATTGTATAGTGATGCTGCTTGGACCGTGCTGTGGCCAGAGAGAACTGGTGCACTGAATAAATGTTTAATTGTGTTAGAATAGTGACTACTTCATCCAATTTAAAACAAAAACAAAACAGGAGCTGATGTAACTGGTGCTGGTGAGTGTGTCTTGGAGGAAGTGGCTTTTATGCTAAGTCGGCATTTGCAGATTTTCATGGTGTTTACCCTCCATCATGGCTGAAATTAAAGTTTTAATGTGATTTTTTTTTCTGGAAGTTCAACACCAGGCTGCTTTAGCAAGCTGGTATACTTTGGCCTATGGCATTACTGGATATGACTTAAAAAACATTAAGAAAAAAATGTGGAAATGGATTTAAAAAAATTAATCCTAAGTTGTTCATTTTTCTTTGTTGTTAATATTCATCCCCAATTGGAATGGAGTGAACATAGCTGAGAAGCCCTCAGAGAACAGAAGGGTTCAAAAGGTCCCCCTTCTGCTTGTCAGCTGCCCCTCCTCTGCTAAATGCCCAGGGGAAAGAGTGTCTTCCTAGAACTCCTGTAAAATGAGCAAGCTTTGCACATGAAAGGTACAGGTTCCCTTGTCTCTGATGTTCAAGTCAGTCCTCTGCAGTCCAACCCAGGGACAATCACTGAGGCTGCTGAAGCTTGGATCCAAAATGTTCCCAGAGTCCTGGTGCTCAGGCTTGACACTATTAGAGGCTGGTGGGATTTTTAAGAGGCGAGACCTAGTGAGGGGGTCCTCAGTTCATTGAGGGTGTGTCCTCAAAGGCAACTGTAGAACTTGAGTCCCCTCCCTGCTCTCTGTGTATGAAGGTGGTCTATGAATGTGTATTTGTATGTGTATATGTGCATACGTGTATGTGTGTGTGTGTGTGTGTGAGTGTGGTGTGGACATCAAAGGTTGATATCAGCTGTCTTCTGAAGATTTTTTTAAACCGAGTCCCTCTTTGAGCATAGAACTCACCAGTCCATCAGCATTCTCTGACCACTGTGTCCCAGGGGCTATGGCTGTTTGCCGGCCCAGTGCTGGGATATACCTGCTCACCACCACACCAGCTTTTTACCACCACAGAGTTCTGAGGATCTGAACTCAAGTCTTCATGCGTACACAGCAAATACGTGACCAGCTGAGCCATCTTTCCAGCCCTTTCTTCCTCATTTGAATTTTTCTTCCTGGCCACGAAATAAGGGGTTTTGTGCATGTTCTCTGCACAGTGCATAGACCATAGGCCCAAAGTCACTGGGCTCAGCCAACAGTGGACTGAAATCCCTGCGGGCGAGCCAAGATGAACCTTTGACTTATAAATTGGTTATCTCAGGCATTGTCCAGTAGCACAGTTGGCAGTCGCCAGTGGGTCCTTAAAAGCAGAGGACCACTGTGGGACAGGAGAGAGGAAGCAGCTCACTTGTTCCCTCAGGCATCCTTACAGAGCCCCACGCCCAGGCATTTTCACTGACTCTGCAGGCAGGAAGGGGGTGGGTTAGTTTTCTCGAGGTCATCTCTTTCCTTCTGGCGCCAGTGTCCCCTGTTTGCAGCCCAACCAATGCTGCTGTTAATTCTGCCTTCATTCTAGGGTCTATAAAGCAACTTGTTTCTCTTTTCACCTCTACTTTGACCTGTGTGTCCTGACAGCCAGATGCACAGTCTGGCACATTCATGCTTAGACATTCATTGCTGGAAAGAATATCCAATATTGAATTGGAAAATTTATCCAAGATGTAATCCTCATATAATAATGCTATGAAAGGAGTCTTATTAGCTGTACCCTGCAACTCATTGTTTTTGAATTCATGTCTTTTTAAACATCACTTATGTGCACAGGTCACACACGGGTACCTGTTGAGCAGATAGATGGATAAATGGCTAAAGTTCTAGCTGCGTGAAAGGACCAGCTGGCTTCCAACTTGTTTTTAGGCCTCCAGGCCTAAGAGAGATTTCTCTACTGCCTTGCTTTTCTTTGGGTTCTCTGTTGATTTCCAGAGATGGCAGGTAGCTTCTCGCACCGTTGAAGGGATCTTGGCAGGAAACTCTCGCTTTTTACCTGTCATCTACCTTCTGGAAACTCCTGCCTGGGGAGAGTGAGAGTCAGAAACAAGCCTTACAATTGCTGACAGTTGGTAGAGCAGCACGTGAGCTGGAGTGATGGCATTTGTCCCCATTTCTACCCTCTGATCTGAGGCTCGGATGGCAGCTGCCCGGGGACTAGAGGTTGGCAGTGCCCATTTGTGCAGGGGACACACCAGGGGGGTGCGGGACTGCAGCCGGTGAGCTCTGAGCGTGTCAGGGCTCAGGTGCGTTCTCTCCAGAAGCCTTTTAAGCCTTTGCAATGCTGGAAGCCCCAGCAAGCATTGCTGCTTCTCCTTGTGCATAAGGCCAGCACTCCAGGACTGAACTGTGGGGAACTTTATGTTTATTTGTCAGTGAATGTTAACTTCCAACTTAAAATTGGCATCCCAGAGATCTTTTGTGTTGCTGTTTTTTAATTATAAAAGTGGTATAGAGGCTATAATTCTAATTTTCTTTCTCTCTGTCTACACACACACACACACACACACACACACACACACACCACCTTATTGTGAAGAACTTGCAAATTAAAACAAAAATATAAAAATTTAAAAAAGTGAATAGATTAAAGTAGCAACTCTAATGAGCACTTGCGGAGAACCAAAGTCTCAATAACTTCCACAGAGTTAGAACAGACCCATTCTGAAGCTGTGCTTTCAACTACATGTGTATGTACCTATTTACCAGAAAAACAAAATTCAAAACAAAATTCACGACAATTAAAACTAGAAAACAATTTGTTTTATAGCCTCTTTCATGACTCAAGCATCCATTCCTCTGTCCTTCCTCATCAGCTAGTATTGCTCCTTCTTGTTCTTTTTTCTGCATGATATACCATACCCTCACATACATTTTATACATTTTAAATGCATGCATTATTAGTTAGGATACGCACCTGAGAATGTTTCCTTTCTGGGTTTGGGTTACCTAAGTGAGGTTAAGGTTGTAATCAGTGAATATATAATCTAAGTCCATTTGGCTTACTGCAAGCCCTATGATTTCATTTCTCTTTAGCATTCCATTTTTTATATGTTCCAAATTTTCATTATCTGTTTTTCCTTTTATTAACAGCTAAATTGGTTCAATTTCCTTGTTACAGGTGAGTAAAATTGCAATAATCATGGAGGTGAAGATATCTCTGTAACAGGGTATGGAGTTCTCTGGGTATATGCCCAAGAGAGAGATAATTGGCTCCTATGGCATCTCTATTTTTATTTGATAAATTTATTATTATTTCCACAATGGCTGTGTTAATTTGCATTTCTGACAACAGTGGTTAGGATTCCACTTCATCCACATCCTCTCCAAAACTTGTCAGGTTTCTTGGTGATAGCTATTCTGACTGGGGCAAGAAGGAATCTGAAGTAGTTTTACTTTTCATTTCCCTGATGACTAGGCGTGTTGAAAACTTTAAAAACAGTTATTAGCCACTTTGGTTTTTCTCTCTCTCTCTCTCTCAACCTGCCCATTCAATTTGTTAGCCATTTGTTAAATCACTTACAGATTTATTTACTTGTATTTAAATTTTCAAAGTAATCTCTAGCTATGTTCTGTATTTTAATAGAGCCTGCTGTAATAGCACCCTTTTGACTTCTAATTTTGTTAATTTATGTCTTCTTCCTCTTTCTTCTTGTCAGATCAACTAAGGATTTGTCAATCCCACTAACTTTTCCAAAGAACCAACTTTTTGATTAATTTTTTTGTATTGTCCTTTTAGTCTCTATTTTATTTATATTTTCCCTAATCTTTACTGTTTTTTCTTTTTTTTATGTCTACTAGGTTTGACTCCTTGTTTTTGAGAGTCTTGAAGTGCATCATTAGGTTATTTGATATCTCTCAGAATTTAAAAAAGAAATATTTTATTTTATTTTATTTTCTGTATGTATGAGGTTTGCCTGCATGTGTACTTGTGCCCAGGGAGGTCAGAAGAAGGCATTAGATCCCACAGAACTGGAGCTATAGATGGTTGTGAACCACCATGTGGGTGCTGGGAATTGAACTCTGGTCCTTTGAAAGAGCAACAAGAGCTCTGACCACTGAGCCATCTCTCTCCAACCCCTATGTCTCAGATTTTTTTAATATGATCACTTGTCGCTATAAACATAGCTTGGCTACATCCCAGAAGTTCTGATAGGCTGTGTCATAATTACCACTTGTCTCCAGAAAATTCAAAATTTTCTCTTTGATTTATTGGAAGGTTTATTGTTCACACAGAAATGTATTTTTTAGTCTCTAATATATTGTGGTTTGTGTAGTTTCTCTTGTTGATTTCTAGTTTTATTCCATTGTGATCTGATAGGATGAAATGAATTACTTCAGCTCTTTTGTATTTGAGATCTGATTTGTGTCCTACGATTTGATGGATTTTAATGAAGTCTCCATGTGCTGCTAAGATAGATGTGTATTTTCTGTCTGTTGGGTGGAGTATTCTGTATATCTGGTTGCATCCACAGTGTGTTTCTATTGTGAAGTTTCTTTAGTTATGTCCAGTGTGGAAGATCTACCTAAACATCAGGCTGTAGTATTAAAATCCCCTACTATTGCTGTGTCAAGACCTAGGAGACCTTTAACCCCTTAGCATTTGTTTTATGCAATTAGAGGCTCCAATATTTAATGCATACATTCTTGTAATTGTTATATTTGCTTGATTACTTGTTCTTTTAATTAACATGTAGTGTTTTTTAAAATCCCTTTTAATTAATTTTGGTTTGATGTTTACTTTGTCTGAGATAAAAATAGCTATCCCCAATTGCTTACAGTTTTCATTTGCTTGGTAGTTTATTTTTCATCCTTTGATATTAAGATCTGGATATCTTTGCTGGTAAGTGTGTTTCTTGGAGATATTGCATATCTGGTTCTTGCTTTTTAGTCTGGTACATAATCTCATCTTTTTAATGGTAAGTTGACGTTATTTACATTTCAGGTAGTTATAGAAACAGGCTTGTTACTTCCTATAAATGTGTTAGATAATGTTCTGTTTTGCTGGATTATCGATATTTCTTTTCTCCTTCTATTAGTTTTGGGGTTTTATTGCGTTGCTATGTTGGACATGGCTGTTTGTCTCCCAAGTGTAGGTTATTACCTGTTGTTTTCATGGAGTATATGTACTCAGGTTGTCATGTGAAGCAAGCTGTTTTTCTTCTTTGCAAACCAGTAGCCCTCAACCAATGCTATGACCCTTTAATACAGTTCCTCACCTTGTGCTGACCCCAAACCATAAGATTATTTTTGCCACTTCACAACTATACTTTGCTACTGTTATGAATCACAGTATAAATATCTGATGTGCAGAATATCTGATATGCGACCACTGTGAAAGGGGTGTTCTACCCCCCCAAAATTGTGACCCACAGGTTGAGAATCACTGATATAAACTATGCTGTTAAGCATTTTCTATAGGAGTGACTTAGTTGTCATGCATCGCCTTTTATTATGTGTCTTGAAATACTCTTATTTTTTCTGTTGATGTTGAAAGGCAGCTTAGCAGGGTAAAGCAATCTTGGTAGGTAGTGTTTTACTTTCAGAATTTGAAATGTTTTATTCTGGGATTTTTCTGGTTGCTGATGAAAATTTGATATTTCTAACTCTGTATGTGGCTTTAACATCTAGCTTCTGAATTCTGCAGGACCAGAAGGAATGGCATTCCAGGTTTTCTGTCCAGAGAGCACTGTGTGTCCAGGTTTCCAGTGGAAGCAGAGAATACATTGTGATCAAGCTTCCAGTCCCAGTGGCCTCAGAGGCCCAATTTGGCTCCAGTGATCTCTAAGTTCAATGTGAATGTATGGTCCTGACTTTTTAGGCCACAGAGGCTCCTGCAGGACTTGAAGTCTGCACTGCTGTGGTCTTAGAAGTTACGTAAGGCCCTAATCTCCAACCACACACCAGACCTTAAATATCACATAGGCTGGATATTCTGCTCCCGTGGAGCTCACAAAGTCCAGGCAGTGGAGTATTGACTCCATCTGTGGCCTTGATACTCAGTGTGCAGCACCACCCCATTGGCATGTAGCATAGTGGGCTCATCTTATTGCCTCCCCTTACCAATCGCCTTAAGTTTCACTAGTCACCATGGCTGAATTCATAGAGCTGTCCCTCTGGGAAGTGTTATGGGAAATACGCAAATAGACTTAGAAAAGGAGGTAACCAAAGCTTACTCCAACAGATATGCAAACATAAGACAGAATGCAACACAGCCACCACTATGACCTGTCTCCAACCAACCAACATCCCTATAAGGGAACCAGAAAGCGCAGAGACAGCTCAAGCATCTGAGAAAAAAAATCAGGATGTCGCTTTTTAAAAGACTTAATGATCATATAGATTTGAAAATTTCAAGTCTTATAGTCTTAAAGATTGTAAGGTTCAAACAAGTAGATGCACACACTAAGGGAATCTATCTTAGACCCCTAATAGACACCTCCTAGTGAATGTAACAGGAAATTGGAAATGAAAGTCCAAAATATGGGGAAAAATACAAGAAGGCTGAAAAGAGACCAAACAGAAACACTTAAAATAAAGTATTTGGTCAATTAAATAAAACTGCATTAAATAGCATCATTAACAAAGAAGACCATGCAGAGAAATGAATTCCAAGAATGGAGGACAAAGTCAAGACAATAATTTAAACAGACATTTATAAGGGAAAAAATTAAGAAGCATGAATGATATTTCCAAAAAACTAAGATACATTCAAGAGGTCAAACCTGAGAATTCATGGTGTAGAAGAAGAAATGAAATCGAATAGACAGACCAGATAATGGAATTATAGTAGTATATCTCCTAAACTTATAGAAAGAAGTAAACATCCAAACACAAGAGGTATACAGAACTCCAAGTAGCCATGGCCAGAAACAGCCAAGGTCAGAAACACAAAATAAATGTCTTAGTTACTTTTCTATTGCTGGGCTTCCTTTGAGTTTATGGATTTGGAGAGATTAAGAGTCCATCACCAAAAAAAAAAAAAAAAAGAGTCCATCACCATCATGGTAGGGAAGTAGGCAGCCAGCAAGCATGGAGGCTGGAGCTGGAGCTGTGAGCTGTGTGACAGTACATGTTGATCTGTAAGCAGGAAGCAGAGAGCACGCTGGCAATAGTATGTTGCCATACTATTTTGAAACCTCGGAACTCTGACTTACTTCCCCTGGCAGGGCCCTAAGCCCACCCACCCAGCTCCACAAACTGGGGACTAAATATCGAAATACCCAAGACTCTGGGGAACATTTCATTCAAATTACACAGCATAAAAAAGTCTAAAAGTCAGCCTGAGAAATATGTCAGCTCTGCTCTTGTTGAGTCAGGCATATTATGTGTAGTGGGCAGTTCCTCTTGGATCTGCATTTATTTCTCTCTTGGTTCATTTTTCTCTTCAATACCACCCCAACTCCTCCCATGTTTCTCTAAGCAAAACAACAAAAGGATCCCTGGAAGTTGTAGGGCTAATAATCTACTTAACTTATCAAATATGCTCTGCTCAGGATCTTAGGATATATTTCCACAATAAAAATGGTTTCAAAATTATCCATGTCAAAAGGACAATTTATTTATAATTATCAAGTCTGAGCTATTCATTAGCCCTGCACTTTTAATCAGTGCATATATTTGCTTTAATTGGGGTTGTAAGTCCAGGACAGACATAAGTTTTCTGGTCTTCATTTGACTAGAAGAAAGTAGAAACTGCCCAGATTTCTATTTCTTAAAAATAAAACAAAAATGAGAATTGACAGAAGATGTGACATTAGAATTTCCTAAGAACTTGTGGGAAAGAGTCTGTCTCCAATCACACAGACTGGCGAGGGATGAAAATTTCAGTCAGCTGATATTTTCCCTTTCATTATTTATGATCTAAGCTAGCTTGTCTTCCTCCCTTTCATTATTTACATGGCAGCTAATGGCTGGTCTGATTGACTTTAAACATTTGCGGTGGTTGCTTCTGGCTCGTATAGCAGAGCTGCTATCTGCCACAGTCCTGCCTCATCAGCAGGACCTGTGTGTTTTATAGGGAATTTCTTTTCAAAAAGCACTTTTTCCAAGAGGCTGTGGTGGCTCACACCTGTGATCCCAGCACCCGGAAGGGTGTGGCGAGTGGAGCACTGTGAGTTTCAGGATCCTTGGACGATATATTCAGTTCCGAGCCAGCCTTGGTTACAGAGAGAGACCCTACTTTGACTTTCTTAAAGTCAAGTTTCTGTTTTCTCCAGTTTGATTCTCTGCTTATTCCTATGAAATATTGCGAATGAGCTCATTCACCAACATTATTCATGAGGAGAGAATGAAATAAATGAGAAACCACATGCCCTAACTATTTCTGCATTGTGAAATATGTGTAACTTTATTGTGTGTGTGTGCCTAAGTGAGTATGTATGTGCATCACATGTGTACAGCGGTCTGCTAGTGTGTCAAAAGAGATAGCTACAGGTCAGCAGCCACGTGAGTGCTGGGGACTGAACCTGAGTACTCTGAAAACACAGCAAATGCTCCTAACCTCTGAGATATCCCTCTACATCCTGTGTTGTCTTTTAAGAAGATAATTTCCTTGCTGATAATACCATTATTTTTCCTCATAACTTGGACTCAAAATAAGAGAGAAGGATTTGAGTGAAAAGTATTTTATTTGAGCTTGATGTGGTGATGCATGCCTTTAATATCAGCACTTGGGAAGTGGAGGCAAGCAGGCCTCTGCGAGTTTCAGACCAACCTGGTCTACAAAACAAGTTCCAGGACAGACAAGGTCAAGTGAGACACTATCTCAGAACTAGAGAGAGAGAGAGAGAGAGAAAAGTAGTCTATATAGTATTTATTGCCTGGCTGGACTCAGAGTCATAAAACAGAGAAGCTAGTGGGAGTGGCATGCCAGAAGCCTCACCTTGTACATGGAATCCACTCAGAAGAGAGAATTACTACAGGCAGACTGATCTGAGGCTCACTTATGAGACTGTGGCAAACTCAGAAAGGGATGGGGATGGCAACGAATAGAAACAGCTTTCCTAGATCCAGCCAGTAGTCTGGCTGTCACCATCTGTAAGCACAATTCATGAAGCTCGAGACAGTGATTGCTGCTGGCTCTACCTTCCTCTCCGACATAGCCTGACTATGCATGTATTCCTTTTCATAGGTCATTTTGAGGAAGCTGTTGCACATATCACTTTGGGTGCCCCACGCACCCTGTGAGTCACGTGGTGTCACTGTGACAGAATAGATGATGGAGAACCCAACAGAGGAAGTGCTCTTCTTGGCTCATGATTTCATAGGGTCTCCATCTATCTCAGTGGACAAGGCCTGGCAGATGAGATGGGCTCTGGAGGCGAGGGCATGCAGGGGTGGTGGCTATCAATGTGGCAGTTGGTTACAGAGGAGAGGCCAGGCTGCAATCCTCAAAGATCCATTGCCAGGGACTTACTTCCCTGATGGGCTCCATAGCCCCCTAAAATTTTACTACCAGCTGGGGACCAGCACCCACAACACCAGCCTGTGGGGGACATTCAGATTTAAACCAAAGCAAAGCTATCAGTACGTTTTCTTGTACACAGAGCACAGTAATAACTAATTAAGACAATTATCCCAATCCCCATGTAACAACCTTGGTATGTGAACAAAGTTGTCTTGAGACTGGTTCAGAAAGTGTACCCCCATAGAATTCTAGCCTTTACCCCAACATAAGTAATGAACTGTAGCATCTAGTGGGAGTCAATAGAAAGAAAATAAAACAAAGTCTGTAGCTCTGAACAATAGCAACTATGCTTTTAATGTTTCATCAGGCAGTTACCATGGTATCTTAAAGCTGAAACAAATATTAGAGGCTGTAAAATAAGACCAGGAAGAGGGGCAGTCACTCTGGTGTAACATGAAAACCCTGAGGTTGGAATCAGATGTAGCTAGTGAAATGTGTCAGGATCATGGACGGTGTCAGCTGTCATGATGTTCATAGGACGTTTTCCTGAATGTCAAGACAACGCTTACCATAAGCATCTTTATAGGGATCAAGTTCTGGGCATAGGGCAGGGTCTTCCATGTTCCTGGGTTACAAACCCATTTGTACTTAATGTTAAGATGTCTCTAACATAACCAGAGATGCTGACCAACCAGTTACAAAAATAAGCTTGACTTAAAATAAATATGTGTAAACAAAATATACATGTTTTATGTATTACACATTTGTTTTATGTAAAATATATGCATAAGTATACATATAAGTATGTGTAAATACGTATGTTCTTACTATGAATCTATGTTTTCTAAAGAAATAACTGATTGAACAAATACATGTGCAATATATATAGGTATAGGAGTATACGCACACACATATGTATGGAATTTATTGAGTGACCTGCAGCATGTGGTCCAAGCAGTCCAACAGTGGAGAACTCCCAACAGAAGGGCCAAAGCCAAGGATCCAGCAGTGTCTCAGCCAAGCGGCTGGATGTCCCAGTCTGGCACTGGAGACCCACGGAAAACCTAAGAGACCTGCTGGTCTTCAGTCTTTGCTGAAGTCCTGAAGAAATCGGTTCTAACGCCGGTAAAAGAGTCCTCTGTATCAGGATAAGTGACTGGCCAGTGGAGTGAAGACAAGCTGGCTAAAGCAAACGCCTCTTTTTCCCATGAGTCCTGGCAGCAGGCAGTCCTTCCTGGGCATGCCTGGCTTTTTGGGTTTTGGTTGATTCAGACGTAGCCAAGTTGACAACCAAGATAAGCATCACAGTGTAAAAACATTGGGATTAGGAAAAGAAATTTTTATTCTACTCTGATGATGAAATGTGTCTTTTATTGACAAAATCCCCCAAAGTATAAACATGTTAAAAACACTACTAAAGAAAATAATACTTCACATGAGAAAATGCTGTGATATTTATTTATAGACCTTTACCTCAGCTGCTATGAATGGCTTTGGTTAATAATCAATATGAAGAAAAAAACAGCAGAGAAGCAATTAAAAAGAAAAGCAAATCACATGTTTTTCTGCAATCCCCAAAATTAATATCTTCAGAATTTACATCATCCCTTAGCAAATTAGATGCACCTTGAAGTATTTTCAAACCATCAAAACCTGGGAATGTCTGCCAAGGGAACTGAAACAAAACAAAATAGAAACAGAGAACATTTCTTCTTTCTCACTCTCTTTAAAAAAGCCATCAGGGAGATGCAAATCCAAGCGACCCTGAGATTCCACCTTACACCCATCAGAATGGCCAAGATCAAAAACTCAAGTGACAACACATGCTGGAGAGGTTGTGGAGAAAGGGGAACCCTCCTCCACTGCTGGTGGGAATGTAAGTTCAATGAAGGTGGTAAAATAACTCTAAAATAAAAAAATATATATATAAAATATAGATGGGAAATTTAACAGGAGTCAAACACACACACAATTTGAAAGACATCTTATGTGTATGCGCTCTTACAAACTCTTATGAAGTGTCCATAAGAACTTACAAAGACAATGTGGCCTCCACCAAAATACCAATGATATTCCCCATTAAAACTGAAAACAACAATAAACCCCATCCACATAAGATTCCCATCCACAGAAGACCCTGAGGGCCAAAACATTCTGAACAAGCTGTGACAAACGTGTAGGAGAGCTGCTACGGAACACCTCTGGGCATGACAGAGTAACCCTCCTTTGTAACAAGCACAAACCAGGCAGCACGTGAGAGGAGACTGGCGTAAGCATTGGGAGACAATGCAAGTCTTACCATTCCTGAGTAAGTAACTCTCAATCACAGCAGCCTTCCACCTTGTTTCCTATTACAGAAAACCAGCCCTTTGGCAAAGGTGATGATCATGATGACCTTCCTGCAGAAACGAGTGCCTAAAAACTGATTTCAGGGCATTTGTAGACAGTCTATAAGCCAGGATGCAGAGGAGGAGGCTGAGAATCTCGAGAGGGAGGCACAAACTGAGGCTGAGCAGCAGTGGAGGGAGAGTGGGATCAACTTGCTAGAGGTTAGGCAGTACCGAGAGATGATGCAACCTTGATCCAGTCAAAGCAAAAAACCTGCTTAGCACTTTGACATTTAGTACCAGAAAATGCTCCCTGAGGCTTAATTGATATGTGTGCTAAAACAATGAAACCACATTTGTACAAGTTTAGCTTAATTAGCTAGTGAGTGACAATCACACTCTAAAGAGGAATACAGCAGAACCCTTGGACTCTCGGGATGCCATCCACACTGGTGAAGAAACAAGAAAAATCATTAGACACAGAGAAAAAAGCCCACAGAAATATATCACACATAGTTAATACAATAAACAAATAAACAGACAACCAGATAATAGATCACCAGACAGGCTAGATACAGAATATTAAAGAAGGTCTAATGAATATTAAAAATTGCTAGCTATAGTCATACGTGCAAATAGGAAATGATGAGAAGAAGAGGAAGGATTATGAGTTGTATGCCAGCCTGGGTTCTCTCTCTCTCATGCACACAAACATACTTTTCAAATACTTAAAGAATATTGTTTCTGTACTGACAAATTAAGGAATCTTAGCAAACAAACGGGAGTGGGGAACGAGATGAGGTGGCTCATTTCTGTAATCACAGTATCACAGTACAGCAATCAAGGGAAGCAAAGACACAAGTTCAAAGTTAGGCTATGAGTGATATCCTGCCTCAAAAAAGAAAGAAAGAGAGGAAGGGAGGAAGGAAGGAAGGAAGGAAGGAAGGAAGGAAGGAAGGAAGGAAGGAAGGAAGGGAGAGAGTCAAGGATCCTTAGACAAAAGACTACAATAACAAAATGTCAAGTAATAGACAAAAATTTGGGGACACAATGATACAATTTTGTCAGAACAAAGGTAAATAGAAACACAGTCTTCAGAGATGTGAGGCATAGTGTAAAATATCTAATTTGTATGTAATTGGAAACCCAGGCAAAGAGGAGAACACACTAACAAATGATAGTTCAAAAGGTTATGGATTTGATGGAAAATCATGTCTACATACAGGAAGTTCGCTGACTCCCGTGCAAGAAAAGTGCAGAGGAACACAGGGCACCCCATGGTACACAAGCTTCTGAAACACAAATATATGTGCTGACATGCAAAAAGTACATGCAGTGTAAACCAACATAAGTGTCTGTTTCTTAACTGAAATAGTAAGGCCCAGAAGATGACGGAATAAAATAAATTAAATGCCAGGAAAAAACATTATGTCAACTAGTGATTGGACATGACTTAAAAATACTCCACACAACAAAGACTGAAGCAAAGACTTTTCAGGAAATTATGTCAGCAGAACTGAACTGAAAGGAGAAAATAAAGACGTTCTTGGGTTGAAGGGACAGTTTGAAGGTGAGTCTTAGAAAAAATGCCTTCGACTGAGGGTGGGAAATGAAGACACAAGGAGCTTTGCTTCTTTCCTCCTCTAAGATCCTAAATGACAGCTGTTAGTTTAAACTTGAGATGATGTGTGTATGTATGTATATGTATGCATGTCTGTATATTTATGTGTACATATATGTATATATGTAAGTGTATGTGTGTGTGTGTGTCTCAGTGTGTGTGTGTGCCACGTGTACGTAGACGCTCCATAGGGGCCAGAAGTTGTCAGATTCTGTGATTGTGAGCTGCTGCCACACTGAGAACTGAACTCAGGCTCTCTGGGAGAGCAGCAAGCACTCTTAACCACAGAGCTATCCTCCAGGCCTTGGAAATGCTACTGTATGTAAGCATTGATTCCATATGTAGACGTAATGTGTGAGCCTTAGGACCATGGCAGAGAGCAGGTGGGATCACACTGCTGTGAATGTGCTTGCACACTGAAAAAACGTAAAGGCACAGGTGCACTGTGTGACTGGAGAGTCAGAAACAGAAGTAGGAGGCGGGAAAATATTGACTCAGTACAGACTTGGAATTGAACACTGCTTTCACTGTTTTGCAAAGTAGACCCATCAAATGGTAGCATCATTCTGCGTGTAGTTGCAGAAAGATTACTTGCCACAAAGGTTTTTCTTGCACTCAGTTTTCACTAGACATGTCTCTGAGTAATGTCCTGATGTCATACCTGTGCTGAAAAAAAAAAAAAAGATCCTGCTCTAAAACAGTGTGCTCTGGGTACTGCTTAGATCTGTGTGTTAGTCTCAAGAAGCCAAATGAAGACTAAAATTGAGTCACTCAGTTCTTTTAAAATTGACTTTGATACATTTAGGCTATTCTGCTATGTCTTCTATTCACATCAGAAAAAAAAAAAAAAAAAAAAAAAAAAACAGTTTCAGCCATCAGTGCATTAATTTCAAGAGATCTAAGGGTAAAAATAAAAAGTTTGAGATTTTTAGAATAAGTGTTTAAAATGCAGATTCAATCTATGCTACCTTGTAGAGGAGACATCTTTTAGCTGGAAAAGAGGGAGACCAAGTTGAGACTGAGAGAATGGAAAAAGTGAACATGAAAAACTTGTGCAAAAATAAGTAGCAAGTATAGTTATATTAATACACAGCAAAGTTGATGTCAGGAAATAGACTATTATAAAAGGGGGTGCTTTATGTGGGTTTAATAACTTAATTCACTGAGAATATATAACATTCCTACATGTACTGGACTTAATAATACATCCTCAAAACACAGGAAGTGAAGTCATGTAGCACAAGAAGTCAGAGAAGTCTATACCCACTGTTGGGAGAATTCTAGAACATTGTTATAGTAATTATGAAGTCATTTATTCAAAGAAACTGCTAAATAAACAGATGACCTGAACTTTGCCAACCAGTGTGACCAACTGACACATGCAGAGTTCAAGCAGCTTCAGAATGCAAATCCTTTCCACTCTGAGTGGCTACAAAACATCATAGTCTCAGTCTGATTTCTATGCTCTGATAAAATGGAATAACCAAAAGCAGCCTGTGGAGGAAAGGGCTTACTTCTGTTTATAGCATATAGTCCATCATGAAAGGAAGTCATAAAAGGAACTCAAAGCAGGAATCTGGAGGCAAGAACTGATGTAGACACCACGGAAAAACCATGCTTACTGACTTGCTTTTCATTGCTGGTTCTGTCTGTGTTAGCGCACAGCCCAGCACCTTGGCTCAGCGTGGTACTGCCCAGAGCGGGCTGGGCCCTCCCACATTAATCATTAATCAAAAAGACTCCTGACTTATGTGTGTGTATGTTTCTTGAACTTTTTCTTTGGCTTGTTTTTCTCTGTTTGTTTTGTCCTAGTCTAGCTTATTGTTTTTATATTATTATTAATTATTTTTATTATATGCCCATTGTATTCTAATTAGAAAGAAAGGGTCTGGATTTGGCTGGGTGGATCTAGGAGGAGATGGAGGAGAGAAAACCATAATCAGAATATATTGTATTAAAAAATCTATTTTCAAATAATAAAATGCTCCATTCATGAAAGAAAATGTCCTAGACTTGCTTATAGGCCAACTTAATAGAGGTCTTTTCTCAACTGAAATTCCTTTTTCCATATGACCTTACATAAGTCAAGTTGACAAAAATGCTAACCAAAACAGTCATGAGATGACTCAGCTCTAAACTATTGAAACCTTATAGTACATAATGACTGAGCATAATATGTTCAGACAGAAACCAATAACGTGCCTAGAGAAGCCACCGATATTTGGAACGTTAGTCAGGTGTTCTAGTCTGTTTTGTAGTTTTTGTTTGCTTTGTTATTGTTTTGGCAACTTGACACAGCTAGAGTTATCTGGCAACCTTAAATGAGAAAACGCCTCATCCAGATTGCCTTTTAGGCAAATCTGTAGGGCATCGTCTAGATTAATGACTGACATGGGAAAGCCCAGTCCATTGTGGGTGAAGGCCTGCCTCCCTGGGCAGGTGGTCATGGACAAGAAAGCATACTGAGCAATCCGTGGGAAGCAAGCCGGTAAGCAGTGTTCCTCCAAGGCCTCTGCTTGAGTTCCTGTCCCGGCTGTTCCCTATGCTGGGCCGTGCGTTACTAGGAAAAACAAACTCTTTCCTCCCCAAGTTGCTTTTGGTATGATGATTATCACAGCAATAGAAACCTAACTAAGATATGAGTATTTCTAAAATTACAAGTTTTTAAAATTATAAGTAAAAACATTCAAAGTTGAATTAAAAGCTAAAATACAGCACCTTTAAATTTGTAGCATACTCCTAAAGACGGGAATAAATTAAAATTAATGATTGTTAATTCCTCAGCAATATAAAAATTAAAATTAATGAACAAGTTTCCACCTTAGAATCAAAGAATAGCATGTTAAAGTGAGGGGAAGTAGGATGAAATAATAATCAGAGGTTTTCCACTGTGTGCACAACAAGGTAACATGGATGGACATTTTACAAATGAGTTCGATAATTTAGAAATGAACACATGGTTTGGCAAATACTTAGCAAAACAGATTTAAAGCACCAACAACAGAAAATCTGAATGTCATCTTTCTATTAGAGAAATTAGATCTCTCAATAAAAGACCCCCAGAATGATACTCAGAGGCCAGATGTTCCCGCTGGTGAGTTCCATGAAACTGAAAAGAGAGGAATGGGCAAGACTCAGAGAATACAGAATGCTCCAGATAATAACAGAGGAGACAGGAAGAGTCTCACTGCCCCAGAACTCACTACATCATTTGAAAGGGCTGTACTAATACTGACACTAAAACACAACAAAGAAATTGTAAGGAAATAAATTAATCAAACAGCAATCCTCATTAACACAGACAAAACAAAAGTTGCCTTGCAAGATGTCAACCAATCAATTCAATGCCAAATCAAAAAATATACTGAGAGATGCCCCTGGTGACCAGATGAGCCTAGTCTTAGACTGTACCACTGGGCAAGCACACAGTCAGTCCATGGCCTGTTTCACTGATGAGATGTAGAGAGCTGGAGTCTGTTCTTTACAGCAGGGGTAAAGAGAAAATGAACGCCCTTTCCTGAATCCATTAAAGATCTGATGTGGCAGAAGAGAGAAATACTGGAAACCCGGCATGGACCAGTGGTCAGAGAGAAACAAGAATTAACACGGCATGCCCAGGACACTAGTGTCCTCCAGTCTTGACAAGGTTCTGTAAGAAACAGCGAAAAGGAGCTTCTAGGACAGATGTCTAGCTCCAATACCAGTGCTTATCTTGCAGGGACTCTGTTAGGCCCTCTAGAGAAGGCTATCCATGGCGAGTATGTGTGTGTGTGTGTGTGTGTGTGTGTTACATGCATGTATTGGACAGTGTTGTAGACACACAGCTTCACTCTGCACCTGCAGCATCAGGAGTTCTCTTCAGAGACCCTGCACACAGGTGATAGGATTCTTGACTCCAACAGAGAAAAGAATTTTAAGATGAGCCAGTATGAATCAGAGTTGGAATTCATTAAGCAGAAATTTTAACATAAATTTAAGCATGGAGAAGTAGCTAATGAGAGGCAGTCAAAGAAAGGATAGGACATGCCAAGAGCAGGCATGAATTTTCTAACAGTCACCTTTAAGTGTCTGTAGCCATGAGGGCAGTTTCCTCAAGTTACCTCAGGGGTGACCAAGGAACCTGAGTTAATTCTTAGGGTGGCTTCTATGCACTGGGCAGAATCACAGTGACGAGGTCACAGTAATGCCTGGAATCAAGGCATTTTACAGTAAAAAGCATGTTACAGCCTTATTTGTGAGAGTCCCCCCAAATTTCAGGCACACATCTGGGAAAGGGGTAAAGCCTTAGCAAACATACAAGCTCAGGCTGGAGGCCGAGCTCATCACTGTTTAACATTCTTACTTAGAATATGGCTACAGAAAACTAATAATGTCCCTGCCGAGTTAATCTGCACAGCATTTTTGTGAGTCTCATCTGGTGAGAGGTAAGGACACCCTTTTGCTTCTTATGTCCCTTTAACTTTCCCTGTCTTTCTACCCTGCCTCAAAGCTCCTCAGGGCAACTCTCTTTCACTCTGCCTTAGGATGGAGAATAGTAGCCACAGTTGAAACCTGCCTAGACCTATCTCTATAGTCTCCCCTTCATCTTCACAGGAAGCACAGTATAAACTGTCAGCTCAGGACACTGAGCTGACACTTTGGTGTAACCAGAAAACTATAAGCCAGAGAGAGTTATGGCCCCTGACTCCCAGGAATGTGGAGATGCATGGCTGCTTGTAAGCCCATCTGCCTAAGATCTAGCAGTGAACAAGACATAGAATAAAATAAATATAAATAATAATTGCATGTCAGGAGGCAAAGCAATGATCACAGCAAGACACGATGACATGTGGGAGACAGTGGCTCAGTGGGCCAGTGCTTGCCTTGCTAGCATGCAGACCGGAGTTCAGATCCCCAGAACCTACACAAAAGCTTGCATGGCAGTGGGTATGTCTGCAACTCGAGGGCTGTGGAAGCAGAGATGGGGCAGGAGGAGGAGTGTTTGGCTAGACAGCCTAGGCAACATGTTGAGTTCGGGGCCAATGAGAAATCTTGTCTCAAAAACTAAGCGGGACAGGGAGGAAGACATGAGGTGTTGATCTCTGACTTCCACACTTGTGTGTGCATAAGATACCATGTGGCCACTCCATTATCAAACAGAGAGATAAAAATGCACACCAGACTTATTGAATGTTAATTTAATTACAGTGCGTTATGTTACACCTCATAACTGACAGAAAGAAAATTCTCTAGCAGAGTAAAAAACAGCATCTATGACCTTAATCCTACATCTTGCTCGGCATCAAAACTGCTAATCTTCTCACACCCCAATGCACAATGGCACTATTTGTAGACCTTGAAGTCAGTGGTCCTTTGCAAATAATGTGCCCTAAAGATCAACTTGTTACCAAAATGTTAGAGTCACAGCCCTGGTCCTTGAAGTGCTCATGAGTCAATAATCTGACTGACACAATTGCTTTTAATTAATTTATTTAATGCGGTTATATTGAGAAAGAAACAAAGAGATCCAATGGCATCCCTTCTCCCAGGTTCATGCTAAGGGTATTGATATAGGCTTAGGTTTACACACAGGGAGAATGTGCATTGAGGTTGAGGTGTGGCTCTGTCCATCACTCATCTATCATTTTGTGTCTTTGTCTCAGCTCTAGTCTCTCCAGCTGACCTGACAAGTTGCCAGAACTGTCTGAGTGTCTTTCTGGAGTCAAGTTTTTTCTCTGGTTGGCACCAGGCATCAGCCTTTTTCTTCTCCCAGGCTGAGACTCTCAGGGAAATCAAAGCCTTGAAGTCCACACTCAATAGTCTGATAGCCAAAGGGAGGAACACAGGTGTTTCTTTAGAGTATCTTCATTCCTGCCATGGTGTCTACAAACATATAAAATATAAAGATGAATAATATGGATAGGAAAATTTATCCATTTTCTGGCTCTGTTACACAGGTAAGAACGCCACTTTCCACCCATGAATGAAACAGAAGTTTCCTGAAAGAACACTAGTGTTTTAGGAACCTTCAATATTCCAAGATCAGGGCTCTACCAACTGCATCTTGATAATCACTATATGGTAAGTTTGGTTCTACAAAACTCACCAGGAGTTTGTCTCAGTTAATTATGCCTTAAGAAGACTTAGCTATCACTCTACAGCTCATGCTGTTCTAGGCGCTCTGTGAAGTAGAAAAAGATGAGCCCTCAAAGTTCTGAGCATTCAGAAGAAAACGGTCTTAGGTCTGCTACCTTTGCTGAAAGACCAACTGAAATTGTGATGTCAGCATACTTGAGCACATAGAACTAGCTAGAACATTCTCTGTCTCACTCTGATCCAAGAAATAACTTTAGTTTGGATTGAATTATAGGTTTTTAATTAAACTCACACAGGGCAGAAAAACTATCCCCAAATAAGGAGAGAATAAAACACATAGAAGGCAGTTATCAAGATGGTCTATCCTAATACAACTGTTCCAAATTCCTGGGAGTGTCCTACACACCAGCTGCTCACAGGGCACAAGCAAGACCAGAGGACATCTGAGGGCATCTGAGGAAGCATCCAGGTCCTTGTGTCACAGGGCAAAGAATTGTACCAGGGCAATGCAGTTAAAAAGAGAAACAGAGACAGTTTATTAAGGAAGGAAATGGACCCTGAGAATCACGTGGGCTCCTGAGCTTGGAAAGGTGTACACTTCCATGCACTGGCCTGAGTCTCATGGCCCTTTGTAGACACATACAGAGCACCATCCCTCCTAGTCGCACTCCTGGAGCTTTCCTTGGGCGTGTTCTATAGGTTAGCCATAGCCCTGGTTAGGAGGGGTCCCCACTCTTTTCTTGTCAGTTTTCAGTTGCTAATCTCGATGTCACTCTCCACTTCCCTGCCACTACCCTCTTGTCGGTGTCTGCGGTGGCAGTGGTGTGTGCTCCACTTTTGTTATGATGACTGATGTCTTTTCTCCCTTAGTCTGACACAGAACCCTGGAGATTGCACAGTTTAATTTAAGTGAAGATCTGGGAGATTCCAAAGTGTTCTCCTCCTTCTGGGAGGAGCCCTGTCAATGTAATTCTCTCTGTATGGGACTGATGAATGTGTGACCCCTAAATGGCCTTGGCAGCCAAAGAGAGGAAAATCACAGGTGATTTGGGTCAGCAGGAGCAGAAAGTGCCCTTCCCAAATCCTTCTTTTGTATCACACAGGAGTGACTAGTACCTACGCTGATGAGGACACTTGTGTTTTTAAAAGTTCTCCCTTTGGTACCTGTCAGCACAGTGGGCGGACTATTGGCCTCATACAGTTTGCCCTGAATGCATTTCTTCTTTCCTGAGCCCCATGGTTGTAGTTTGAGAAGCTTTGCGGAATCAAGGTCAGCTGTGAGAAGACAGTAGTGAGAAGAAGCCAGTGTTTCCACTTCATTATGACCTCAGTCCTCAGGTAAAGTGTAATGGAGTCTTGCCCACATTCAGATATCCAGAAAGGAATGTTCCTGGAGGTGGGCCCACACTACAGTGGCTAGCCAGGGCCAGTACTGGGAGCATTATGGGACTTGTGTTTGCTGCCGTGGCTGGTGGAGCAGTCTTCAGCCCTGCTGTGGGATGTGGAGAAAGCTCAGTCAATACAGTATTTGCCGTGATATATGAAAATCAGGACTTGAGTCACAGAACACATGTACAAACAACCATGGTTTGTGGTGATGGAGGCTTGTAACCCCAGAGCTGAGGAGCACAAGACAAGAGACGCCTGGGCCTGATAGCCAGGTAGTCTAGTCTTCATACAAGTTCTACCAGCAAGAGACCCTGTCTCAAAAAACAAGGTGAATAGCTCCCAAAGGATGACATCCAACCCTGTCAGCTGACCTCCGTAGGAGCGGGCACAAGTAACTGCACACTGAAACATGTTAACTTCATGTACATGCATGCACACATACATGTATAAACACACAAGACCATGCATGTGCACAAATGCACATGTATGCACACACTCCATGTACACATGCTCATGTACATGTACACAAACACATGTGCACACAAGTGCGTGTGCGCATGCACACATATATACACATACATGCATCTACAAGGCAATGTGGATGTATCTACACCCACACATATCAGCACATATACAAGCATATATATCTACACACACATGGGTGCACACACATGCATATACATAATGCATACATACCCATGTATACACACATGCACACACATGTACTTATATGCATACACATGAGCACTCATGTACACACAAACCTTCCATGCCTCCTTGATCTCTTGTCTGAAGCTTTGGAATTCATTTTCAGCCGTCTTTGGTTTTGGTGGTTTGAGAAAAAGTGGGCCTTTCCCTTGCTCACTTCCCACCCACAGAAATGGCCTTCTCTCCTACAGAGTGTGTCAGCGTTTATGGGACAATTCTTCTGTCTAATCAAACACATTAAAACTCTTAAGTGCTTTTGCTTTCTTAGTTGAGGTGATTGATAATGATCATGTTGTCAACTTTTTCTAGAGTTGGTACCAAAACTTTTCTCTTTCTCTTTAGAAATTCTGCCATCATCCTACTGTAAAACTGTCATTATTTCTCAAAGTCACAATCCTGACATCTGTTAAGTAAAGGTTTATTTTTCACTTCAAAAGTCAATCTACACAGCTGACTGACTCCTTTGGAATCCTGCACCTTTCTCTTGTCAAATATTTGGTATAATGAAATTTGCTTTTAGAAAAATATTTGGCTTTTAAGGAAAAGAAAATATTCTTTATTTATAAAAATAATTACTGCTTCTTTTTCTTAAAAAAAACTGATAAAGTAAAACAATCCCAACTCTTCTTATTTATTGGTTTTCCTTTCAGGGAGGAGTGAATAAAGTAAAAGAAATTGAAATGGTTTGTTTCATTTCAAATGACACTTTCTTCTAAAGGCCGTGAAGGTTGAATGGGTCTTGGAAGTTCCAGATAACTTGTAGGAGAAAAAAAAAATCACAATGTTGCGATGGCCCTTACCGACCCTGGTGGCCGCACCCATTTGTACTACAGCCTCTGCTACTGGAACCTCCTCTGACCCATATTGCCAGCCCAGAGGACAAATCCCCATTTGCCCCCTAATGCCATTGGAAACAAAAAGAAGGAATGAACAACTCGTGGAGAGTATACTCCGTGGGCCTGTGCTAGAACTTCCCACGTGTTGCTTTGTTTATGCTCTGAAATGTACCCATTTCCACCAGCACAGGTGGGTAGGTCTTAAAGGCCGTGGTCTCAATGGTGGATAAACAGTTGATGAAATTGTAGCTTAACTGACAATTGGGAGGCAGGTCTAGTCAGAAGGAAGGTGACTGAGGGGTCTTTGTTAAGGTCTTTTACCCCAGCCCCTCCCACTCATTGCTTTCTGGCTGCCAAATAGCTTTGCTCCATCATGTGACCCTGTGTCTATGGTTTCTGTCTCACTGAGGCTTGGAAACAATAGTGACTATGGATTAATCTCTTGAAAACTGCACTCAAGAACTAACCTTTGCCCCACAAGCTGATTAATCTCAGGCATTTTGTCACAGTGACAGAAAGCTGCCAGACACATTTGCTTAGTTTTTACTGCTGTGATCCTCCAAGTTGGGATAGTCTTAACTGGAATTTGATCATGATTCGACCCTAAATTTACTGCTTCCCAGCAAGCTATAAAAAAAAAAAAAAATCACATTCATCTCTTTACCAATTTGTTCTTATTTTCTTGCTGTTTGTCATAGGACAATTTCAAGCTTCAAACTTTTTTTTTTTTTCTGATGAGAACTCCTGCCTTTGTGGCTATACACATTTGGGAACCTAAAAATGTCTAGTTGCCGGGAGCAGCCTCTGTAGTCACCCTCTCTGGGACTGCTTCCTTTCTCTCTTATCTGCATTGTGTTAGCAATAGTGTAAGTCTGTCTGCACGACCTACAGAATTTCTGTGGTGTTTTCAGGTATAAAAGCCTTCTCTGCTAATTCTAACACATGTCTTGTGGAAAGTGCTGTCTTCCACCGAATCTGGATGTTACAGTCACTGCAGCACTAACAGCACACACGGAACCAGAAGACTTGCTCCCGCTTGCTTTGCCTTCAGTTAGCCATTTTACACTGGAAAAAAAAAATCGGCTTCTTTCAGCTCCACTCTTCTTTTGGGGGTGCAAAGAAGGAAAGTAATAGTAACTACCTCTTTTACTGTTATACAGGTTAAAAAAGTCGTGTATGTGTTGGCTCGTTTTCGTGCCTGCTTGACACAGAGTAGAGCCATTTGGGAGGAGGGAACTCAGGTGAGAAAATATCCCCACCTGTGGGCAAGTCTGTGGCTCCTTTTTAACTCCACATGTCTGATTCCGTCATCTGTGCTTTTAATTCTCCATACTCCAACAGATCACTTTTCTCCTCCCACTCTCTCCCTCAATATTTTAAAAATTATTTCTTTTATTTTTTAAGAGTATAATGTAATGACATAATCTCTCCTTCCCTTTTTCTACTCTGAGCCCTCTCAAATACCATCCTTGCTCTCTTTCAAATTCATTGCCTGTGTTTTCATTAAATGTTGTCCCATTCATATTTATTCCTTGGTACATAGATACAACCTGCTCAGTCTGTATAATGTCAATTGTAAGTATGTTTTTTCAACTGTTTGGTGTTGAAAACCAATTGATGTGCTCGTCCTCGGGGAAGACGTTTCTCCTGTCAGCGTTTCTTAGTCACCTGTCCCAGGAATGAGTTCTTGCTGAGCAGAGCTTACATCCAATCAGCGAGCTGAGCAGAGCTTACATCCAATCAGCGAGCTGTTGGTGGCCAACAGAGCACCTGTGCCACTCCTGCACCCTGAGGGCCGCCACGCAGTGCTGGTGGTTGCTGTAGTTCACAGGCACCCAGCTGGGGAAGACTGTTGGGTTGCCCATTCTTTGGAAGCTTGCATGGATCCTTCTGATACAATGAAGACACTGGGCTCTTTCATGTGGGTTCTGGGATACAAACTTGGCCCCTCTGTACATGCTTTGCTGATGAAACCATCTCCCCAGCTTTTGAGCAGCTTTAATGTTCTTAAACAGAAAGGACGCTTTTGGAAAAATATATACCTCACAGAATCCCTTGAATGAGGACAGACACACTCTGAAGGATGTAAAAATAACAATCTGAGGGCTAGCTTCTGCTAGTGCTATTGTCTAATGTCACAGGGTACCAGTCTTCCACGGTGGCTAAATACTTCCTTTGACTTCACATTATTTGCTTTGGATTTGAGGTCTAAGGATGAGTTAATTGAACTTGGGTCTTCTGACTGCGTAGCTGATGCCAGAAGTTGGGGCTCTCCTCTGTTCACCCTTCATTCTTAACAGAAAAACACTGGTATAAATGACAGATGTCATGCGTGGTGGGCAATGTCCTCAAGTGGAAATGGATGGAGGCTAGATGGTAAAATCACCAACAAACATGCCCTCATGACCACCCGCATCTGCAGCTCTGCTTGCTCCCCGGTCTTTGTAGCCACCTCCCCATCCACGTTAGTCACGGTTCACCTATTTTTGGGTAACAGGTTCTTTTCTACTTCAGGGCCACACAACTGTCACACTTATGGTTTTGTTTATTTGTTTGTTTTTGTTTTTTAAACCATTCTCTATCGTCTCTTTGCTTGACGTCTTCTCAACCTCTGAGACTCAGCTTCAAGGAACACTGGGACAGGGGAGATATTTGCTATTGGCCAAATCCAAGAGAGCCCTGAGAAGATTAATCTTATAGCTGACTTGAAGGGATTTCTGATCACCATGGAAACAAACCCTAGGTATATCTTTGAGGATTATCTAGATTAGTTTAAATGAAGTGGCAATACCTACCATAAACTCTAAATGTGGGAAACAGCCCATGGGCTTGAGTCCTGGGCTGAATAAGCAGAAGAAAGCAAGCTGAGCACCAGGATTTATTTCCCTTTGATTTCTGACTGTGGATGCAATGTGAGGAGTCACCACAAGCTACTACCATCATGCCTTCCTTGCCATGGTACACTGTGCCCTCAAACTGTGAGCCAGAGAAAAACCTCCCCCCCCCCCAAGTTGTTTTTGTCAGGTGTTTTGTTTTAGCTATGAGCTGAGCAACTATCACTGCCCTTGTCACCCCACATGCATTGCACACCTGCACACACATTGCAAACCCCTCACACATTGTGTACTTACACACATTTCATATCTCCTCACATTGTATCCTCCCCCACACACATTGCACACATTCTATACCCCCAAACATTGCAAATCCCCTACACAGACTGCATACCTACCCCTCCCCACACCCATTACTCCTATAGTGCTCTGTGCAGCTTCTTCTTACCACTCACACAGTTATGCCAGCATTGTGTGATCTGGCAACCCTCTGTCCCACCCTCAGGACGCAAGCTTTAGGAAATAAGGTCTATATCCATCATGATCTTGAATGTATCTCAGTTTCTGCTAAACAATCAGTATTGATTTGTTCAGTGAATGTTTTCCCACCCTCAGAGCTCTGGAGAAGTCCAACACAATCTCGGAGCCTTGCCCTGTGGGGAAACCTGCACTCTGTATCTGAAGTGGCACATCACCTCAGACACGGAGTGTGATTTTTACTTGACCCTCTCCTGTTGACATGGTTCTGGGAACACTGAATGGTGGCTTGGCAGGACTCTGGGAATACTGAGTGCAGTCTTGTGGTCTAATGGTCAGATTGTGCCTGTCCTCATTCAAGGGATTCTGTGAGGTATATATTTTTCCAAAAAGCCCCCTTTCTGTTTAAGAACATTAAAGCTGCTCAAAGGCCAGGGAGATAGTTCCATCAGTAAGGAGGACGAGACAGGGGAATCCCTATAACTCAGTGCTCAGCCACTATCTCATTCCTCTCAGTCACTATCTAACTCTATTTGGACAGCAAGCTCCAGGTTCAGTGAGAGAGCGTGTATCAAAAGTTAGTGTAGAGAGTGATTTAGGAAGACACTTGACATTGACCTCCATCTTACACATTCACATACACACAGGTACGTGCAACTGTACACATATGCCCAGGTGAACATATACACGATATTGAGACTTCATTTCTGGTAAAAGTTTAAGCAAGGTTGAGGGTCGGGGACATCAAATAGGAGGTGGATTAACTAAAACTAAGGCTGTATGGAAAAGCCCTTATGGAAGCCAACTACTTTGTAATATATATATGTATCTTAATTAGTTTACATAAACTTATATACATTTCTTAATTAATTTATGTATATTTATAAATAAGTATATACATATTTCTTAATATATATGGACTTTAAACACAGGTACCCTGAAGAGGTGAACAATACTTCTCCCAGAAGACATGGGTTATTAAATGAAAATCTCAGTTCCAGGTATCAGATACTTCCCTATGAGTTATTAGTCAGAAAAGCCCCGGAGGCTTTCAGAACAGCACAGACTCTTGTTACCCACCAGAACTAGATGGTGAGACACTTTTGCCAAAGACACAACACAGCTAGAACTAGCACAAAAATGTCCTCTCCATTGCTAACTTTCACATCGTCAGAAAGTGGTGTGCAGGCTCCTGGAGGAGAGTAACTATTAAGGATAGTTATTCCTAGAATAACCTAGCAATGCACCCTGAATGCTACAGTAAAAATCCTCCAGGGAAGATGCACCCCTGCAACAAGTGTGGCCCAGGTTCTGGGGGAAAAGCAACTTCTTTGGGATTGGATTGTAGGCCTGATCCATGGAAGGAAATTAATACTTGACACAGCAAACCTGCTCAAAAGCCAGTGGCTTGAGGTCATATGCTCTAGGCAGGGACCTACCGCTGTGTTTTCCTTCTAAATGGACATGTCAAACTACGTTCTAAACATTTGTTTATACTCATAATTATTACTTTCTTCACTGTTGGCCAGAGAAGCTTCTTTTTATAATAGTCAGTAGTTAATAGAAAGACTCAACTGACAGACATCTAGACTGCTTACAGTTTCTGGCTATTGTGAATATAGCTGCTATGAACATAGTTGAACAAGTAGCTTTGTGGTATGGTGAAATATCTTTTGGGCATATGCCCCGGAGTGGTATAGCTGCGTCTTGAGGTAGAGCTATTCTCAATTTTTTGAGAAACCTCCAGATTGATTTCTAAAGTAGTTGTACAAGTTTGCATTCCCACCAGCAGTGGAGGAGGGTTCCCTTTCTCCACATCCTGGCCAGCATGTGCTGTCACTTGAGTTTTTGGTCTTAGCCATTCTGAAAGGTGTAAGATGAAACCTCAGAGTCATTTTTTGATTTGCATTTTCCTGATGACTAAGGACACTGAACATTTCTTTAAGTGCTTCTCAGCCATTAGAAATTCTTCTGTTGAGAATTCTCTGTTTAGCTCTGTACACTATTTTTAATTGGGTTATTGGGTTTAATTTCTTTGGTACTCATATATTTCTTGGGTTAATTGGGTTATTTGTTTAATTTCTTTTGTTCTTTATACATTTTGAATATTAGTTATCTGACAGAGGTAGGGTTGGTGAAGATATTTTCTCATTTGGTAGGCTGCAAGTTTGTCCTGTTGACAGTGTCTTTTGCCTTTCAGAAGCTTTTCGGTTTCATGAGGTCCCATTTATTATTGATTTTAGTGCCTGTGCTGTTGGTGTTCTGTTCAGAAAATTGTCTCCTGTAGCAATGAGTTCAAGGATATTTCCTACTTTCTGTTCTATGAAGTTCAGTGTGTATGGTTTTATGTTGAAGTCTTTGATCCTGTTGGACTTTCCTGCAGGGTGATGAATCTGAATCTATATGCATTTTCTGCATGTAGACATCCAGTTAGACCAGCACCCTTTGTTGAAGATGCTTTATTTTTTCCATTGTATCATTTTGGCTTCCCTGTCAAAATCAGCTGTCCATAGGTATGTGAGTTGAAAGAAACTGGAAACAACATAGATATCCGTCATCTAAAAAATGGATAGAGAAAATGTACATTTACACAATGGAATATTACTCAGCAATTAAAAACAAGAACATCATTCACTTTTCAGGCAAATGGGAGGAACTAGAAAATATCATCCTGAGTGAGGTAACCCAGACCCAGAAAGATGCACATGATTCACTTATAAATGGACATTAGCCATAGTGTACAGGATAACCATGCTACAACCCACAGACCCAAAGAAACCAAGTAGGATCCAAGGGAGGATGCTTGAATCTCATACAGAAGAGGAACTAAAATAGACATTGAAAGTAGTTGGAGGTAGGGAGCCCTGTGGGAGAGGAGGTTGGGAGGGTCACAAGGACAGGGCTCAGGTGTGGGGAGGGGGGTGATGGGTGGTGAGGAGTGGGAGGGGAAGACCAGGAGAAAGAATAGAATGGAAATTGGCAGGAGAGCATCTCTGGGACAGGGGAGGCCCCTGGGAATCTATGGGGGTGACCCTAGCTGAGGTCCTTAACCAAAGGGAACGTAGAGCCTGAACTTGCCACCTCCTGCAGCCAGATGGGACTTCCAGTGGAGAGAGGGTGACACCAACCTTTGACCCAAAGTTTGTCTCGCCTACAAAGAACGTAAGGATAAAGATGGAGCAGAGGCTGAGGAAATGGCAAACCAATGGCTGGCCCAACCTGAGACCCGCCCCATGGGAGAGAGCCAGTTCCTGACACTAACAATGACACTCTGCTATGCTTGCAGACAGGAGCCTAACCCAACTGTCTTCTGAGAGGCTTCATCCAGCAGCTGATGGAAACAGATGCAGAGACCCACAGCCAAACAATAGGCTGAGTTTGGGCAGTTTTGTGGAAGTGTGGGAGGAAGGATTGAGAGAGCTGGAGGGGTCAAGAACACAATAAGAAGACCTACAGAGTAAACTAACCTAGGCCCAGGGGGGGTCCTAGAGACGAAACCACCTGCCAAAGAGCATGCATGGGCTGGACCTAGGCCCCCTACACATATGTAGCAGAACTGCAGCACGGTCATCACGTGGGTCCTCTAACAATGGGAATAGGTGCTGGTTCTTGCTTGCCTGTGCTGTCTTGTCTGGCCTCAGTGGGAGAGGATACGCTTAGTCCTGCTGTGACTTGAGGTACCAGGGTGGGTTGGGTCCCCCGTTTTTAGGCCCCTCCCATTTTTGTAGAAGAAGGAGAGGGGGTGAGGGGAAGGGGCTAGGATTGGGCTGTAAGGTGATTTAATAAATAAAATTTTTAAAAAAGAAAAAATACAGAGACTCAAAATTTGTCAATGCGATGAGAATAAATGATAATTGATTGCTCAGGCTTAAATAGAACATTTATGTCATCCTTACCACTATGACCCAACCCACACCTTCCAAGCCTGGAAACATTGTGTTACAGGGATGTATGAGCTAAAGGATGGGGAAAACTGTTGAGAAATATGGTCCTCTGGCCATAGCACATCCATTGTACTCACAAACTTACTGCAGTTATGGCAGCCTGCACAAGGTCCAGCCAACAAGATCGCTCAGCATTACAACAGGCAACTCTGATTGGACTCAGTGCATTACAAGCACGGGGCTGCAGGCAAGAGAGTGTGTAGGGGTGCCTAGTGGAGTGAGGGGAAAGTTTAGGTATTATATATGATCAGGATACATTGTTTACATGTGTAAAATTGTCAAAGAATTAAAAATACCCTCTGTTTAAAACAAACAAACAAACAAACAAACAAACAAACAGCAACTTCATTGTCCCTCAGAGAATGTCTGTGTTGTAAGGAATTTAAGTTGATAACCCCTGGGAGCTTAAACACTGGCCAGAGATGGCTATAGCTAAAGTAGTAAGGGACCTGTTGTGTGGTGGTGTGTCATTAATTGCCAGCAGGGAATGGATGAGAAGAGCTATTCATTCTGGAGAGAGTGGGGTTTTAGCTTTTACAGCGGCCCTTCTTCCCACAGCTGTCTACCATTCACAGACAAAGCAACTCTCCCCAAAGGAATTGCACCTTTTAAGAACACTCTCCCCACCCTCTTTCTGCCCGCCTCCACACCCTCTTCTACTTTCTCAAGAGCATTTAAGACTTAGGAGTTCTGGTTAGGATTACCTTTCCACGCTCTGAGGTTCGGGCTACCACTTTTCATTTTTTGCAGAAAGCTTCATGAGTTATTGAGCAACTGTCAAAGCAGAGGCCCCAAGCACAGCCTGCTGTTCTGCATCACGCGAGCGCATAGGTAGGCAGCAGCGTGTGTTCCCGTTGTGGAGGAGGCCCACCATTTGGTTTATTTGTACAACTCGTTTCCAACCACTTGAAAAGTTGCAATGTTTCATCTGTGTTTGTTAGCTGATGTGTCAGTTGGCTTCCATGCACACACTACAGACAATCACTTCATAAAGATGAAGTGTTTGTTTTTGCTCTTATATCTGGAGATTCAGTGTTGCATTGGTTAGCCCCTGCTTTGGGGCCTTTGCAAGCAGAACATGGTGTGGAGGGAATGGCAGAGCCCAGATACCCACTATATATCCGAGAACAAAAGAGGGGAATTCAAGGATCTTAAAGGATACTTCCAGAGGTCAATACCCTTGGCAGGTCCCACCTCTCCGTCCTGCATGAGTCCTAATAACTCATAGCTCCACAGTGAACCTTCCTGCACTTTGAAAACACTGGGTTTCAGATCACAGGGACCAAAACTGACTCACTTGAATCATCTACCTGACTCTGGTCCCTGGGCCCTCAGCTTGGGGATTTCCTCAGGAACCTGGGTCAAGGTCTAAGAAAACTGATCCATGAAGGCTCCACTTGATACATTTGAGAAAGGAAATGGCCCTTAAGTAGTGGTCTTGGTTGTTTCATGGGTTAGTTACTTTTCTTATTACTCTGATAAAAACAACTTCAGAGGAAAAAGATTTCATTTTTTCTCAGTTTGGGAGTTTAGTAAACCATCTGGGGAGGGCCTGATGACAGGAGCACCTAGTCAGGAAGCAGATGAAGATGAGTGCTGGTGTTCCACTCACATTTTCCTTTTCATCCAGTCTGGAGCTCCGTCCTATGCAATGATGTGACTCACATTTACCGTGGATTGTCCTGCCCCAATTAACCTGGTCTGGAAAGCCTCTCATGGGCACATCCATAAGTGTGTCTCCTAGGTGGCTCTAATGCTGTCAGCTAACGGTTGCAATGAGTGCTTCACACATTGGATGAATCCTGTTTCCCATCACGGTGAGTGTTGTACCTGGGCAAGACAGTGCCAGGGAAGTTACGCACGGCACGGAACATGCCCCTGTGGACAGTCACACAGCGTGGACGCAGGATTCTGAGATGGGCTCACCCAGACCCACCGATGCAATGCGTGCCTTTGGGGGTGGGACTTACTGCAAGGGGCAGGGTGGGCCACATAAGCATTACAGGGTGCACATACTCTGCCATAGACGCAGTGCAACTCCGAGAGTAGCGCTGAAGCTACCCCCAAGATGGGAAGCAGAGCAGGCCCAGACTGGTCTTTTCTCTCCTGTTACCTCTCCTCCTCTGCTGCAGTCCATCCCGGGTCAGAGCAACTGTGTAAAAAGATGACTTCCGTCATTTCAGCATCCAGCAGCCTGAAGAGTGCTCACCTCAGTGTGATTAAAAAAACAAGCCCGACCTACAGAATAGACCGTGAGCATGGTAATCAGGAAAGCAATTTCCACCTGGGCCAAGAGGCACTGGGAGGACAAACACTGTGCCATTTTCGGGCAATTAGAGATGGTTGCCCTCATTCCTCTGTGCATGTTAAATTGTGTGTGTACAGAACAGGAATAAAAAATGAGTGGAAAGCGGACAAGCCTCATGCTCCTGTTCTTAGGCAGCGGCTCCCCCAACATGAGCAAAGTCTCCTCAGGCCACTCAAGCCAAGGCCTCTGATTGTTCCTGACTGTGGCCTGAGAATCCTTCCCCCTTCATCTAACAGGCGCTGGTATGTCCGTGGAGGCTGACTGGACACCTGCACCTTCCCTCCTTGTTGATGGAGATGTTCGTTGTTTTAAAACTTGATTAATCTGAGGCTCAGTGTTAACCTGAGGTGGTGTCAGTTGGTAGTTGGTGTGGTTTTCCAGAGTGATCCTGGGGGTGAAAGTTGGCTCCTCCCTCATGCATAAGTACATCAGCTGCTCTGGGCTCATGCTTCCTGGTCAGTACTCTGAGCAAGGGTCAGCTCCCACCTTTGTCAGCTGTTCCACGGTGGGTTGTCCTCTCTGCTATTAGTTGCCCTTGAAGGTCAGTGGGCTTTTAAATTCAGCTCTGCCTCCAAACAGCGGCAGGTAAAATGGAATGACTGTGTGAAGGGTTAATGTGGATTGCTAACAAGAGAGGTTTTGGTGATTTTAAGATGGCCTTTTAACTTTTCTGAACTTCCAATAGAGGAACAAACACAGTACAAGGCAGCAATTCCTGTGATAACTACAGCAGTTGCTTTTCCTCTTCCTTTGCTGGCTTTATTTAATGGATTCTCTCAATATCAAGGTGTCCTAAAGCTCTTTCTTAAGTCAGAAGTGGGAACGATGCCAGTGAAGGCACAGGATGTGCCCTGATTTCAGAGACTCCAGAGACCAAAAAAACAAAAATTCAACTTGAGAAATAAAAGGGAACTTTATATAGATTCCTTAGGAGATTTCAGATACTATCCACATTGCTAAAGGCAGAGGAGACAAGAACTATTGAGGCAAAATTCCTTTACACCTGGGAGTTTGCAAGGAACACTTATAGGATCAAATCCCCATCAGAGAGTGTGTGAAGCATTCTTAGCACAAGCAGGTTATCTGTCATCTCGACAGCTAGACAAAGAAGTCACTTTTGTTCTTTTAAAGAACAAACAGCATTAGATTTGGGCACAGCGGCATGTGACTTTAGTCCTGGGACCCTGGAGGCAGAGGCAGACAGGTAGCTGTGAGTCTCAGGCTGCTTTCCCCTATATAGTGAGTTCCAATCTGGCCAGGGATACACAGTGAGATCCTGTCTCAGAAACAAAACAAACAAACAGACAACCCCACCAACATACATTTTATTCAATATATTTGAATAAGAAAATTTATGCAATAGGGAAAAAACACCACCTCAGCTCCTCAGCACCTTTGTAAAAAGCCAGATGTAGGATACACATCTGTAACCGCAGAGCTCAGTGGGTCGAGACAGGAGGATCCCTGAGGTTCACTGGTCAGTCGCCCCAGCCTATTTGGTGATGTCTAAGCATTTTCTAGAAAACTGCAGGGGACAGCACCTGAGAAAGAACAGCCAAAGTTGACCACTACACACATGCACAATCACGTGGAACAGGTTCCCATTTAAACAAGTCATCCGCTCCCCCCAAAAAAGACACAGACACTCATTAGAGAATTTTTTTAATTGGCTAAACATTTCCAGTGATCTTGACAAAGTATCATAGAGTAGGACACACTGCCTTTTGCTGGCTGGAACCTCTGGCCAGCCAGGTTGATGAGGGTACTGAAGGATGTCAGCGAACACCCGCTATCAGGACTCGGCACAGGGGCTGTGAGTATGAGATCGGTCTCTGAACCTCCATGAACCAGCGCCAAATGTTAATGAGTCATCTCCCAGCTCAGCGCAGTGTCGGTTGTGAGCGGTCCCAGCATTCATCTTCAGTGACTTTCCAGTGGCTTTAGGCAAGCCCCACTGCACGACATTTCTTGCTTTCATGAACTTCAGGTGGGAGGGAAGGAAGCCAGAGCGAAAAAAACCAGCAGGAAGTTCCCTTCACAAAGATCAGTGTGCCACCTTGGATTATGGCTTCTGAAAACCAGAATTCCTAAGTGTTCTGAGTTCATCCTCTTACTGTTTGCCAAGAGACTGAAGGGCAGAGACTTGCCGATGTCATTTTACAAGTGCAGTTTTACATTTGCCTGTCTCTAGATGAATGAGTCTTTAATTTTTACTAGGCAAGCTCATTATCGGAAAGGTGGATTCTGCATTGGACAGAGCTCATTTAGAAAATGACACTAAGAAATCATACTTAAAATGTGCAGCTTCCCTCCTCCCCCAAAGCGTTCTTGATTGGAGATAGAGTGGGAAGGGGACTGGTCGATTTAGCTATTTGGGTAAAGACACTGCCCATCATTTGAGGAAAACAAGTAAAAAACAAATGTGTGATCATAACCAAAGTGCCTTGACCTGCACAGCTTAGGGACTGATCTTCACTGGGGATGAGAGGGAATGAAGACAGGACAGACACACGCACATATACAGAAAAGTTGGGATTGGGTGGGCAGTGCAATCTGATGGAAGAGCACCAGCAACCCGAAACCTCAGTGCATTTCCTACATACCAGTGAGCAAAGAGGCAGGATGAGTGTATGCAGCAGGGAAGGGGAGGGAGGGAGGGAGTCTCACTGGGTCTCTTAGGGGGGCAGTTACAGGCTACAGTCACTTGGGAGGAGAAACCTTCTGCATAGTTTCTGCATACACTGGTTTTAGCTAAAAATCAGTCATTCATAACATCTATACTGGGGCAAGAGGAAAACTTTTTCATTCTTCTGAGCCTGACCCAGGGAAGGAAGTTCTCCCCATTCCCATGGGTCTGAGGCTTTGGGGTTCTTGACATGGCTGAGCTCCTGTCAGCAAAACACATTGACTCAGGACTTCATTTTACTCCCCACACTAGAAACCTTTATATTTCTTCCACACTTCTTGCTCCACAGATACATTGAGAAAGAAAGGCATCCTGGATTCCATTATACTACTTAATATATATGAAATACAATACTATTTATTAACATGTAAATATATGTATATATAAATATATGTACATATTTATATATTTATATATATATATATATATATATTTGTAAATATATTCATGCAACCCAGACTGGCCTTAAACTCACAATATTCCTTCCTTATCCTAACAAATGCTGGAATTACAGTTAAGCACCACTATATCTAGCTACTTACAATATTTATTAATTTTATAGTAGTAGCATCTATCAAACACTTTTGAATTCATCATATAGGTGTGTATCAACGAGTGCCTACTTTTATCACCTCTGTTTTGTGTGTACATGTGTGTTGGTATGTGTGTGTGTGTGTGTGTGTGTGTGTGTGTGTGTGTGTGTTAAGGCTAAAGAACTCAGGTGTCATTCCTAAGATGCCATCTTCCTTTTATTTTGAGACAAATTCTCTTCTTGAGTTCTAGAACTTGCTAATGAGAACAAGTTGTTTGGTGGGTGAGTCCCAGGGATCCCTGTCTTCAGCTTTCTTAGTCTTGTGTTTATAAGTGTACACAGCACACTCAACTTTTCACATGGGTTTGGAAGACCCAAGTCCAGGCTGCAGGCTCACAAGGCAATCTGTTTACCCACTGAGCTACCCCACCTCTGCCCAGTCCATGTTGCTTCTAATTCACAGATAAGGAAAGTAAAGCTCTGAGTTGAAAGAAGCTACCTGACCAAAGCCGAACAGTGCAACAGAGCCACAGTCAGAAAGGAAGCTGAGATCCGCCCGGTGCCAAGCACAACACTGCCTATTCCTGTCCTTGTTTTCTCTCTGTAGAAGACAAGCAGAAGGATGCGCAGGTGTTATGGAGCTTTTCCAAAAGCACACCTCACTGGCCGCCAGTGCCTGTAAAGCCCAGATCCTCTGACTCTGCTGTTCAAGCCGAGCATTAGACCCTGTCCCCAGCCTCAACACCATATGGCTTGAGCATTTGAAACATGTCTAGTTTTGTATGTTCTACTTTTTAATATGAATTACTTTATTGTGTGCCCAAACAATGAATTCTTATAGGTTTTTCTTTGTGTCCATTTAGTCACAAGCTATGACAAGTACTCGTGTGTGTGTGTGTGTGTGTGTGTGTGTGTGTGATAACCAGCCACCCTAACTGACATCTGAGCAGACAGTACTAAGAGGAACTGCAGGGTTCTGATAAGATAGATGGGTAGCTTCAGTCCTTTCCTGACTCTAAAGTATTGAGGTTCATGGCCTCGAACTAAAGAATTCTACTGTATCAAACCAGTGTGTCATTTGAATGTGAAATGCCTTCTATAGGCTCCTGTGTTTCAACACTTGATCCCTACCTGGTGGGCCAAAAGTTTCTGGTTGTGGACCATAGGAGGTAGAGCATTTCTGAAAAGTGAGTCACTGGAAGTAGACCTTGAGATTTTATGTCCCAGCCCCACTTCCCTGCTTCCTAACTGTAGCTTCAGTGTGATCAGCTGCATCTTCTTCCCTACGACGTCCTGCCTGCTGCAAAGGACTGATTCCCTTCTTACACTGTGAGCCAGAACACGTCATTCCTTCCTTCAGTTGCTTTCTGTCAGCTGCTTGGTCACAACACTGAGATAAACAGCCAATACAACCAGTTAGAACAGAGCTGTGGTATGGTACACTGTCTGTCCAGAGTCTTAGCATGGAACCAGGAAGTCAGTTGTCTGGGAACAGGCTGAAGAGGTGGGCCCAGGTAATGAAAGCTTTGGCATAAATAGCGGGATTCAGGACAGAGTCAAACAGGACAGTGAGGAGATCTCACTGTCTGATAATGTTTAGCCCAGACAAAATAAGGTCCAATGGCACGCTTTGAGTTGAAGCAAGTAAATGTGGGAAGTAAACGGTTTTCTATGGAAAATAATGTTTCTCTTTGTTTTGGCGAATCTTCGCTTTCGTCCTGACTGGATTTGGAATCAGTTGAAAGACAGAGCCATGGTGTTCTAAAGGAGCCTAAAGGGGGAGGGCAGACTCACTCTGAGCGTGAGCGTCATGCTCATGAGCTGGGATGCTGAATGAAAAGGAGGAAAGTAGCTGAGAACCGGCATCTTCTCTCTCGTGTGGATGCACTGTGACCTTAGGCTCCTGCTGCCTTCCTCACCAGGATGGGTGGCACCTTCAAACTGTGAGCCAGAACCACCCTTTCTTCCTTGTGTTACTTTTGGTCACAGCAATGGATGACAGGGACAAACACTCGGGGGTTACAAAAGGGAAGAGGGTCTAAGGCAAGGGGCCTGAAGACAAGCCGTGTTAATATGCCCATTAAATCCTGCCCACAACTTTCGGTCATGGCTCTCAGGAAAACGACACATGCAGGTACTCACCGCAAATATTCCTGGAAGAGTTCAAAGCACTTCCTTCCTGGGACCACAGTAGGCCTCGAGGACAACAAACTCTGGACTCAACTGCCTCCCTGATGTGCAAGGTGGGGGCGCCCCCAGTCGTGCTCTCCAGCTCTGTGTCTGAGCTCAGTCAGTCCAGCCGTGTTCACGTTGCTCAGTATTTAACCTAGAAGGGCAGCCGGCACTTGAGAGGAAAAGTGACAAGGATCGCAATGTCACTGAAGTCCAAGGCCACATCTGCCACTACTGCCTTCTTTCTCCACTGACATCAAGTCAGCCAGATAGCAATCCTTCAACTTCTTCATCAGTTCAGAGTTTTCATTTCTTCAGAGGTGTGTCTGCTCACAATTCAAGCCAGAAATTAGAGCACCTTGCTGCTAAATGCTGGCTGGGTAAGTAGTAAGTGGAACCAGTCAGCTCTGGGCAAGTTTAGTGTTTGAAAACTGTCCTGATTACAGCTTTATGGGGGTCTGGGGTAGTGAGGGTTCCCCTGCTTACTTACCAGCACTCACAGCCTCTGCTCTGAAGAAAAGGCTTTGTGAGGACAGGTACAGAGAGAATGCTGTATCAAGGGAATGGCTTTCTAGGACAGGACATGGAGAGACATTGTGTACCAAGAAAGTTGTGACTCTTGGAGCATGAAGTGGAACCCTGCACATTCTGCTTCCTCCCATCCCAGACTACAGTCTGTTCAGCAGAGAGCAGCAGAGAACGCTCCAGACGCCAGACTCAGGAGAACTTGCTCTACATGCTATTGAAGGTCGCAGACCCTCCTTAGAGCCTGCCTGCTGGTGCAGAATCAGAAATGCAAGATAAGTTTAATTAAAGCCTAATTTCAAAAAGATAATTATAAAAAAATGCACATTTTTTTGCCAAGAAGGTAACACAAATAAACAACCATAAATTGTGAGTGTGATGGGTGCTGATATCTTATGAAAATAAATAGCATGTTTACTTTTCTTTAACGATTTTATTTTTAGTATTCCAGGATGACACTCACTACGTAGCTGAGGATGATCTTGAACCTCTGATCCTCCTGCCTTTCCCTCCTTCATTCTGGGATTACACGTATGTGCCGCCATGTGTGGTTTACGCACTGAAGGAACCCAGGGCTTCATACCAGAGAGGCAAGCACTCTACAGAATGCTCAGTGTCACTAGCCCAAGTGCTTGCTTGCAGCCTCACAATGTCGAGGATGCCCTGCTTACAAAGCAAGGGCTAGTGGGTTGCCAGCTTAGAGTAACTGACGTGAGTTACGGCACTGCTAACCTCTGCTTCAGTGCAGTGGCTTATGGACCACAGGTAGATGCTAAAGCAGAAACCCAACCAGCAGCTGTTTGGTGATGTCTGAGAACAGTGAAGAATATTATTGCCAAACCATTTCTGAGGATACTTGAAGAAGTGGGACAATCTCTGATGCCTAATAGGCTATCCTGGTTTTCTAAACCTCATTAAAAATCTGATTAATGCAGAGTATCAAGAAATTATAAAAATATGTCACTCCAATAATTGGTACAAGAGGAAATACAAAGAACAAACATGGGAAAATAATTTCTGTCTTTACCTGCAGAACCAAGGAATACACACTAAAGCAAAGTGAAAAACTGTTTTATCTGAATTAGCAAAACCACAGTATCAGAAACTCACTAAAAATGGTGTCACACACTCACTGCTGTATTACTGCTTGCACTATATTATTATTGCCGCAATTGGTCTAAACCCTTTTGGGAAAAGCAACTAACGTGACAAACAACAGACAGAGAAACCCAGAGGCGTCACTCTAGAGACTGTCTCCTGAGAAAATAATTCATAATGCACAAGCTTGTAGCCAGGTTTTGTATTGCTTTTGCATTATGAATTATTATGAATGTATGAATGAAGAAAGAGTAAGATGCAGCCTGCCTGTGGAGATGTATTGTAAAATGTATAGTGTCGGACATTATACAACAAATTAACATGTAATCACTAAGGAAAGTGTATGGCAATGAGAAACATGTGACCACGAATTGTAACAGTTAAAATGATACTATGGCTGCTGCTATGGAAATGGGAACAGAGATAAGAAGCAAGAATGGGAAGTAGTTTTGTTAGGGAGACCAGCTTGATTTCCCTGCAACGTTTGGCCATCATTACATCTCTGTTTTAATGAAAAAGGATTCGCAAATGCAACCTTAAGGTCTCCTCCAGATACAATGTGGAGACGCATCGCTCATAAATTTCAGGCATAAACAGTCCCAGGAGTGACGGCTGCACTTCGGGGGCTGGGGAATGGCTTTTAAGCCAAGATCTATAACAAGCATGGGGAGTGGTTTCAGGTGGGCCAGAGCAGAAACTGCACACAGAGAAAAGCCATCACTCCTTCCAGGAACCGCATTAGCAGGCCCTATCACTCAGCGCATCAGACGGCCTCGGGCTTCCCAGAACCGCAACATTCAGGTGGAAAAGCATGGAAAACCAAACCAACAGAGCCAGGCTGAAAGGTTTTTAATTAGATTAGAAGGGTCCAGAGTGATCTGGGTTGTGCTTGAAACCTATTTTTTGCCCATCTATTTTCTCACTCAAATACTACCGGCCTTTGTATCTCTGGGTTACATTCAGCCTGGTTTAATTTAACTTGATATTATTTTATTACCTTATTTTATATTATATAAAATGTTGTCCTCTATAAAACTTAAAAATGACTTCCTGGGTGTCTGGAAAGGAAGCTGCCAGCTTGTGCTGCCTAAGCTTACCCACTTTTACACTACACAAGTCTTTTGTTCAACTAAAGAAAGGTAAAATATCTGAAAGGGAAGGGTTTGTGCTTAGCACTTCTAGTCTCAGCTTTCTGAAAGGAAAGAGCAGCTGCCTTCAAGACAGCCAGAGTGTGGCCGGGCTTTTCTTTGCTCCAGTGTGCTTGGAAGGACCTCCTCCTATGACCTCCACGCTTACACAACACACTGAACCCTGACTCTGCTATTTTCAGAAATAAAAGCTATCAAAAGTCCTTGGGTAGCATTTTATAAGTCCTCTGTTTTGGAGAGAGGTTTTCCCAAGGGATTTCCCCCACCTCCTCTGAGAACCTCAGGGGATCCATGGGCCCAGGTTAATGTTTGCAGCCTTGGGGTGCAAAGGAAGCTGCTGCCTCTGAATGCTGGCTCATTCCTCAACCTGAACCTTCTTCTTCCCAGAGTTTTTCTTTTTCTGCTGTTTTCTTTCTTTTTTATATTTATTGTCTTAACAATATACTTTGATCATGTTTTTTCTCTTTCCTAAATCTTCCCGCACCCTCCCCACTTTCCTACCTCTCCAAGTTCATTCTCTCTGTGTATCTCTGTGTCTCTCTCTGTCTCTCTGTCTCAGAAAACAAAAAGGAATCAAAACAAACAACGAAAAAGACAAAAATACCAACCTAAAAAACATACAAAAACCATGGTGTCTGTTTTGTGTTGGCCAGTGCCAGCTGCTCCTGAGCATGGGCCTGCCCTACAGTGTAGTTGATAGATTTTTCTGATTCCCAGCAGGTGTCAGTTGCAGATAGCGCCTTGGTAAAGGGTGGGTCCTATCTGGACTACATGAGACCCTGTCTAAAGAAAACAAAAACAACAGGGCAAGCTAGATGGCTCAGTAAACACACTTGCTGCTGAGCTCAACATCCTGAGGTAAGAAGGACTCTTTCAGGCTGTCTCCTGACCTCCACATTCATGCCTTGGCCCACTTGACTCCCTCAAATAAATAAGTATAATAAAAAATTAAAACAACAACAACAAATAAAATGACAAAGCTGCTAAGGAAAAGAATATGCCAGAGTTCTCTCCTTGGAGCAAGTCCAGCACCAAGTCTACCACGGCTCAAGGGCTGAGGAATCCAAAACCCTGAAATTCATTCTGTATCTCTTTTCCAGAACAAAGATACAGAGATGGTTCCACCCGTGGGTAACTCAAATCTGGACCTGATAAACAACCACATTCAACCTTTGAGACTCAGGTAGCTTGTTTCCTAAAACACAGATTACTTTATAAACCTCTCTGAAGTTGAAATTTATATATGTTAGAATAAAAGGCCCCATGGTCTGGGTAGGCCATAATTTATGCAGGCAGAGAGAATAGAATAGACAGCTGTGGTGAGGAGGTGCATCAGGCAACTTCCCAGTGCTGTAACAAATGGCTTGAATAATCAGCTTGTAAGAAGATAAGTTTATTTTGTTCATAGTTCTAGAAGTGTCTGTCTATGACTGGTTGACCCTGCTGTGGGGCCTGTGATGAAATGCATCACAGTGGGGAGATGATGGGAGAACAAAACTGGCAGGGAATAGGGCATGGAGAAAAAGCCTCAATATTAAAGAATCTGGTTGGCAGTGGAGGCCAGAAATCTCCTCTTTGCCTGGACTACATGTAACAAAACAACATGGGCAAGTCTGTGATCTCCGAACATGCAGGATGTGGGTGTTATGTGAATGACCTATAAAAAAAAAGGCCGTGACACTGAGGCTAGAAGTCTGTGAGTCTCGGTCCTGCTCCAGGCCTCTCTAGCCCACCCCACCCTCAGAAGTGCCATTCTCATCTTTATTCCTCCTAATCCATTGTCTCTGGTCCAGTTCTTTGCTCTGAGACACAAAGGCATAGAAATCTCAGCAGGTGCCCTTTGCACTCAGATCCACACCTATAACAAAACCACTCACCTAATGACCAAGAAGTGAAAGAGAAGAGGAGGAAATGAAAGGAGGAAGAGGCTAGATTCCCATAATCCCCTACAGTGCGCAATCCCATTGACCCTAAGACTTCCTAATATGTCCTACCTCTTAAAACCATCACTTCCTGTATTAGTTACTTTCTGTTCCTGTGATAAATACCATGATCAAATCAATCTATATCTGGGCTAACATTTCCAGAAAGATAAGGCATCATCACGACCGGGAGGCATGGTGGCAAGTAGAGACTTGTTGGCCTGGTACAAAGCAAATGCCCCTATACTCTCAGGTGCAAGCAGGAGACAGACCAAACTGGATGTGAATTGAGAATGTGAACACTCAAAGCCTGCTCTCGGTGAAGCTCACACCTCCTCCAGCAAGCTCACACCTCCTACATCTCCTGAAACAGGGACACCAACAGAGAACCAAAGGTTGCTATAGGGGACATTCTCATTCAAACCACCATGCCTCTCCATAGTGAAACAATTAGAGACCACACCTATAATATGCGGTCCTCTGGAAGATTCGAACTGATGGCGACATGCAGGTTGGGGAGAAACTTTGGTGTCTAGCCCTTTCCTTAGGGTGGGTTAACTCAAAATGTCAGCACTGCTCTGGGAACACGAGTTACTAAATCAGCCCTAACAAGACCAAAACCCAGGGCACACAGAAAACGTGGATTTCTTATAAAACATTTCCTTCTCGCATTCATAGCTACTTATCAGCAACTGCAATTGCTTGGTGACTGGGGAGGGATTTTACCACTTGAGCTGTTTTCGATCAAGACAAAGTAAAATGAAAAAGGCCAGTATCTACAGCTAGACTCCCTTGCAATGCTTTCATTCTGTGACCTCACTTCATCCTTCACATCAGCTCTGCTCAGACAGAAGCTCCTAACAGAACCCTAAATCTATAAGGGAAACCTTAATAAAGATGATCTTTTTCAAAGACTGTCATCTTCTCCACATACTGCAAAGATAAATTAACAACTGGAATCTTTCTACTCTCTCTCTCATCTCTGAGAACCAGAAGTTCAAAACAATAAGCACCATTGGCAAGGGATTTGATTAGGTACAATTTCACCATCAAAGCACATATATGTTTCTATGCAGCTGCCACAATAACTCCACAATTTTTTCTCCTTATCTTTTCTTTTTTTTCCTAAGGAATAACTCACACTTCAAGTTACATCTCTGATGCCTTTTATTTTTTAGTCACGATGTCTCCTTAGATATTCAACAAAACTGACTCACCCAAATTCTCCAAGGAAGCATGTCAGTTGTTTGCTGGAGAACTCTTCAGGCTTGTCTTTTAGGATAGCTGTGTGTGTGAGCATGCCTTTCATTATAACCGGAGGAAAACAGAATTTTAAAATAAAAGTTTTGTGAAAATGAAGAAGGAGGAAAGGGAATCAGGAAAGACCTGAGTGAAGCTCACAGGAAACACTCTTGCTGGAAAGTCAGGTTATCAGCATGAAGAGGGAGCATCGCATGAGGTCATCAAGCCTCCAGCCAAAGGGGAAGTCATCTGTGTTCGCCCTGGGAGAGGACAGAGCCACTTATTCAAGACATGGTGTGATGCCCAGAATCAGGCCCAGATGGGAGCTCCTACCATCAGGTAAAAAGCTTTCTGATATAAGCTTGGTTCATAAAGAAATATGGTTGACAGCTAAACATGCTCTACATCCCTTCAGGGTAGCTGGAAAGATCTACTGCAACCAGAAAATTCTTGATAGTTTCTTGTTTTAACTTTAAAACTCCTAAGAGTTGTACCCTTCACATCATAAATATGTGGCAGCCATCTGAGTACCTGAATCATATCACTGGCACAGAAGTGCCTCAGCTTACTAAGTAATGACTGACTACCATGCCGAGACAGAGTTTCCGACTCCATAGCCAGAGTGGAGTCCAGACTCTGTACAGCTGGAGAGCACCTTGGTGAAGGCTACCCCAGCACTACTGGCCCATTGTGTCTCACACTGTGCTGTGAGACACAGTGGGCTGCACAGGGTGACCACACCACCAGCCCCTGGAGATGTCCTAAGGCAGGCAGAGTTCACGAATCTCCATTTTAACCCCCTGTGATGGTGCATATTGGTAGTCACTTTGACAAGATCTAGAATCACCAAGGAGACAAACCTCTGAGCAAGCCTGTGAGGAGGCTTCTAGGTTGAGTTAACTGAGGTAGAAAGATCCACCTCAGTGGGTCTAAATGTGAGTGGCACCATCGCACAGGCTGGAGGTCCTGGACTGAATAAGAGGGGGAGTAAGCGGAGCACCTACATCCACCTCCAGCTGCCTTTGGACTCCAGATTCAATGTGATTAACTGTTCGTGAAGCTCTTGCTGTCATACCTTCTCCACCACAGTGAAGCATGGCCTTGAACTGTGGGATAACATAAACCCTTTCTTCCTTGTTGGGTATGCAGCTCAGCAATGAGAAAAGTCACTCTCACACCATTCCTCGGGAGCAAATTCATAGGAAGAGCAGAGAGAAGTAACCAAGAGAACATTATCCAGCTCTTTAGGTCTTCAGAAGTTTTCACGATCCACAAGCACAGTGTCCGATCCAAAGGCACTTCTCAGCCATACCTTGAGAGCCAGGAATTAAGTCTGAACTCATTGTGACTAAGGTGCTTGGCTAGCCATATACTACACAGCAAAGGAACAGAGAGAATAATCCAGAGTCCAGTCTGGAGAAGCAATAGGAAGTGGCTTCTAAGAAGACATGATGCCCCGCAGAACTGCTTTACAGGAGGCTTGGCCTTTCAGCATTGAGCTGGGGAAGAGGAAGGAGCATGGTGAATGTTCCCAATGAGCTAATGCGTGGGCACGCTGTCATGAACTGGAGATAGAGGACATTGTTTTCCACAGGTCAGTAGCTGCTCTTGGGGAGAGCTTTGTTTGGTTTGGTGTACTTTATGGTCTCCACCAGTTCCCTTAGGGAGAGTCCCGATGCCATCTTTGGTTGTTGTCTAGAGAGTTTGTACAAGCTCTTATTCTCTAAGATTTTTAAGGCTCTTGGTTTAAAATCCAGGTAATAATAATCCACTTGGTAAGGTCTTTTCGCAGCATGCACAAAGCCCTGGTTCCATCCCCAACATAGTACAAACTGGGTGTGGTCATGCACACCTATAATTCCAGAATTTGGTCAGCTAGAGGCAGGAGGATCAAAAGTTCAAGAGCATCCTTGGCTACATAAACAATTTAAGGATAACTTCCTGCTCTCCACAAACTAGAGTCAGGACCCCATTGCAGAGGACAAAATCTACACACACATGGAGAGTTTGACCTGGTACCTGCGTGGAGCCTGCACCCAAGTGTCCAAGTGTCTTTCGTGTAGGGAAGCACAGTGTAGACTATCAAAAGAAAAATGTGGATACCAGTCTGGCCACAAAGCCTTTGACCTATCATCTGTTCTGTATGTAAGATGACCTGGGTCAATGGTGACACAGGACTAGTGACAGTGGCCAGCCAATATCTGATTTAACTTGAGGCCCACTCCAAGGAAAGGGGCCCGTATCCAACACTGCTTAGATGACCAGGAACCAGGGACTGGATAGCCCAAAGACCTATGGTGGAACCAAACATAATTAGTAAAAAAAATTAATAAAATGATTCCTAATGAAATTCTGCTCTACTCACAGATTGGTGACTTGCACAGTTGTCATCAGAGAGATTTTCTTCAGAAGCAGATGGGAGTGGATGCAGAGACCCAGAGCCAGATGCTATGTGCATAAAATCTAAACTGGAGCTCTCCATTGGGCCCTTCCCCTCAGAGCTTAGGGAATTCTGAGGAAGAGGGGCATGGAAAGATTTTAAGAGTCAGAGGTGATGGAGGACGCCAGGAGAACACAGCCCGCTGAATCAACTAAACTAAGCAAGGCACATATCAGCTCAGAGTCTGACGCGGCAAGCACGGGCCTGCATGGGCCTGTGTAAATTACTATTAGCTTGGTGTTTTGTGGGACTCCTACCTGAGAGTGGTTGTGTCCCGGACTCTTTGGCCAACTTCTGCGACTTTTTTCCTACTGCTGGATTTTCTTGTCTCTTTTTGGTTCGAGGACTTTTGCCTTTCTTATCGTACTTTGTTTTATCGTGTTTGGTTGTTGTCTCTTGGAGGGCAGCTGTCTTCTGAAGGGAGACAGAGAGGAAGTGGGAGGGGGCTTGTCGTCAGGATGTACTGTATGACAGAGGAATCTATTTTCAATTAAAAAATAAAAAAGAGGCCAGCCTGGATTACATGAGACACAGTCTCAAAGCTCAAAACAACAATAACAAAATAGTAACCACAAAGAGAAGTAGAGTTCCGGCCTTGGAGAGACATGATCCAAAAGAAGACAGCAGGGTCAGGGACCTGGGATTGGAGATAATAGGAGAACAAGATTCTGCCCAGTCACCCAGGATCCTGTTCCTGCCTCCATGGAGACACCTTCATACCTAGTCTTTGTGTCTGTAGCTGATATGCTTTGTTGAAAGCAAAATATGGAATGTCCTTCATTGTAGACCCCAACCCAAGACCTAGACCCCTAAAAGAACTTGAAATTGGTGCTCAGAAATGAGGAGTTTGCTAATGAGCTATAAGGCTTGGTTTGTGTTTGTGTGTTTGTGTGTGTGTGTACTTTATACCAAATAGCAGTGTAAAGGGGTTGTTTAGAAGAGGTATTGGTCCAGCGAAGGATGAACAGAGGCTTTGTATTCTGCTCTGTTTGGTGTTTTATTTCCTTGGCTTCGGGCTGACTTCAGCTCACAGTGTCTGAAGGATGTAGTCTTTTAGGAAGAGCCAAGCACCCACACCTCTTCTCCAGAAGTTATTGCCGTGGCTCTCCTGCTGGCTTCTCTGATGCTTGTCCCTTCTGCTCTGTGAGAAGCTGCCACCAGCCCTGGATGGCCAACAGCCCGTTGAGCTTCTGCACTATGAACAGCTCTGGTCTTTGGAATGCATGGAAGTCATAGGAAGCAAGTTATAGGATCTGCAAGTTATAGCAGCCATAGTGGGTCTAGGTGACAGAAAAAGCAGAACTTCCTTGCTCCACAGATCTCATATGTCTATTGCATGCCCTCTTACTTATGGCTTTATCTTTTTCCTTCACTTGCTTTTAAAACAAAGACGGTACAGACAAATGCTTTGTAAGACTTCTCATGGAAACACACACACACACAACATAACTGTATTAAACTTGAAGTTCTTCACTTATAACATGTATAAAGATGTAAGTCACAGAAATTTATACCTAAGATCCAACAGCATGTTTAGGAAAAGAACATTTAATTATAATCACATTTTACTCAATAAATTATAAACACTAACGGCTATTATCTATCAGAAGACAAAAAGCACATACATGTCCAAGCAGCACATACCCCAGAGTCAGGTCCTCAGCGGCTGCCTCTGGTTATGCATTCTATGCACCTAGTCACTTTGAAACGGAAAGACATTCGTCTGATGAAAGACTTAATGGAAGCACAAGCCAGAGACCCAAAGCAGCTGATGTGATTTGCTAAACACAAATATCACAGATACCAAGTTGAAGGACAGAGCACGCTTTACACCAATCCTTTCAAAGGGAAGACTCAGTCACCAGAATAGACTATGTGCTTTCTTGTAATCATAACACAATTCAGAAATTTACTGAGGAATTGGCAATAGAACAGTGATAGTTACTTTAGCTACACACTATAATTCAGATCTGGGTACTGGGACAGACAGCTGATAGTGGGACAGAAACCACACGAATGTCAGTCAATTAACTGGAAACAACTAATTCCAACTAATTTTCAATTTGATATCACCCCGTTGCATATTCAGAAAGAGTCTCCGATTAGCACAGCATGCTTCGTATGAGGTTTACCATGCCAAAGGAAACAAATGAGCTCAGGGAAAGAGCCTCCAGGGAGACGGCTGCATTTCTGCAGGGCAGTGCTCTGGTCTGTCCCACTGAGGCTCCAAGAAAATCAGAGCAACAGCAGTAAGGCAAAATGCTGGATGCTCGGGAAAGGACAAATGCCAAAATATCCTCAGGCAGGTTCAGTGGGTTTGCCAATGCCATATAAGTACAAATGTTTGTTTATGGACAAGACAGGGCACTCCAGATGTGGTGTGTCATAATCTCTCTCCTTTCCTTCTCCCTCTCCTTCTCCCTCTCTGTCTTCCTCTCTCATTCTTGCTCTGTCTGTGTGTATGTGTGTGTGTGTGTGTGTGTGTGTGTGTGTGTGTGTGTGTGCAGATACATGTGCATCCAAATGGAGACATGGAGGGCATAGGTCAACCTTGTCAGATAGGGCTTTATTTGGTGTGGAGCTGATTCAGGGTTAGGCTGATTGTCTAGTGAGCTGCAGGGATCTGTCTGTCTCCATCTTCCCAGCTCTGGGATTGTAAGTGCACACCACTACATGTGGTTTTTTTTGTTTGCTTGCTTGCTTTTTAAAGATTTATTTATTTTCTGTATGAGTGCTCCATCTGCACGTACACCTGCACGCCAGAAGAGGACATCAGATCCCAGGATAGATGGTTGTGAGTCACCATGTGGTTGCTGTGAATTGAACTCAGGACCTCTGGAAGAGCAGGCAGTGCTTTTAACCACTAAGCCATCTCTCCAGTCCCTATACATGGCTTCTTTTTTTTTTTTTAAAGATTTATTTATTACTTATGCAATGTGTGTTAGCATGTACACCTGCACGCCAGAAGAGGGAACCAGATTTCATGTTTAGATGGTTGTGAGCCACCATGTGGTTGCTGGGAATTGAACTCAGGACCTTTGGGAAGAGCAATCAGTGTTCTTATCCTCTGAGCCATTTCTCCAGCACCCATATACATGGCTTCTTAAGAGACAGATTTTAAGGATTAAACTCAGATCTTCAATCTTGATGAGCAAGCACTTTTTTCAGTGTCTATCTCTTTAGTCCTAAGACCTTTGTCCTCAGTCCTGGTCCCTAGAGTCCTATGACTTCTCACTTTGATGCTACTGCATGGAAAAACCAGCCAATTTTATCTCACTTTCTCCCTTTCCTTCTCCCATTAATGAAAAATTCTTTTGCTAAGCTATCATTCATAAATGATAGGATGTGTCAATAAATAAATAAATAAACACTAAAGACTTGAAAGACACAGGTCTGGTTTGCAACGCCACTTCTGCCGTGTACCTGCAAGAATTTAATCACACCATGCGGCTAAGGCAACTGGCAGGAGGCTTCACCCAGAGTGATTGTTTCAGGCTTGTTGTGCATTATAATGTGATTATTAGAAAACATATTCCATTGTGATAAATGAGGGGTTTTAAAGTAGTAATTGAAGATAATTATCAAGCCTTTCTGATGAGCAAAGATTTCCTAAAACTTCTTTAAACACCAAATAGGAACATTCGTTACCCATGAAAGTTCACTGTCACTAGTTCCTCTGGACTGAGCCCGTCCCTAAAGGCTTAGGAGGGAAAAGTTTCTGGAAATTCATGAACATTACAAGACCTGCAAGGCCCCTCTCTGAGGTTATGTAAGCAGAAATAATTGCTGGAAGTAGTTGCTGGACCAGATATCTGAGGCCATTCCATCTTCAAGTTGTGCACTGAGTTCCAGAGATGCAACTTTTATGAGGATGCTCCTGCCTTTGTGTCATCCGTGCTTTTACAAGTAACCCCTCACCCACATTTCCTGTAAATAACACTGATAAACTTATTGGTTCGCCAAGCTGGCCTTGGGTGAAATAATTTCTTTTGTCTTTAATCATGCTCTATCTGGAGTGTTTTCATGTTTGTTTCTGTCTGCCTGGGAAAAGTCACCCAATAATAATAAAAAGGAAAAATATGAAAATGTAAGCACTAATTATGTTTTAATTCTAAACATGGTAAAAACCAAATTATAAGATTTTTTTAAGTTTAAAACCTTTGTTTATCAAAAGAACCACAAATGAGAAGGAAAGCCAGTGTGGGAAACACTTGCAGAACATGAAAGTGTCAGGGACCCCTGTACGAGCACACAATCAGTTGTTTAAGTAGTTGTCTAGCGTTGGGCAGAGGAGGTGCACAGAACAAGTGTGCATTACCTCACAGTTTCTGAGTGCTGAGTAGCTCTGGTTTCGTTGTCTCTTGGGATGGAAGTAGGACTGTTGGGAACTGTGTTCAATTCCGAGCCTAACTCTCAAGTCTCTCATCTCTCCCATGTGGCTGTGGGAATGATGAGACATTTGCTGGCTGCTGCTGGCAACCTCCTATAATGCATCCTTTTCCTTAGGACAGCTTAGAGAACGACAGGAGAAGGAAGTGGGGAGAGAGGAAAGGAGGGAGCAAGGACATATGAACCACTGTCTTTTTACAACTCAATCAGAGGCGATATCTCATCATTTTTGCAGTGTTTTGTTCACCCTGAGTAAGTTACTGGATTCTATTCACACTTCTGTGAGAGAATTTCAAGGTGTGAACCCAGGAAGTGAGATAATAGAGGCCATGTTAGCATGCCATGGAAGCCACTTAGTAATTGTCTACTGCACTGACAAGTTAATGAAAGACAAAGACCACACTAGAAAAATAAACAAGGAATTGAAAGAGCATTTTTAAAAGGAAAATACATCAATTGTCAGTAATGATTTGTAGTTCAACTGTATTTCCTGCCTGGACTTTCCTTCCTTAATCATCCAGATGTGAGCAAGCACCAGCTACCATGCATTCTCCATCTTGATACACCATATCTTTAAACCATGAGGCAAAATAATTTCGTCCTTCCTTGAGTTGCTTCCTGGAGGCATCTGGCTACAGCAATGAGAAATGTATCTAGTACAATGAATAGAAGAAAGTGTTAAGGGGTTTTCTGGAAATAGAGTCATAGAAAGGAGAATATGAAATCCAAAAAAGGACAGAGCTAGCAGAGTGTTGAGAGTGTTGAGTGATTTATTAGCCATATGTTGAAATGTCACACATACTTCATGTTGGCATCAGGATGCAAAATGCTATCTTGAGTCTATAGATCTTGAAAGCATGGATCCTGGTTGAAGAGAGACAGCCCATTCACTGTCCAGTGCACCAAATAAATGTTAATAAAGAAAACAAAACATCCAAGCAATAAACCTATGAGACGATGTGAAGGCATACAAGGGCCACAAAAGAAGAGTTTAGGATGAATTTGGTCACACATGCCCTCTTCCGGCTTCATAGAATGTAGGTTTGGGACTTGACATCCATGATATCTTGTTCCAGTTTCAAACTTCAGTTCCTCTCTATCTGTTCAAATGAAAGCGTCTCGTGACAGGTGGAAGGTGAGCCATGGGATAGTTTTCTGTGTGTGTGGTAGGATGCGAAAGCCCTGTGAGATCTCCAATTGACAAATTTCCACTGCTCTCTCCTTTTCCTGACATAATACTCATCTGGCTTTTTGTGCAATTTGAAGGCCTGTTTTGTTTGTTTGTTTGTTGTTTGTTTGTATGCTATTTGTTTTGTTTTGCTTCTTTCAGCCTCAGCACTGACGTTTTATTTACAAACACAAGTATAAAAACAACCACAGCAGTCATACTGCGTTCATTCAGGAGTGGTGAGTGTTTGTAAGCATTAAGTCATCTTATTCAAACAGTAAACAACATACTGGCTAAACATATAAAAAGCCAACCTTAAAAGGGTTGTCCAGTGACCAACACCAACCCTTCCTAGTACATTCTTCTCTTCCACAGTAAATGTCTGTGCTTAATTTGGCAGGATCTCATTTTTGTTCTTTTTTTTTTTTTTTTCAACTTTGTAGGAAACTCTGCTTTAGAATGGAAGTTTTCTGCATGTTTCCATTGTAAGAAATCAGATTAGGCTAATATTAGGGACTACTAAAATGGCTCAGGGAAATGCTGCTTTTCCCCTCTGTTGGAGTACCTACTTTTGTTTAAGGCTTGAAAATATTAGTTTTAAATCAGAATTAATATTTGGCATCAAGCAGCAGGCATTCCCAAAAATAACCTGTCTCAGGAAAGTACTAAATGGTGAAATAATGCATGAGTAAAATAGTGCATGCTTTTCCCTGTGTGCTGTCAAGTACACCTAATGCATGGACTCACATACTGAAAAGTAGTGGGTCTTTCACAGACCAACCTGGGCCAAAGCCTTGTTTTCTGTAATGTGGTCAATGCCTACACACATTTTTGAAAATGAGTTGTGAGGCACCCCTGCATATATAACAAATGGGCAGCTTGGTCCTCATGTGGAACCTCTAACAGCAGGAGCAGGGGTTGTTTCTGACTCAGTGGTCTGCCTTTGCATCTCTTCCCTAACTGGACAGCCTTGTCTAGACTCAATAGAGAAAGATGCGTTCAGTCCTACTTGATAAACCAAGGTATGTTGATACCCATGGGAAGTTTCTTATCTGAAAAGAAAGGGAGAAGGGTATGGAGAGGGGAGGGGAAGGGAAGGGAGAGGGAGGGAGTGGGAAGAGAAGAGGGAGGATAACTTCCTATTGGAATGTAAAGCAAATAAATTAATTAATGGCAGAAAAAAATTATGAGTTTATACATATTTATTTACTCTGTGTGTATGTATGGGTGTGCTGGAGGTCAGAAGACAATTTGAACAAGTCAATTTTCTCCTTCCACCATGTTGGTTTTGGGGGATTGAATACTTTTTCTACTGAGACCTCTTGCCAGGCCTATGGGCGTCATTTTTGAAGACAGCTTCACTGGTTAGTAGATGGACAGAAGCCACAGAGGCATATCTGTGAAGTACTCAGCTGGATGGGTCTTTTCTAGCCATATCCATTTTTTATTAAGAAAAACAAAATCAAAGCTATTTTTGATGCAAAAGCAAACCCTGAATGGCACCCACTAGAATTAGTAAAGCAACATTTCATCAGAAAATCACCTGCAAAATTTAGAGCACAATTTACAATTACTAATTGGTGTGTTAAATGGATGTATTCAGAAAGCAGCAAGGGGATGAGTCAATACTTCCGAAAGAACCTTAATTTCAGGATTTCCTGAGTGAGTGCTCCAAATTACCAGCCTAACTCCCCATTAGTGCCCCGGTTAGCGAAGTCAGCTCACCCAGACATTTGTTGTGTGCATAATTTCAAAATGAATAAATACCGCTTTGGAAATCACTGTGGTTCATTTTGCCAAAAGCAACACCCTTTCTGGGCATACGGCCACTAGCTATTTGCCCTGCTTTCTTTGTGACTGTGAAACCCCGGAACATTGTTTGCAGATCTACGAAGACAGAGGGTGATCAGGAAAACTTACCACCATTAACATGTGGAAAGGTGAGCTTGGGAGAGCAGAGTGCTGAGGCCTTTATGCTGGTGTGCTGCAAGCAGCGTTCAGGTGTTCACACTAAAGATGCTCTCCTATCAGGGCTCAGCACTCGGCCCTGGGGACCACGGCCCTTTCTGTCATCTTGGAGTTGTCCATGAATGTGGCTGTAAAACAGCTGCTGTCCATTTTTGGCTTGTACCCACCAATGGGCCAACTCATCCATACACAGACCTTGAGCTCGAACTGGTGTGTGTAATTTGTACATACACAGACCTTGAGCTCGAACTGGTGTGTGTAATTTGTACAACTACAGTGAGTGGGAGGCCTCTGACCCTGTTCCAATTTTTCCTGAATGTTCTATCTCCATCTTATGATGGGGGGTCCAACAGACTGCAGTTTGTAACAGGAAGTTCTGAGCAGTGTTTGGTATAGTGTAGTTAAATGCCCAGAGGTGCCTTGGGACTTTGTCAAGGTGAGTCCCTGTCTGCTCAGAGTGATTCTTTAGAACCAAATTAGCCTGGATTGGGTTCACCTCTGGAGCTTGTCAAAGGGTCTGCTGCCTGTCCTTTTCCATCCTGTCAGAGTTTATGAAATTTTCCTCCTAAATCCTTATGTGCTAAATAAAGGCTTGGTTCCTAATGTTCAGAGATGGCACTTTGATGATTATTGAGTCTCAAGGACTCTAACTTCATCAGCGGATTCATCTTGGGTTGGTTCTTAATTGAATGGCACTATTGGGCAGAGGCAGAAACTTCTGGAGATGAGGAAGTTGGTGGAAGGAAGGAACTGGAGGAAGATGGTGACTTGAGGCATGTGTTGGAGGCACACCCTGTCTTGACTTCACCTGGGAGTCTATGTACCGCACCAATCAGCTCCTTAAAAATGTACTGTTCTAGAGATAGAGCCTAGATGGACCCCCAGAAACCACCAAATATCTGGATGCAACAGTGCTCACTTGTGAGCTCAGCAGAAGGAGGCAGAGACAGGTGGATCCTTGGTTTCCAAGACCAGCCAGTTTAACCTAATGGACAAGTTCAGGACAGTAAAAGGCCATGACTCAAAACAGAGTAGATGCACCTGAGGAACAGTAGCCAAGGGCCAATGAGTTACACACACACACACACACACACACACACACACACACACACACACACACACAGAGAGAGAGAGAGAGAGAGAGAGAGAGAGAGAGAGAGTCCAGGGATCTTTGGACTGTTTCTCTCCTAATCTCTGATCTTCTGAGGCCTGGGCTGCGTCCCTCCTGCATCCTGTCCTGCCTGCTCAGCATGATGCTGATATGACAGTTCCTGTGATTTGTGGCTGCCTGGACCTGTTTGGACTATATTATGACAGAGCAGGATCAACATAGCCCCAAGGAGAATCTGTAAATAAGTTTTCGTGTTACATGAACATGAAGTGTTTCTGATCTTTATCCTAATTGAAATAGAAAAGCATCCATTTTACAGACTGATGACTCTGCCCAGTGGATCTGAGGCCTCATGTGCCAGCCTTTGCTAGGACACTATGATTGGCACAGCACCATAAAGGGAGATAGGACTCACCTGGATTGGTGATATATGAAGTCATCACCCTAGATCTAAACACTTTCTGTGGGGATAAAGCTGCCAGTGTACACATATACGGAGCAACATGCCCACACTTTCCAGAACACCAGTCTGCCATCAGATGCCTGTGGCACCTGAGAATTCTAGCTGATATCCCTTGTTATAAAACGTTTCCTCTGTAGGCCAAGGGAGCACAGGAAGGCTATTGTAAGTGTGAAGTGTGTTAATTCCAAAGATTCCCCGAGGAACTGAGCAGTGACAGAGCAGGTTGCCGTGTATTAACTGGTATCAAGCCAGGATGCCCTTACCAGTTTCCTAGTCTCCATAACCCCACTCCAGCAGGGGGGCATAAGGACCAGGTTTGTGTTCTTCAGACTCTGCAGCCAATCACTTTTCAGAATGTCTGTGTCTGCTTTGTCCCTTTGCTCAACTTGTGACCCCACTGCTGAAACAGCTGGAAGTCACCTTAGAGATGAACTCTCACAGGGTCAACTGGATTCTGCTACCACTGATGCCAAAGTGCCTGAGAACCAGCTCCCACTTGCAGCAGGAGCAGCAGGTGATTTTCCAAGGATGCACTGCTTTCTTCTTTCTAAGCCAGGGGCCCTCAGTAGGACCACGGCTGGTTGTTGTCAGCAAGCCATAGCCGGCCCAGCCTGGGATCTGTTTGGGTAAATAATTGATGGTGGCAAAGCCCTCCTTGTTCATTCTTCCTCTTCCTTCTCTTTCCACCTGCCGGGGAAACTTAGTCACATGACTCACCATCTCTGCCAAGACTGGGTTTTGTTTTGTTGTTTGCTTGTTTTTGTTTTGTTTTTTCGGTTTGAGACAGGGCTTTATAAAGCTCGGGTTTTGGGCTCCCTATGTAGGCGAGGGTGACCTTTAACTTCTGATTCTCTTGACTCTACCTGCAAGTGCAGGGGCAGTAGGCGTGCATCACCGTGGCTGGTTTATGATGTTCTGGGGGTGGGACTCAGGCCTTTACGCCGCTTGGCAGGCTTCTCCTCACAGAGCCGCATCATCAACTGTCACCGACTATGTTACTCTAGATCACCAGACTATCATGACAAGGTGAAATTAATTAAATAAACTGTGTGTAATAAATTTTAATTAAATAAACTGTGTGTAAGCAAAGAATTATAGAGGAGTCCAGGAGAGCAGGGGAAGATGTCAAATTCAACGGCAATTGTGAACCCAGGTAAAAGAGAGACCAAGAGAAGTCTGGGTAACAGTACAGCCTGTCAAGCTGTCCAAGGAGGCATTACAGGGGTGGCAGATGTCTGGATTTCTTAATCTTAGCTTGGTCAGAGGAGAGTTTTCTGTCTCCGAGAAGTGTGATTTAGGACACCCACCTCTACCCACCCCCACCCCTCCCACACACTCGCGGTGCACTGCAGACTGCAGAGCATGTGTGGGGTGGGGGCTGGGCTTCTGGACTTGAAGCAGTGGGGTTCAGAGCTGTATCTGGGCCCTGTGGCCCTTGGCCTACCCCTGCACACTGTGGAAGTGTGCAAGGGACAATTTCATGGCTGCCAGTGGATTCAATGCAATTTCAATCAAAATTTGAAGTTTTTTTTTCTTCCAAAATTAACAAGTTAGGACTGTAGAAATGGCTCAGTGGTTAAAAGCACTTGCCACTCTTACAGAGAACCCAAATTTAATTTCCAACATCAGTAAGAGACAGCCCACAAGCACTTATAACTCCAGGTCCAGGGTATCTAATACTCTCTTCTTGTTTCCTTGCTTCCTGCACTCATGTGCACAAATAAAAATGGCAACAAACAAGAGAATTTGACAAGGTGATTCTATAATGCTTACCGAATTATAAAATACTCAGACTCCTAAGACGGTTTGGTAAAATGAGAAAGTTGGAAGGAAGAGATGACCCACACTCTCTGGGATTACTTTACTGTGGTATAAATCTAGAATGGTCACATGGAAATCCGTGAGGTCAGCCTCTGAGCCGGCCGCACAGCTAGACCCATGCATGTTTTGTCTTGGTTTTTACAAAAGGCACAAGCATTGCTTAAGGAACAGTGCATCCTTCTTTCAGCAAATACATCAGGACAGCTACATGATGACACACAAAAGCTTTGACCCTTTTCTCATATCACACATCAAAGTAACTCAAATGAGGCATAGATGTAAATAAAAGTCAAAACCTAGGAAATGTTTAGATGGAAACATGAGACCATCTTTGTAAACATAGGTTTGCAAAGATTTGTTAGGACATAAAAATTATGAACTGCAGAAAACAGTTGGGTATGGGGTGTGTGGGTGGGAGCTCCCCTTTTCTGAGGGGGATAGGAGGGAAGATATGGGGAAGAGGGAAGGAGGATGGCACCAGGAGGAGAGGAGGAAGGGAGCTATGGTTGGGATGTAAAATAATTAAATAAATAAAATTTAAAAAGAAACCTATCAAGAGGAAACATGTATAATAATGTTTTAAACAGAATCACTAAAAATAGAAACTGAACTTAATAAAATGTAGAGTTGAAAAATAAAAATGGTTAAACCATGAAAGAAAAAAGTTTTGTGTAAATTAGACTTTATCAAAGCTGAAGATGTTTGCTTTGAAATACAGTGGCATGACAGTATAGAGGCAGCATGTAGACTAGGAGAAATGTTTGCACAACCTATATGGATAGCACCAAAATAGGCTGGTGGTAGGGGCATATGCTGGTAAAACTTGCTGAAGACTTGGACACAAGGGAGTCGTGAGAATATCAAAGAGCTCATGCAAATCGGATGGGAGACGATACGTTGCCTGTTTTGAATGGAGAAAAATTTTGGCAAGACACTTCACCAAAGAAGGTTCATGGGTGGCCAAATAACAGGAGCACATACCTAGATGAATAATCAGGGAAATGCAGTGCTATCACGGCGAGTGAGCACACACACCAGAATATTCTCACATGCAGACGGCCACCAAGTGAGGCAAGGACCGGAGGGTGGGCTGGCCACACGCCGCTGCGGAAAGCAGAACGCCACAATTCCTCCAGAGGGTTTAGATCATTTCATAGAAACGTAAAGGCCCAGAACAGATGCTGTGGAGTCAGGTGAGCTTCCACTGGTTTCCTTATTTCCTTAAGAGAAAGGAAAAGGATTCACTCAAGGGCTCCTAAATTAACGTTTTCCGCAGCTTTATTTATTATAGCCCCAAATTAGAAGCAACCTAGATTTTTGATATGTACAGGATCACAGAACAGAATTACTACTGCACAACTGATGGGAGAAAATACTGCTGTGCCCAACCGCACAGACAAACCTCAAAGGGATTTATTCTACGTGAGTGTGGCTAGAAAGAAACGACCTAGTGAGCCTATGAAATCCCAGAGAAGGAAGTACGGCAGCAGAGAATTTCTCAGAGTGATAGCTATAGTCTGTATATCCTGGGGTGGTGGGAGTTAAATGGCTTTGTCTAACTGAGCTGTCCAAGCTCATGGAACTTAGCTGAACCTGGATGTGCAGGTCTATCAGACCAGCCATTCAGGAAGCTAAGGCTGGAGGATTGCAAATTCAAGCCCTCTGACTATTACAGAGTGAGCTCAGCCTGGACAACTTAGTGAGATCTTGTCTCAAAATAAAAAGCAGAAATATGGCCTGGGACGCGGCTCAGGGTTACAGCTCTCACTTAGCATATGGAGAGCCTTAGGTCCAACTCCCAGGACTGCTGGGGAAAAAAGATAAACCTCATTGAATTTTACACATATAATTGACGACTTTTATTGCCTATGAATCATAGGAGCTGGTTTTTAAAAAGCAAGAGAAAGTAAAACAATTTCAGGGACATGAAATGAAACTTGGAATGAGATTAATAAAAATTGACCCTTATTTAATGGTCCACACATTCAGTTCTCAGATTTCTAATGGCTGCCTTGAAAATGGAACTCAAGTCATTTGCAAAGTTTATTGTTCCTGATCCCAAGACACCCTCTCCCTCTGTGCAAGACTCAGTAGACACAGTCACTGATGCTCATCTTGTTAAAGGTCAGTGATGGAAGTGACTTTTGGGGCCAGCCTTTTAAATGCTCTGTAAACAGCTCTTTACTTTGTGGGCTGTTTTAGTCTGACTACAATTGGACTATCTGGAGACACACAGAGTATGCAGCCAAGACTTTTTCCCTAAGCCCGGCGCTTTGATACATTGAAAATGAGCTCAAGGTTACACGTTTTTTGGCACAGAGAGAGATGTGCTACTCCACGCTGCACAAAGCAGAGCCCCCTAACCCTGAGCACAGGGGATAGCTTGAGGCAGAAAATTCTTGTTTGTGAGCATGGATCACTCTAACATGGGGGCTGTGAAGCTCAGGAAGTGTAAAGTGCTTGCCGTGCAAGTGGGAGGATCTGAGTTCCATCTCCAGAACTCAAATGGAGAGTCAAGCATGGTATCATGTGCCCGTCATCCCAGCATTGGAGAAATGGATATAAGTTTATCTCCAGGGCTCACTGGCTTGCCAGCCTAGACTACTCAGTGAGCTCCAGGCCAATTAGAGTCCCTGTCTCAAGAAACAAGATGGTGGCCCCTGATGAGCAACACTTAAGATGGGCTCTGGCCTCCTCAGACATGCACGAACACGTGCACCACTCTCTCTGCTTCACAGAAAGAACTCTAAGAAGGGCCCGATCTTTTGTCTTTTCCTCTCGCAGCCTTCTAACATTGTATTTTCAACAGCAGAAGCATAAAGGAGTGAATGGCTTTTAGCTGTTACCGTTTCTGCTGCCCTTTGGAGACCAAGGACCTTCAACCAGATCTACATGTTTTGGAGGGCCAAATGTTTTAAGCACTGAAGATATGCCAACACAACTCTCTAAAGATGGTGATAATTTTAAAAGTTAATAATTCATAGCTTAACGTGCATTGATAATTCATTAGCTGGTGTATCTATGACTGTATGTTTACCTCCATTTGTTAACCATCTACATTGACATCTTTTTTGAGCATAATATCCTGGACAAAATACCTGTCCCCTCCTTCCCTCACACAGGCTTGGTCCTGCTTCATTAAAGTAGGACCCGCACAAGCTGGAGAAATGATGAAATAAATCCTCATTATGCTTGCATGAGGATCTGAGTTCAGAGACACAGCATCCAAATAAAAAGATAGGAGATAGGCATGGTGGTGTGCTTGTAATCCTAGCTGGGGAGACAGGGTCAGCAGGATCCCCCGGGGTTCCTGGCCAGCCAGTCTAGCTAAATCCGTAAGTTCCAGGCTCCACAGTGGACTTTACCTCTGGCCTCCACAAGTCCTTGCATGGCTCAATACACCTGTGTCCACTTGAACGCAGACACTGATACACACACACAGACACACAGACATACACTGGCACATACATACACAGACATGAAGAGAATTATGATTTCTGTCTGCCAGAACCCTTTTAAACACCTTACCTTTATTTCAGTTACTCTTTTTACAATATTGTGATAATGAAATAACACTCAGGTGAGGACAATAAAATAGAGATGATTATGGCTTGCTCAAGATCATAGCAGAGCTAAAAGAAATCTTCCAGCAGTTATGGGAGGGGTCATGTGAGCAGCTGGTCATCAGTCATGCATAACTGAGGTTTGCTTTCTCCTAACAAACTAGCTACCACTGAGTCATACAACCAGACCATTGAAACCCTCTTTGCCTTTTCAGCACAGGAACTCAGGCTGCCTATGGACAAGACACCAGCCTTTGCAATCAAGCACAAAGGTCAGTATCAAAAAATGATAATGTTCCTTTTGTTCCAGTGGAAGTGTGTGCGTGTGTGTGTGTGCATGTGTGTGTGTGCATGTGTGTGTGTGCATGTGTGTGTGTGCATGTGTGTGTGTGCATGTGTGTGTGTATGATATTACGACAGATTTAGAGGGAAATAATGCCATGTTTTTAAGATCCACATTGAGTCCTCAGAGTGGTATTGCCTATTTCCACATAGACAAATAAGTTCCATTCTCATTTCCACAGCTCACTAGACAGGCCTGATTTCTCTGCTTTGGGCAGAGCCCAGGGGACTCTTCAGACATTCGGCACTAGGGTTAGCAGCACTGAGCTTGCTCTCACTGGGCCCTAAGCAGTTAATATGATCATAGACTCCCCTCGATTTGCATGGTACTGACTTGAGTTGCTTACCTGTGTGCACCTGATAACAGGATCATCCAGGCAGCCTTCTGTAGCCGGCCAAATCCTCTTGTCCCTGATGTCAACTGGCAGCCAGCAGTTTCTGCCAGAATTCTGGGAATGAACTGCCTTGATTCTTCCCAAATGACAGGACCGCTGTGACCAACAAAGACTAAGGAAGCCAAATCCAGCTGCCAGAGGCAACACAAAAACAGTGGAAACTCATCTTCCTCTGTTCTGGCCAGCACTTGTCCAAGGTGGGGTGTGTTTTTCTCTGCCTCACACCACATGGGTAGCCAGGGTCTCCTTTGCTCAGATCCTTGGTTCTGCTGATGACAGCATACTGTGTTCATTTGGCTAGTGCCACAGCTTAGGTGAGTCCTGATGAGGTCCTGCTCTGCTCCGATCAGCTATGAGGGTCACATGAACAGTAATGTCCTTTGCACCCCTTTGGTGTTTACACAGACAGGACACCTGCCTCTGTCAGAACCCTCCTCAGTAGCATAGAGAGCCCTGCACAGCTGGGGATCCTGGGTTTAGCTGTCAAACACTCAGCCCAGAAGAAAGTCATCCTGTTTCCAGGATGGCTAGGATCTCTGGGGCCTGGGGCCTGGGGCCTTCACTGTCTTCCAAGGCTCCTCTCATCTTAGAGCAATGTGCCTTTAAAACATTACTTTTGAATTTTCTTACTGGTATATATTCTCCTGCATATCTCCTGGCCTTTGTTCTCCACTGCCCTTCCTTCTTTCACCTTTCTCCTCGCCCCATCAATATATTTTGTTCCCCTAGACTTTGTTTCCTCTCTACTCATTTAATCTGTACACACATAGCTTATGTGGCTATAAACAATCTGGAACCCACAAACAAGAGAGCACATACAATATTTGTGTGAGACTGGCTTGATTTCGCTTAACATGGTTATCTCCAGTTGTATCTATTTTCCTGCAACTGCAAAGCTTCATTCTTCTTTATGTCTGAATAAAATTGCATTGTCCCACACACTTCTTTTCCTTATTAACTCCTCTGATGTTAGACACCAAGGTTGCTTCCATATCTTAGGTATTGTGAATAGTGTTGCCATAACCATGGATGTGCAAGTGTCTCTACAGTATACAAACTTGGTGACCTTCATAAATACCCAGGAGCGGCATAGCTGGGTCATTTCAATCACCTATTTCCTTGTTGTTGTTGATGGTTGTGGTGATTTTTGCTTGCTTGTCCTCTTTTTATTTTTTTTTTCCACAGAGGCTGGAGTAATTATAGTCCTAATAGCAGGTATGAGGTCCTTTATTTTATATCTATACCATAACCCCTTTTCCCCTTAATGGCTGATATGTCTTTTTGTTATTGTAGCATTTTGCTTTTCATTTTTGAGAGAGTCTGGCTTTAGAGTCCATGTTGACTTTGATGGTGTGACCTTCCTAGCATCAGTCTCCCAAGTGTGGGACCATAGGTCTATACTACCACACAGGACTGACGCATTCTTTTACTCACTGGGTCTCCTCATTTCACTGTGTTCCATGGTCTTGAACAAAAGCAGCAAACCCCAGAAGCAAGGGTGGGGAGCCTCTGGGTCTCTCCACTCAGCAGAGCAATGGAGAGAGGATCCTTGGAATCTCTTCACCTAGCAGGAGCAATAAAAGGGAGGAAACGTTAGGGTCTCTCCACTCAGAAGCAATACAGCAGAAACACTGGAGTCTTTCCACACAGCAGATGTGACAGAGAGGAAACCTTGGGGTTCTAACACTCAGGCAACAGTCTGTAAGCCTCCTTTCTGGCCCTACACTAATCCCCTACCGGCTGAGACAACATCTACCCTCCCAGCACCCAAGAAACTGCCAACTCCCTTCAGCTCCTCTCCTGCTGGCTTTGCAGTAACAGATGCAGGCTCCCTGGTCGGCCCTTTTGCAATGCTTTATTCACTCTCTTCTTCAAGCTTTACTTTATTTATTTTTCTTTTTATTTATTTATTTATTTTTATCAGTTACATTTTATTAACTCTGTATCCCAGCAGTGTCCCGATCCCTCATTCCCTCCCAGTCCCTCCCTCCCTCCCTCATCTCCACCGTGCCCCTTTCCAAGTCCACTGATAGGGGGGACCTCCTCCCCATTCATCTGATCCTGTTTTATCAGGTATCTTCAGGACTGGCTGCAAAGCCCTCCTCTGTGGCCTAACAGGACTGCTCCTCCCTTTGGGGGTGGGGAGACCAAAGAGCCAGTCATTGAGTTCCTGTTAGAAATAGTCCTTGTTCCCCTCACTTTGGGAAACCAATTGGTTACTGAGCTACCACAGGCTACATCTGAGTGGAGGTTCTAGGTTATATCCATACATGGTCCTTGGTTGAATGACATTCAAGCTTTACTTTAAATGAGTCAGTGTTCCAAGTTGTCTCCCCTTCCTATTCACCGAAGATTTTCAGATAACAAAAAGGAAAAAAGCCCAAGGAAATGCTCTGCTTCCTGTTGGGTCCCACAGAGCTCTCTACAGGAGAAAACAACAAACACCTCAGAATGAAAGCCAAGAAGGACATGCTCTTTCTTTGTGTTGGGGCATGGATCTATTTCAGTTGAATAAAAGAGGCTGCTGTGTCCCCAACACCACATCTTTGTGTTCAGGCAGCTGGCTCCCACCGAAGAATATGTCTGAGATTACCCTTCCTGATACGGCAGTGATGCTTTCAATAACGACATCTCCTATTCACATCCAGAGCACATTAGAAACCCATTTACTGTATTCGAAAAGAGTGTAGCATCTTCAGACCTGAGCCTTCAGTTAATACTGGCATTCATACATGAGTGAGCATCACAGCCTAAGCTTTCTCGGTTGTCAGCAAGGAGTTATGAACATATTGAACTGTGATTTTTACTTTTTAACCTGGGGCCCTTCAACTTTCCTAAAGGGGAAAATTCAAATGATCATGTCTGATTGCACGCGACCACATTGGTGAGAGGAGGTGAGCAGGGAAACAGCAGGGAGCGAGATAAAGAAAATAACAAAAGCCAGGTGAGATAATTAAAACCGTCTTAATCCCCTCATTCCCCGTAAGATGTCAGCCCATTTCTTTTTCCTTTTTTTAAAACAGTGTGAGCCTGCATTTCTACTTCATTTCAAACTGCTCTTCCCATTAGCACTCGTTCTGCAGATGTGAGTCAGTGGGATAAATTAAGTTTTGCTCAAGGCATTTAGTATAGTAATAATCTGCTTCTCAGAAGAGGGGGAAACCATAGCAAGGAACATCCACTCTTCAATGCCAGGTGTGGGCTGCGAGAAAAGGCATACCCTGCCCAAAACTGCCTGTTGCAACCAAGGTCTGGTGTTGCCATGAAGCCTGCTTTGGAAAGCAAAAGGGGAAGTCACTGTTAAAGGTCATCTGAGAATAAACAAGAACTGAATGTGACATTTAGGTCTGGGAATGTAGCTCAGGTATTAGAGTGCTTGCCTACTATGCCAAGGCCGTGGGTTCAATTCCAAGAACCTCATACAATCAGGCATGGAGGCACACACCTTGGGAGGCAGAGAAAGCAGGATTAGAAGGTGAAGGTTATCCTCAGCCATATAGCAAGTTTGATTCCAACCTGAGGTACTCAAGAGCCTGTCTCAGAAAATTAAGACAACAAAATTCCTTTTCTGCTTAATGTGGATGTACAGTGGAAGGGGAGAGTCACCAGGAAACTTCCACAGGGGGTGTTCCCAGAGAAGTCAGACGAGTTTTAGAACATAGCAATGTAACACAATGGAAGAGCCACCACAAAGAGAACCCTCTGAGCACAGTACTGGCTACAGCCTGGCTGTCTCTGTTGGCCCTGAGTATAGAAACAGCAACCAAAATGACAGTCAGCGCATTCATCTTTCTCTTGGTGTGCTAGTCGTCTTTCTGCCTGTAACAAAATGTCTAGAATGGCTGGATTTAAAAAGAAAGTAGGTGGCCGGGTGTAGTGGCACATGCCTTTATTCCCAGCAGTTGTGGAGGCAGAGGCAGGTGGATGTGAGTTCGAGGCCAGCCTAGTCTACAAAGCGAGTGCAGCCAAGGCTACACAGAGAAAACCCTGTCTCTACAAAACAACAACAAAAAGGGAGAGGGGAGGCTTATGTTTGTCTTAGTGTTGGAAGTTTACAGAAAGGTCAGATAAGAGCATGATCATAGTCTATATTATAAAGACACACTTGCCCTTCATATTGTACAAAACAGTCAGCATGTGCATGCCATTACAGATTAGAGTGTGCACACTGTTAATGATTTGTTTGTTCTGATGTTCAGATGTCCATGAAGAAGCGCAAGGCTGATCGCAGCAGAAACTAAATCCAGGGCAGGAGAGATGACTCAGTAGATAAAGGTGCTTGCTGCTAAGCCTGGCAACAGGGGCTTGATCCCTAGAACCCACAAGGTGGAAGGAAAGAACTGAGTCCTGCAGCTTGTCTGCTGACTTCCACATATGTGCCATGGCATGTGTGTACTTACAACACACACACACACACAAATAAATGTGAAAAAAGACTAAGGAAAAAAAAGAGGTTAATTAAACTCCACCTTTCAAGAGGTGCCTGAGCCCAGACATCCATAGAAAGAGGGGAAAGGGCAAGGGGGAGTGTAGTAAAAGGCACAGATGCCACAAGTCTTAGAAACATGGCTGTCGCCAGAGCAGAAGGGCAAGCCTCAGATCTATAATTGTGGAGAGCCTTTGTCCCTGTCCTGTTCCACCTTGTGATCTGCCTGCTGAAGATAAAATGAAACAGTTGTTTAAAAAGATGTTAATCTACTGTCTTCTCAGATTGCCCATCTCTGCAACCTTAAGAGTCAGTACCTGTGTCTTCCATTGGCCTGTGAGTAGCAGGAAGTGTGAGTTCAGTGTGGTCCTGTTATAACTTCACAACCAGCTGATCCATTGCTTTGAGAACCGTGGAAAGGCAAGACGTCACAGTAGAAACCTATTCCTGTCACGCTGGGAACAAAGGAAGAGCAGGCAGACTGATGTCCTGGTAACTCCTTCAGGGTCCTAATGAAGGCCCACCTCCCAAGTGTGTTACTATCCCTCAGCCGATGGGCTGGGCACTAGCCTTGCACACGCAGGCCTTTGCGGGCACGAGGATGTATAGTGTAGGTCTCAATCTATGCCACCGCCTCAGCCTAGCACCTCAGAAACAAGGTCCAAGGCTGACCTCTGACCTACACATGTACACGAGAGAGACAGAGACAGAGAGACAGAGACAGAGAGAGACAGAGAGGAGAGAGAAAGAGAGAGACAGAGACAAAGACAGAGAGGGAGGGAGGATGAGAGAGAGAGAGAGAGAGAGAGAGAGAGAGAGAGAGAGCACATGCTCAAAAACCTAAATAAATAAATAAAAAACCACACTCATGATTCTTTGTGTCCTGTTTGGGTCGAGCTTCGCATGACACCTCCTTTCCCTGGAACATTTTGTCTGCTCACCTGTCTCAGGTTTGTCGCCATGGTGACATCTGTGTCTTTCCTCCTGCAAGCTGCCCAGTCCACACACCAAAAGGGGTCAAGCAACCTGCTGTGTATTCATGATGTTGAAATATGTTGGCTTCTTTCCTTCCCTGGTCAGAAGCACTTTCAGCTCAGCAGATGTATCTTCTTTTAGCAATTTTTGGTATCAGGAGAGTGCCTGGAAAATTAGTAGACAGAACAAATGTTCTCCTACCTTTGGAAGAAAGGAAAGAAATTAACATTGATTCCATAATGTACCTCAGGCTCTTCTAATTTAAATTGTACAAACATTACCTTTATTGCTTTTTGTCGTATTTGAGAATCACCCATAATAGTATTTATGTAATTGTTTTGCTTTAATTAAATGACTCTTAAGTTAATAGTATTTTAGGAGAAAGTGCTTCATCACTATATTGTAAATTCCACAAGAGTAAAAACTGGTTATTGGGAACCACTGAATTCCCCAGGCTTTGAACTGATCCTGGCACAAAGGAAGTATTTGACTACACAGTTAAAAGAATAAGTGGAAATGAGCACCACTGGTCACTAACATATGGAAACAGCAATAATTAATATTAGCAATAAACTATAGTCCCAGATGAAGCACACTCCTCTTTGCTTAAACAAGAGGTACCTTAGACATAGTACAAGTGTGCCAGAGAGGAAGCTGCACCAATGCCATATGGGGACTATGGAGGACAGAATGTAGGAAGGTGAAAACTATTCAGGATAGTCCATCCTTGGAAAAAATTTACGAAACAAAAAGTAGACAAGGACAGTCCAATCCCCATGGGAGTGTAACTGTAAGACCTTAGATCTCTTCCTTGTTTTTTCAGTATCATACCCATCACAGTAAGTTTCTCCTGAGTTATCAATGATGACACCTTACATTTTGAAAAGCCAGTGCTGGTTTCCACAATCCATGGGGCACAGGCACTCTCAGTAGAGGACCTGTGGTACAGAGTTGTCAGGACCACAGCTTGGGCCCTGGCAGCCCTAACAAGCCAGACTTAGCCACCTACCCTCAGTGAATAAACTAAAAAGACAAATCCTAGTGAAAAGCAGAGAAAGGATTCATTTTGGTGTGGCTACACGAGGAAGAAAAACAAGGAGGTCCCAAGAGTAACTCCCTTGCCCTGCACCAGACTATCTTTGAGGTCTTGACATGAAGTTTAGGTTTCAATGGAGGGGCAGTAGGCAGGCATTGCTATGCAGTCCCGGTCAAGGTGAGGTCCTGATCCCCACTGACCTGTTATTGTCTCAGCTCCAGTCTCTTCTGATGTAATCTGACATGTCCTCTGTGGACTGTGAGCTCTTTTGTGGGTGACAAGTTCTCTCTGTCTAACACCAGAATTCTGCCTCTTCCTTCTCCCAGCAAGAGACTCCTGGGAAAATTACAGTTCTTGGGGTCCACTATCTTAATAGTCTAGTAGCCAAAGCAAAAGGAGCACAAATCTTTTTCGATGTCTTCGCTGCTGCAGAGGGCTGCATAGAGGAGCAGGCAGAGGACAACTCCTCAGTTTACTGGGGTTTCTCCTCTTGGTGGTGACATCTTCCTTCAACCATTGTTCACTCTGCCTCGTGGTGTCTCTTTCAAGCTTTCCTTGGTCTCGCCTTTATATGGCTGTAGTAAGGAAGGGAGAAAAAGACAAAATTAATATTTATCACATGTGAATATTATGTAAGAGCCCTGGAAACACCTCAGGGAACAGCACATGCAGACCGTCTTTCATGGAATCACAGTCTTCTGAAAGGACCCACAAAGCAAAATAAAGCAGGGAGCAGGGGTGTCATAATTTCTAGGTACATGTGTGTGTTTAGAACTAAATATCATAAAAAATCATGACAAGCACTGCTGTATCCTCACATACCTATGATGAAGAAATGAGTTGCTAAACATAAGAGTGAAATTGTTACACAAACACACACACACACACACACACACAAACACAAACACCAAACAAATGACCTAGAGTGTTAAATCTCAACCCTGACCTTTAACACCAGCCAATCAGGTCAGCGGTCACTTCCACATTCTGTCCCCAAAGCTTGCTCTCTCTTATCAGTGCCTACTCATACTTTCTTAAGACTTCTCTGTTTATTTACTTATTTTTAACTTAAAAGAGATTACTACTGTGTACACGTATGTGTGTCAGGGGAGTGTAAATGCCACAGACCATCTGCAGAGGTCAGAGGACAACTGTGTGTAATCATTTTTTCAGTCCACCTCTATGTGGGTTCCAGGGATCAAACTCAGGTTGGTTACTACAACTCCTACTACTTCTTACTTGCATGTCATCAGTGCACACGTACACGATTTCCTGCATCTATATAAAATCCAGGATACACGGATAAGAGAAAACATGAAATTTATCTTTCTGGGACTGAGTTGATTCATTCAGTATGGCCCCAGTAGCATACAAAAGACATAACTTCTTTCATCGTTTGTTTGTTTGTTTGTTTGTTTGTTTGTTTGTTGAGACAGGGTTTCTCTGTGTAGCCGTGGCATTGTCCAGACTGGCTTTGAACTCACAGAGATCTTGAAATCTGAGAGATCCACCTGCCTCTGCCTCCCTGAATGCTGGAACTGCAGGTATGCACCGCGGCAGTTTTGTCTCCATTGCTCAAAATCATTCAATTGTACGCACATACCACATTTTCCTTTTGTTGCTCTTGTTGGAAATCTCAGTTGGTTCCATAATCTAGCTGTTGTGGGCACTGCTACACTCCGTTTGTTTGTTTGTTTGTTTGTTTTACAATAATATCTTTACACTCTAAGAATTTCAAATATGTATATATTTTGTCCATGTCTAGGCCTACCCCTCCTATGTTTACCCCTCCCCTGCTCCCCTAACACATATCACTCTCATTTTTATGTCACTCTGTCTATTTTTATACCAGGTTAATTTTCACGTTTATTGGCATCTGTCAGGAATGCTGGGTAAAGAGATTCACCGTGGGGCACATCCCAGATCCTTCCTCATAGCACTGGACTTACAACAACGAGGCAGAGAACGGCTGCCTAGGAGATAAGCGTCAGAACAGAATGTAAAGATAGCTGACAGTCTCAGATGTACCTTTCCTGCACCTTCTTGGGCATCTAAGTTATGGCTCTCTTGTTGACTTTGGAGTCAAGCTCTGGATGCCCATTAAAACACAGGAGAGAGCTGAGCAGGGTCGATTCCAGGAAGGGGATGCTTCACTTTGGACATCAAATACCAAGGTCATGGCTGAGCTTGGGCTTTCTTTTTACTAGTTTTTGGCTACTTATTCAGCTTTATTCATTCACCTATTCAAAAAAATGGAAGACTGTTTACTTAACTCTATGCTCAGAGGAGGCACTGGTGGAAAAAAACAGTTTTCCTGCCCTTACAAAGGGAAGATAAACATTAAATAGCCTATTATATAAAACTACAATTGCTATCAATTTATTGATTCAATAAGTATATACAGTGTGACTATTCTGTCCTCTGCTTAATGCTAGGATGAAATAGTTGACAAAAACATCATATTCTGTGCCTTCATGAAACAAAATCCAATCAAATGTGCTGCAAAAGAATGTAAAATTGCCTGTTCATAAGTACAGCACAGCTCAATGAGAGTGAGTAATGTGTTAAAATAAACACAGCCATCAAGACCTTTGATAGGTGCACACTGTTGAACTAGTTAGCTATGATCTCAACAACATAAAGTATGAAGAAGAAATAAAAACATAAAGGTTTGTGTGCGGGCAAAGTCATGTGCTACCAACCTAAAATAATTTGTTGCAAATGAAGACTCAGATATGCACGAAGGAATACATGTAAAAGACACACACATGACAATAGGAATGAAGTCAGCACAAACATGACTAAGTCACATGAAGGACAAAAGAAGAGAGGACTAACGGAGCTGGAAAGCAACATAACCCAAGAGAAGCAATGGCTTGAGTTCTTGGCAATTAATATCAATTAATATCAAATGTAAACAAACCAAAATGTCTAATTTAAATGGATGGAATAGTTAAGTTAATCAAAAAATCGCTTATACGCTTGCCTGCCTGAAAGAGCTTCACTGTAGGCCTGGGTATGTGCCACACTGGAGGAGTGCTTGCCTCGCAAGCACAAAGCTCTGGGTTCCATCTCAAGTATCAGACGAGCCAGGTATGATGAAACATTACTGTAATCTCAGTGCTTTGGAGGTGGAGGCAGGAAATACAGAAGTTCAGAGTCAACCTTGGATACAATGTGAGTTCAATGCCAGCCTGGGCCACATGAGACCCTTTCTCAAACAAACAAACAAACAAACAAACAAACAAAAAAGACTCATTTTTAGCCTTATAGATACTCACAGACTGAAAGAAAGGGGATTAAAGCTCACGTACAAGATCACCAAAACAAAGCAGGGTGGCCATGCTGAATAGGTCAAAATTGACATTCAGTTAAAATCTGTCAGAACAGATGGATGATCATTACATAATCATAAAAGTTGAGTAACCAGGGGACATGATGGTGTGATGTATACATTTAAACTGCAGATGCCTAAGTAGATAAAGTAAACAGTCTCCAAAATGCTGTGTTAACAATAACATGGGCTTTGAACTCCTATCTTCTGGACAGGCAATTCAGAGAAGAACAACAAGGAATCTGAGAGTTGAGAAATGGGTTGAACAAAATGGACCTAGAAGACACACAGGACACATCCTGTTCCTTACCAGTTCGTTCTTCCCAAGTGCACCTAATGTGTTATCTATGATATATCACGGGGTATGCTTCAAAACAAGTCTTAAGAAAATTTAGAATATCACATCAAGTATCTTTTTGAACCATATTGTATGAGACTAGGAACCAATAACAGAAAAAATAGACTGGAGGACACATGAATATGTAAAACTCAAACATCATATTCCTTCGGCACAGGCAACTGGCCAAAAGAGAAATTCAAGAAGGGAAAACAACAAAGAAAACCACTGTAACAAACAGAAGGAACTCACCACAACAACAGGGGTTCGGTTCTAAGAGGTGTGGTCTCAGCAAGAAGAAAAGCGAACACTCAACAGCCCAGCTTCAAGGAGGTGTAGGGAAGCACCGGAAACCTGAAGTTACCAACGGAAAGATAAGAAAGACCAGAGATGAATCATAGACTGGAAAATGCAAAACATCAAGGAAATTAACAGCTGGCTTTTGAAAAGCCAGATAAAACTGACCAGACCTTAGTTAGATTGAAAATGAGGGGTCACTGCATTAAAATGATGAATGAAGAGAAGCTATTACTGCCAACACCACAGGAACACAAGACACTGTAGGCTACCGAAAACTATCTGCAACAGATTGAATAGTGTGGGGAAAATGGCTAAATTTATAGACACATGCTAGGACTAAACATGAAGAAATAGACAATGTGAACAAACTAAGTATGAGTAAGGAGGCTGAGTCACTAATCAAAATTCTTCCAAGAAAGAAAATCACAAAGCAGATGGCTTTGCCAAGAAATTGTACAAAAAAAAAAAAAAAAAAAAAAAAGAGTTAATACCAGCCACTTCCAAATTTTCCAAAAAGTGAATGGAAATGAATTTACAAATGCATTTTGTGAAGCCAGCTTTGTTCTAACAACAAACCCAGGCAAGGACAGTATCAGAAAAGAAAATAAAGGACAATATCCCTGGTGAACATAAGTTAGAAGTGATTAATAAGATACTAACAAACTAAATTCAATAGTCCAATGAAAAAAGCCAATACCATGCTCAATTAAATTTTCTGAATGCAAAGATGTTTCAACATTCACAGTTGCAAGTAAGCACTCATACCACATTAGCTAAACAAGGGTAAAAGTGACATGATCATCTCAATAAGTGCAAAGAAGGTGTTTATTGAGCTCAGTATCTCTTCCAGAGCAAAGGTGTCAAGAAGTCAGCATAGAAGAGGTGTAAGACCACAAGCTTACAGCCTAGCAGGGATAGCATCATCCCCAGGCAGTGGTCCAGGGCTGTATAAGGAAACAGGCCGAGCTCTCCAGAGGAGCAAGTCAGTAAGCAGTGCTCCTCCATGGCTTGTGGTTCAGCTCTTGCCTCCAGGTTCTTGCTCTGCTTGAGTTCCTGCCCTGACTTCCCTCAGGGAAGATGAATAAACCTTTCCAAATTGCTTTTTCTGTCACTTCAATAGAAAGCAGACTAAGACAGCCCCGTAGACTGTAGAGGGTTTTGCAGAACCTCTGAGACGCATTTGATATTACAGTGAACCTCATCTGCTGCTGCACTTACTTAGTGCTCCCCAATAAAGGACCCCAGAACTAAATGCATAAGCCAATAATAGTCATCTATTTTTATTAGTGCCTGCAATGTGAGAAAGCTCAGGGTGACTCTCAGTCTCTGTTTGGGGGAGAATCAGGTGACGCGGCTCCATTGCAGGGCAGGATTCAGGTCTACGATGACACACACAGCTGGTACTCTGGTGCTGACCATCAGCTTGAGCTCAGCTGGGACTATTGGCCGAGGCTGCTCTCTACCCGAGTGCTCCTTCTGTGGTGGTTCTAAGTGCGAGGAAACAGAAGATGCCATCTCTTGAAACCTGTGCGTAGGGTCTGTTCCAGTATTACTACTATGATATTGACTTGTCAAAAAGCTCCTGGTACATGAGACCATAATGGAAAGATGCAGTCAACACAATGGAACTAAAGCTGTGAAGACAAAAGGGGCAATTGATGAACACAAAGACTTGTGAGGCAGTAAGAGATCTGACAATACTGGGACTACTGGGACAGTTATCTCCACACTATCTTTGATTCCGTGGGAGTAATGAGAAGGTGGGTAAATTCTTTTTGTCTTAGAAATCAGGAAGCAAAAATAGATGTTTGAAGTTCATGGTGGGGCCTCAGCAGGAGCAAAGTTAGGGCATGAGAGGCATGCAATGGAAGGAGATACACCCCACCTCTTCCTCACCCCCCACCTGCTTCCCAGTCTCTGTGTGGTGAACAGTTCTCCTCGGCTTCCCTCTCCTGCCACTGTGTTCTGCCTTACCAAACCTCTGAAACTGTGAGCCAAACAATCTTTCCTCTTTGTAAGCCAATTATCTCGGGTATTTTTCCACAGCCTCAGAAAACTTACTGTCAGATGCAGAGAGAGAGCTCAGGTGCTAACGTGCTTGACTTGCAAATACGAGAATCTGAGTTTGGTCTTGAGCACACACATTTAAAAAGTATAGTCAGATGTGGTGGAGTGTGCGCATAATCCCAGCATAGGGGAGCAGAGACAGGCGATTCCTGAGCTCACTGGCCAACCACCTTAGCCTAACAGGCAAGCTCCAGGCCAGGGAGACCCTGTCTGAAAAAGAAAGTGGATGACGAAGAAGAAAGTGCCCTGCTTCCATACACACACACACACACACACACACACACACACACACACACACACGTACACACATGCCCACACACGTGTGTGAACCCATATGCGTGTGCAATGCTCCATCCTATCCACCAAATGCAAAGAAAGCTGACTGAAACCGTGGATTCTTGAGGAAACAAAAAGAAGAGAGGCAGTCATCCTTTCTAATTAAATTATCATTGTTCATTTGAATGGCTTTATAGGTTTGTTTCATTTGTAAATTTGTTTAGCTCTTTTGAAGCTTTAAGTATTTTATGGATGGATTTTAGTAGCGTTGTAACTCACTCTAATCCATGGCTTGAATTTCGGGGAAGAGGTTATGTCTATGCGCCATTTTGTTTTGAGAAACACTGGCACAAAAGGCAGCCAGGCAGCCAGGCAGCTGAGAGAAGCCAGGGTGAAGAGGCTGTCACTCTGGCTGGACCTGTGGCCTCTCAGGAGTGGTTTGAGGATGAGATCACCGCTGATGAGATTTTGCTCAACTGCAGAGCTCAGCTGTCACCCTCCTGATTTCCTCTCCCCTAGCTCAGGGGAGGAGCCAGCGGAAGGAGAGAAGAGACACTGCAAGTGGGTGTACAAAATCCAAGAGTCATGCAGATGGAATTACAGTCTCACAAGCACTTCAGCTTTCTGTGCCTGCATTTCAAGAAGGCAGAATGCAAAACACCTTGTGCTACAATGATCACCCCAACATGGAATCCCTTGGAAATGCCACTTGTAATCTTAAAGCGAAGTCCACCTTTCCTCCTGGGGAGTCAGCAGTTCAGTATGCTAAGCACTCTCCACTCTGGAGGAGGCAGGTTGTTGTCATAGGCAACAGACCAGCCTTCCTCTGAGGCAGAAGGCCCTACGCTTAGAGTGCTGATGACATGCTTCACATCAGAAAACCGAGTGGCTTTCAGGTAATTTCTGAGGATTAGATTTCACAGACTTTGCTTTCCAGTTCAAGCAGAAATACTCAAATACCTACTAGTTCTTCTGTGGGCAACCTTCCTTGGCTGTGCTAAGGCTTCCAAGATAAATCTGGACAGTGACTTAGGATCAACAAAGACAAATGTTTGGTTGAACAGAGAAATGCCATCGTTCAAGCCGTAAATTTATAAATTAAATTCAATTACATTGAGAGAGTAGTACCTTAAATCTTGCACTAATTATCCTTGTGAGTCTCAACTCATTAAACTCTGATAATCCTCAGAAAGAAAGACACTGGCAGCAACACGCCACACATTCTGCCAGACGGTCCCCTTCAACGATTCCATCATTGTTCCAACTAGCTCGCATCCAAGGAGTGCTCAAGACAGAAGAGAAATTCCAGTATGTGACCATGAAAGTCTAGCTGAGAACAGGGGGCCGTGTACAGTCTGGGAGGCTATCAAAGCATTTCTGTGGAGGTACAAGGATGTGGCCTTCTACAGGAAATACGGGACAATGAATCTTCCCACACCACTCATGTCTGCCCCTCGGGCAGTGCTGTAAAGCCCACCCAGATTCCACTTCTCTTCTTTGTGGAACAGGCTGTTTTTCTTTGTCTGGTTCTTTACCAGAGGCGATCCTGGAAGCAGCACTGGGAAGCAAGCTCAGGACCCTGTTGCGTCCCCAGGGTTCCTCTTGATATCACTTCTCCTTTTTGCTATTTCTCTTACCCTAACTTTGACCCCTTGATATGTGGACATCTGACAGGTCCATTCTGGGAAGGATGACAGTGTGCTCAACAGGCCAGGAAGGTTTGCATTTTTTAAAAGGCCTCATGGGGAGCGCAACTTCAGCACAGAGAGCAACTGCTGACTGCTGACGCAGACATTTCAGGCATTAATCAAAGAGTTATGGGGAAAGCAGAGGCCTTTCCTATGCCCTTCCATCCTTCAGAGCTCCTCAGTGGGCCACTGCCCTCATCACAACCCAGATGTGTTGACTGAGAGGCATCTAAATACAGCCATGAAGAGCAGTGTATGCGGTGTGTGTGTATGTGTGTGTGTGTGTGTGTGTAAGACAGACAGAGAGACACACAGAGAGAAACAGATTTCTAAAGGTTGAGTTAAAGAATGTGAGTCAGGGCTGGGGAAATGGTTCAATCAGCAAAGTCCTTGCCACACAAGCAGAAGAACCTGACTTCAGTTCTCAGCATCCACACAAAAAGCTGGGCTGGGCAGATATCTGATTACCTGCCAGCCAGCTTATCTAAAACAGTGAGCTCCAGGTTTAGTGAAAGGCCTCCTGTCTAAAAATGTAAGGTGGCGAGTGAATGAAGACAACATCCCAATATAAACTCATGGACACACACACACACACACACACACACACACACACACACACAAGGTATGGTGGTGAATATGAGAATAAACTCACTTCCAGCTAAGGGGTTGATATCATTACTACCTGTCACGGATTAGAGTTCACCTGAGGCATTCATGATATTATTGGAGATAGGCACCACGCCCCTTACGGTTGGGTCAAGAATTCTCCTGCAGAATGGCAGCTTAAGGCAACACTCACTATGAGCTTTGGGCAGTTTCCACATGGGCTTGGGTCCCCCCCCCCCAGGAATAGAATGCTGGTGGGTCACCATGTGCTCTTGTGCATGGTACCATAGATGTTAGCTGAGGCAGAGGAGTGACTGGCTATTGCCTCTCCTCATCTAGCAAGTGCTTCAGTGAAAAATTTAATTCTCAAAAGGAATAAATCTGGCATCATCAATGGGGTTCACCACTGGAAGACTCAATTGTATGTAGACAAACCAGGGAACCAGCCTCCTTATCTGTGGTAACTAAAACACACAGTACTAAATCTGTACACACCTGCTTTTTCCTATTTACATCTGTCATGATGTTGATTCACCCACAAGGCACAGTGAGGGATCCACAGTAACTTAACATGGATCTGAGAAATTTCATTATACGATTTGGTTTCCTTAGAGGCAAAAACCTTTAAACATTTCACTGGGAAAGAATTTTAAAGCCCCATCTTTTGATATGTCTGAACAGTGTGCTTTGGGGGCATTATTAGGGATGGTAAGGGTGATTTGGATTAGAAACAGGTATTACTGTAGTAACAGTCCATTGATAGCGGAGTAGTCTGCCTGCTAAGTAACTAGCAGGCAGGTGGCAGATGCCAGATGGATACAGGGACAAAGGAATGACTTCTGTCCTGGGTAAGAGAAGGACAGTGTGAGGTATCACCATGCCACTTGGAGCAACATGGAGTCTAAAACTTAATACCTATGTCTAGACTCCTTCATTTAATAGGCTGTCGCTAACAGTGTGACAGAGCATGGACAGAGGATGACCACAGCACTGGTTGTACTTGGCTTTAAGTGAACAATCAGCACAAACATCCTGTGGAATCGTAACATTTAAGAATGAATACAAGCTGGGCTTCACTCAGCTGAGGGCGTGTTTGCCTAGCATGCGCAAAGCCAGGCCTCCATCCCCAACCCTGCATAAACTAGCTATGTTTCTGTATGTATGTGATCCCTGCACTCAGGGGGTGGGAGCAGGACCAAAAGTTCAAAGTCATCCTTACTACAAAATGAGCTGTAAGCCAGCCTGGGCTATATGATATTGATCCTTACAAAAATAGTGTTACGTTACCCTTATTTTTCTCATTCCCTAATATGTCAGTGGATGCTTCAGTTTGTTTTTTGTTTGTCTGTTTTGATTTAAGTTTTCATATTTAGTTGTTATTGTTGGGTGGAGGCATGCATTTGTGTGAGCACACGCACCATGGCCTGAGTGTGGGTTCCTCAGAAGAATTCAGGTCGCCAGGCTTGTGCAGCCAGCACTTTCACTTTCTAGGTCATCCCACTGGCTCCGGCTTTTGTTTTCATGCAAGATTTTATATGTCTTATGCTGGCCTCAAACTCTTTATGTTGCCAAGAGTGACCTTGGACTCCTGGTTCTGTGGCCCTAAGCCTTCAAGTCCTGGCCATTGTAGGCCTCGGCCACCACACCCAGTTTCTGCAATACTGGGGATGGAACCCAGGGCTCCCTGCATGATGGAAAAGCACGCTACCAACTGGCCACATCCTAAGCCTGGATGGCTTTAGTTTGAGTGTCACTCATCAAGTGATAGACGCCTGGGAACTGCCGGTGTATGGAATGTTACAGGGTTAGGGAGGATTTGCTGATCCGTCATTAGGCCTTTGGTGTGTGCGTGTGTGGATGCTATGTGTGTGGATATGTCTGTCTGTGGATGATGTCTGTCCGAGAATGTATATGTATGAGTATAAATGAACATGTGCATGCATGTGTGTGTATATGTGTGGGCACATGTATGTGTATGCTAGAATTCTATCCCTTGAGTAAAGACATAAACAGCATCTACCCTTCTCCTAAGGTCCCAGTGACAATCCAACGCATGATTCCACAAAATTTTATGTAGGAACCAATGAGCTTATTGGGACAGTCAGTGAGTTTATCAGGATAGGTGAAGTGTTACAGGCAAAAGCATATGTGTGGCCTTAGAGCCTTGGAGGGCTGCACCCAGCAGAGTTACAGCTGCCCCAGGCCTGCACAGCTGCAACACTCTCCTCCCCTCATCCTTCCCACCTAAATGCTCTAGCTCCTCCTCCTGAGCCTCTGCACAGTTAGGGCAGAATTGCCTGCAACTGCTTGGATACTCAGCTGTGTATCCTTCCTTCCAGGACAGAAAGTTTAACAGCCAGCAAGTCCGGCTGTGATTATCTTTCAGAGCAGACCCCGCTGGGCTCCTAAAGATGGTGGCAATTTGGCTCAAAGGATAGTCCTGTACAATAGTGTGTGCATGTGTTCATGTGTCTAGTCATCTGCCTGTGCATATATATGTGTATACATGTGTGTATACATATACACACATACATATACATGTACATATGCCCATGTACATGTCTGCGCAGTTTGCACAAGCATGTGTCTCTGAGTACATGTATGCCTATGTGTGTGCCTATGTTTGTGTTTATGTGTGTGTATATACATATGCATATATGTATGTGTATGTTCCTCAGTGTCTGTATCCATATTTAGTCATCTATGTGTATCTATGTGTATATGCATTCATGTTCATTTGTGTATATCTGTGTGTAGGCATGTACGTGTGTATTTATGTGCAGATATATGTTTATGTGTATGTGTGTGTATCTGTGTGTCTTATGTGTATGTACATCTCTGTATATGTTAATGTGCTTGTGTGTTGTAATTGACTGTGTGCATAGGTATGTCTCTGTTTATGTATCTATGTGTGTATCCATGTAGCTTTAGGTATTTGTGTGTATCTGGGAATATATATGCCTGTCTCATCTGTGTGTATGTGTATTCCTATGTGTCTATCTATGTATGGGTGTGTACATCTATGACTCTGTGTGTGGCAGATGCATTTTCATATTGTCTTAAATAGGACTGGTAAGGGTGACAACAATCTTCCTCAAGCGTTTTATCCTCTAGCCTGGAATTCCGTAAGTGGTCAAAGACTTGGAATAGACGGGTTCTCAGAGCACAGCAGAGCCCCAACCTCACAAAGCGTCGAGGCACGGTGTGGGAGAAGCAAGGATCGGCGATGGAGATAGTTCATGCCTCCTTCTAACTCACTATCTTGGTGGAAGGGAAACATCTAGAACCACACTGGAGACTGTTCTTGCACGTCTCTACTTTGGACCCTGATCCCCCTGGGCAGGAATGGCATCTTCTTGTAAGGTTTGAATGCAGTGGCCTGGACTGTGCAGGCTCTGCTAGAATCATAGTTCTTTAAACATGTGGTTTTTCATATTTGGATGAGCCCTCAGAAAATGAGTGGGAAAACAGTGTTTAAGTTCAAGTGCAGTTGGCTCTAAGAGCTTTAGAATCTTCTGGCAGGACAACTACCAGTTGAAATCGCACAAATGTGTTAGATGTAGAAGTTCACATTTTTTTCCCTTTTTCCTTATTTATTTATTTATTTTAACACCTCACATTTCCACATTCTTGAGAAGTACGCAGTAGGTGAGTCAGGTAGTCTGAGGGAAGTTGCTTCCCATTCCTGCCAGTGTTCCTGTTAAAGCAGCAGAGATGGCCCTCTCTTGAACATTGACCCACCAGAAGCTGAGAAGAAATGTCTGCCAAATTCTGACTGCCGAACTGATACTCAAAGTCATCATATGTTAGAGTTCGATGCCTTCATTCAGAAGTCTTTGGGGAGACTCTAATTTTAGAACACAGAGATTAAAGCCTAGGCCTCATCTCGGTGCTCCTTTTCTCACATATCATCTTTGGAAGGCGTCCTGTTAGCCTTCAGAACAGCGCCTGCTCACCTCCTTCCTGGTCTAAGCAGATGGTGTTTCACCCGTCCAGATGCCCTGAGTGGCAGCACCACGGATCTGTGAGTTTTGGAAGATCTAGCAAGTTCCAAGGGATGTCTCCTTCATTCTCCACACAGCAACAAAATCCTGCCTGTTTGAACTATGATCTTCTCATCCAAGTTCCTCTCTGTTTAACTGAGGAAGCTGAGATTCTCAAATCTGATGGAAGATTACGTAGCAGGTATCCACGGTGGGAAGGAACGATTTTCAAAACATCTCTCAACCATTTCCTGAGGTTCTGACTCAGGAAAAAGCCCAGGAGAAGTTCCGTGGTGTCTTTCTTGGAACACCCTCATAGCATGGCCTTCTCCCTTTGTCTTTTGTTCCCTTATTTTTGGGTGTGTGTTCTGGTGCACTCATGTGTGCAGCTGAGAGGTCAGCCTTGGCTGTCATTCCTCAGAAACTGTCTCTCTTGTGTTTTTCAAGCAGAGTTGCCCACAGCCTGGAGCTCACCATGAAGACTAGTGAGCTCCAAGGAGCCGCCTGTCCCTGCTTTCCCAGCACAAGCTCACATGGCCACACCCAATGTTTCACACAGGTTCTGAGAACTAGCTAGGGTCCCTGTGCTTGTGCTACAGGCATCTTCCTGAGTCCTGTCCTAGCCTCTGTTCACGCTTTTTCCTGTCCATTCACAGAGAAAGAGTTTCCCCCTAATCAGAGGTTATCAGAACCTGATTCTCAGTAGCGTAGTCTCTGGCTCATACGCCCAGGGGTCTGTTAGAAAGAGTCACAGAACCATGAAGACATGACCTCGGTAATTGGAAACCTAATCAAAGGGGTTTCCTCTTCAAAGTCCTCACTTCACGTTACTTCCTGTCTCCTGGCCCAGGTGTCACCCCTGTGACTGAAGTTGTCGCCTGACTCATTCATTTAAGACACTGCCAGGTACCATTTCCAGATAAGCAGCCGATCCTAGCTGTGACAGGCTTGAATTAAACATCAAAAGATCACTTAGCCCTTGTCTGCTGTTACAGGAATGGACTAGATGGCAAAAGACAGGCTTCAGAAGCGTCTGCACTCTGCAGTAGTCCCGCCCTCCCACAGCTCATGTGCCCATCTCCTCGTGATCAGCTGCCATGGCCCCAAATCCCACCGAAGGTTAACCCTCACCAGACAGGACTTCATTAGCCATTTTCAGGAACACATGTTTCTTTTGAACATATCAGATCAAAATGTAAATTTATCATTATTCAATTTTATTTTCCAGGTAAGATATGTTACTGTCTGTTCTGGAACATGTGCCATCTTCACACATCTGCCTATAATCATTACACCAAACCTGGGTTAAATCTCCTGCCAGTTTACGCTGGAAACCATCCAAAACTCTCCTTTGAGGTCAGTTAGTCCTCACACATTTTGAAGCAGAGTAACCAAACACATAGCCCGGGCTAGCTTCAAGCCACTGTGTAGCTAAAGTCTGACTTCATGTCTGTGCCCCGCCTCCATTTCCAAATGTTAGCAGATTACAGGTGTGTCTCACCAGGCCTGGTGAAGATGACACAAGCGAGCCGTGTAAGCAAAATATCTGCATACTTGTTCTTCTATGTAAGCCACAGTAAACAGAACTCTACCTTTTCAGACTCTCCCAGCCCCTTCTCTTTTTCTTGTTAGGAAATGCCCCGCCCCCTTTTCTTGGAATATGAATCTTTAGACAGGTCTTTTTTCCCTCTTCAATCTTCTGTCAACTGTCTGTCTGAGATAGTGAGAACTCTCTTACTCTGGGCTGACGGCAGAGGTTGTCTATGGAACAGTCTGGGTCCACAGCCTGCGTTGCCACACCTCCACTGGAGTCATTCAGGAGATGGTGATTTTTCTGTCACGTGATCCTGCCAGGAGGCAGTCTGTCACTTGGGAGAGATCACTAGGGATCCACATATAACTGGGATCTGTGCTGAGGGGGACACTTGTCTTCCTATATTTGGGAGCATTTATTAATTCTCCTGTATTTTTCATAAACACTATTTTAGCTGATCTTTGCAACAACCCAAGAGACAAGCACACATGATTTCTCTTTGCTGGTGAGAAGAAATCTAATACCCAAAAAACATAATAAAGTATTCATCATTCTTGGCGCCCAGAGCAGAATCCCACAGCCTGGGTGACTTAGACAGAAGAGCATAGCCTCTCTATTGCCTTCTACCAGATGCTCCACAGTGCAAGGCAGAGATGAAGGAAATTCTGAGAACATGAATCAGGGAAGCCCCGGGGAATTTGCTCGTCTGGGTCGTGCTGGGGCAGCTAGACACTTGCATATCCATCCAGCCTTCCATCAGCCACCTTTGACCAACACTAAAAGCCTGTTACCAAGAGAAGGGAGTTAGTCCTTCTCTCCTATTACTCCTTTCTGTTCCCAAATGTGGTGTTAGCCACTAGGAGCTGTAATTGCAGACATCACCCAAGGACTATAGATATAAATTTCACAAAGGGCAAGACCTTCCATTATGAGCGGGAAGATGGCTTTAATTAAAAAAAATCAATACATTGTTCCCAATCACTATAGTCCCATGTCAGGGGCAGAAATCAATCCTTTTCATAGGAAAATGCTTACATTCACACTAAGATGTTCTATGACACGTGAGTCACTGAAGGCCCCAGCCTGGTCTAGCTCTTGCTGCTGAGCCATGAAGTTCACTGCAGTGGAAAGGCTTGAAAAATCTCTTGAGCAGATTTTCTCCCCATTCTTATCCTTCCTTGAGTGAAAACAAAACAAAACAAAAACAACAACATCAAAAGGAAAAGCGAAACTACGCCGCTGAGTTGTGGTATGGCTTCCATCTTGTGGTATCTCTTACTCCTTTCTGATATGGAAATTTTACCTCAGGGTCTGTTGAGCAAGTGCCAGGGGATTCCAGTGTTAAAAAGGGCTCCATTTTAAGACATAATTTCCTTATCATATAAGAAATTGCCTTTGGTTTTAATCAGTGGCAAGGGTTTGCTTCCCTGCCTCTCGAGAAACTCCAGCAAATGGAGGCAGTGCAGATCTCGCTGGAGACCGTCACATATTCTCAAAATAGACTCTCAACAGCATTAAATTCCCTGAGGTGCCATTCCACTTCCCGCACAACATAATAGTAATGATCTTATGAAGAAATTTTGCTTTTATGGAAACTGTTTATTTCTGAGAACATTTGAATGTCAGGCTGAGCGTGAAGCTTCTCTAATAAAGGAATAAATGAAAACAAGGACCCTAATTAAAAACATTGTTTAAGGAGACACTTGTGAGATAAAAGAAAATCACACTTTACATGGAAAACTTAATCATGTATATTGCTGGAGAGCACTGTAGATTATTCAAGCCTATTTCTCAAGCCCCAGTTCTCTGCTCAGCTGAGATCACATCTCAATCTCTTCTCCACTCAGCGAAGGGTATGCTCTTTTCTTGTCTTTTTTCTTTCTATATAAACCTTGTTGCACTGGAACCGGCCTCAGTCTCACACACAGGTGATGAAGAGTGTGTTTTGCTCATATCTGAGGAGACCGAGCTGTAATTACAGGCTCATGTGCTGAATGATTGTTAATGTTTTCTCTGCCAAGGAGCTAGACCCCACCAAAGGCAACCTTGAAGTCACTGCAGGAGAGAGATGATCTGTTAGATCTCAACTATCTCCCAAAGCCAATGTGTTAACCATTTGGTCCCTCGCTTAGCACTGTTGGCACATAATAGGAACTTTAAGAGGAGAGGCAAGCTGCCAGGAAAGGTGATACAGGCATGGAATCCTAGCACTAAACATGCTAAGGCAAGATGTTCATTGGTCTGGGCCAGCATCAGCTACAGAGAGAGACTCTGCTTAAAAATTTTAGAAATAAAAAGAATTGGGGCCTAGAAAGTGTTCAGTCTTGGGGTTCATGCCATATTCAGCATGGATTGGTCCTGAAAACCTGACAGAAGTGAAAGAATGAAAAAAGGACAGACACACATGTACATGTACAGAAAACCTGGAGTCAGGTGGGATGTTCCTTCTCTGATGAAGAAGTAGCAATTACCAACAGCCTGGAACCTCAGCATGTTTAGAGTTCAGTGTTCAGGAGAAGCCAGGGTTAGTTAGTTAGTCCTACTAGGAGGCTGGTAGCAGCACAAAGGACAAAGCTTAGCTCCATTCCTTCTGTATACTTGGTCAACATTTAAACACAGACCAGAAGGGGGATTTGTCTGTTCCCAAGAGTCTGAGTCACAAGTCCTTGTACTCACTCAGGACTTCATCCGTTCCTTACACATTCATTCAAGATGGTCTTTATTCCTTCCATGCACATGTGCATACATTCATACAGAGCGAGAGAGAACAATAAAAAACCGTGTGGCTGGATAGGCAAGGAAAGAGAAGATGAAAGAGAGCAATGAGACAATGTGTGTGAGTCAAGAAGTTGAGGAAACAACTGAAGTGTAGATGATGGAGTGAGGTCTAGAGGAAGTAGAGGTTTAGAGGAAGTAGAGGTCTAGAGGAAGTAGAGGGGACCGGGCTCCACATGCCTCCTTCAGGGAAGCAGGAGTGTAGGAGGGAAAGAATGAGGCAGAAGGCTGTCTGGAGCCTGGGAACAGATGCTGTGGACATCAGAGGTTCTCTTGGAATAGGAAGACATAATGAGAAGGGGTTGGGGCTAGTGTTGAGACAGCCCTCCAAAGAAATACAAGAAGGAATTAATCACAGCCAAAGAAATTATTACAGAAATCCTTGCACATCTGTGCTTAGTGCAATGCTATTCACAATAGATTAACGTATGGAAGCAACATAGCTGTCTAACAACAGAGGAATGGATAAGGAAAATATGCACACATACAAACACACACACACACCATGAAAAAAAGTTCATATAAAGGAAGTTATATCATTTGCAGGAAAATGTATACAACTGGAGATAATCATAATAAATCAATGAAGTCAGGCTTAGGAAGATAATGAATGTGTTTTCTGATTTGTGGTTCCTAGAATTTTATATTGATACATAAAATTACACACCCACACCTCCTTACACCCCCCATGTGACATTAAAGTTGAAGCTGTCTAAGAAAGCAAAGGAGCCAATGGAGGAATAAATAAGAAAGAAAGGGAGAGGAAGTTGTGGAGAAATATGCTCCATGAACGTTATGCCTGTGAATGAAAGCTTAGTAAACCGATGAGGTGCTCTAGCTCAGCAGGAAATGGCTGAACTGCCGAAAGCAGACTCTATGCTCTTTCTCTTCTATCTCTGGAAGGCAAGGCAGGAAGTTGCAATCTAGAGTTGGGCCTTTTAGAAGTTGGGCAACAGAAATAATGAGGATAAAGGGAGAGGATTTGGTGAGAAATGTTTGACAGATAAAAAGTTCAAGGTTGAAGAAGGAGAGAAACCAATATAGAAAGAGAATAGCTGTGGCTTAAATGAGAATATTCCCATAGGCTTATGTGTCTGAATACTTGGTCTCCAGTTGGTGGTACTGTTTGGGAAGTTAATGGACCTTTAGGAAGTGATGCTGGGTAAAGGAAGTGTGTCATTGTCTCCTCTTCTTATTTCCCCTCTCTCTGCTGTCTGACCACCAGAGCAGGCTCTTGTTCCTGTTGTCATGTCTCTCCACCATGATGGACTCTAGCCCTCTAAAAGCATCAGCTAAAATAAACATTTTCTTCCATAGATTGCTATTGTTAGGGCATTTTGTCACAGCAAAAGAAAAGTAACTAATACCTCAGCTAAAAGCAGTTCTAGCTGCAAAAGCTCTGTCCCACAATAGCCATGGATGTGTCACAGAGTCTATGAGCAGTGGTCAGCACTGAGACTGATGGAGGAAGGAGATGGAGAGGGGAGAGACAGGCAGGCATGGGAGCAGAGAAAGATGGAGGTATGTTGGGGAAGCTGCATCCTGAATGCAGTGAGACATCAACCAGAAACTGAGCACCTTGGGTGTTTCATGAGGAAGATGCCCTTGGGAAGCCAGCTTTTCTGGGGGTTTCCCATATGCAAGGCACAGACTCCTCCTGGCTTGTCCCAACCCTGTACTTTCGTGCATAGCATGTGCACTTTGAACATTAGAACTGTCCTTAGAGGCAGGGCCTGAGGATTCCCAGAAACTGTTTAACAGCCTCATTCTGTTGTCCTCTTGTTTTAAAACAGTGAGTATGTTATGGCAGTTAGGACAGGACCTAGCCATTACTCAACTCCAACTAGGGGGAAAAGTTTAGGGTTTGGGGGGTGTCACCATTTCTTCTTAAGTTTCTTTTTGTTTTGTGGGGATACTGGGGAAGGTAATCAAAACATTTCTTTAATTAGGAGAAGCCTAAAATAAAGGAGTGAGAGATCAAGATTTAATTACTATGTATTTTTTGTTTTGCAAAATGTGTACTCAATTAAATGCAGTTGGGCAGTACCGAAGAGAAATTAATAAACAGAGGGTACAGGAGATGAGGAGGAGAGAGAAGGGACTGTTCCCAAGCTGACATTTTGTTTGCCAAGTTTCAACAAAAAGAAAAGCTTAGGCAGAAAAGGAGATGCTCTTGAGAGGCAGGGCTTAGAATAATAATGCAAAAGAAGCCCCAACTGGGATGGGCTGAGGAGCTCTTTCGGAGGCAGCTCATCCAAGACAGGTGCTGGCAACATCTGTAATGAGACTATCCATGATAAAAAGCTCCTCAGAACTTAATCCACAGTATATTACATTCACAAACACATCCCTGTCCTCCTCCCCCTGAGACACACAAGTAAATAACACGCCATAGAGCTCACATCTCTGCCTTTTAAAGAAGAATTTTTAAAGTGGTTTTTAAAATATAACTTCTGATATATTACTCCCAAGATCATGCAAAAGATAGGCATAAAGTCATACCCAAAAGTGACCCCATACAGAAACACTCCTCCAGCCAGCCACGCCAACCTATGGTGAACTAACTGCACTCTAGTATAGAAGATGCAAATAAATGAAGAATTTTAATTTGATTCAAATATGATCAATATAATAAACGCTCATGTTTGGAAAATGGAGTCAAACTCTTCTCCCCTCTTCCTCCTCTCTTTGTTCCCTTCTGTTTTGCTGTCCCATGTCCATTTCCCCTGGGGTAGCCAGGCCTCTGGAGCACCTAGCTGGACTAGAGGAAGGGAAACTTAGCTGTGTGCCTATGAGTAGAGTGTGGGGACTCCATTGGGTGGTGAGTTCACAGTGCAGCCAAAGAGCACAGCAGGGAACAGTTTCAGAGACCCATGGTGGGAAGGAAGGAGGTATTTATGCTCCTGGGAAGGTGCCAATGTCTCTGGGGCGAAGTTTGAGTGACTTTGTACCATTGGCCAAGGAAGGGATGTTGGAAGATGCTTTATCTGCATACTCAGGGGTTATGAGGGTGGGGTGAGGGATGGGAGTGAGGTGGGAACCTTATAAGGTCAAACAAGGAGTGAAGCCTGATAACTGTCAGGGTAATAAATTCTTACTACACCTGATCCCCACCCCAGTTGGTGGATGGTGGGGGAGCTGGCTTTATCGAACCAGATTGGGATGGGGAGTAGTAGCCAGCTCCTGCTGTCCTCATGTTGGAGGTATCTGGGGTTGAAGCTCCTCAATCCATCCTCCCTAACCTTGGGCCATTAGGGTCTCACTCTGCTTCTTTTCCTACTCCATCTCTCCTCACATCCCTTCTCTCATTGTATCTGATTCTCTCTCTTCTTCCCCCTCCTTTATTGTTCCTCTGTCTTCAGTCCTTCTCATTCTTCTTCATTAATTCCTTATTTGTTCACAGAGCTCTATCATCCCTTGACTAGATATAACACAGTAAAAATAGAAACTCAAAATGTAGAACAATGCAAAGAAAAATACTGTGGTCTGTGAAAAACATGGGAAGTAATGGTATTCTCTTATATTTTTCTCTATAATTCACCTGCCATTTATGTGTTTTCTGTAAAATTTAGTTACCCCAATTCATGATTAATTGGAAGGTGGAGCTGTAGGTCTAGCTGTACAGATTGAATCTCAGCTGGTAGAAGATTCAGACATTCTTGGCTTCCTTCCATGTGTCTCCTCTTCAGTTCCTTCCTTCATGTGTATCCACCTTGTACCTCTCATCTACCAAACCCTAATAGATGCTAGACGTGGATAATGCAAGGCAGTCAGACCATTTCCTTGAAAGGAGCTTATTGTCAGTTCCAAGAAAATAAACACATATATGTGGAGTTTGTTCCAGGTACTTGGGCACCCCGGAAGAAAATATCCTGAGAATGAAAGAAGGCCTTTGGAAAATCCTTGATCAAGTTTTGTATAACACAGCTAAAAACATCTGTGCTAAATTAAACAACATGAGAAAGAAAAAAGGACCATCAGGTGATGGGAACCATGGAAACCACATTTGAAGAAACAGCCTAAAGGTAGCCTTAGGGAAGATGAGTGTTCAGCCACGTCAGGAGGTTCAGAATTTATGGAGGGGACATGGAGACCCAACAGAGAGGGAATCCTTCCAGCCTCACAGGGCTAGGGCTGAGAAAGGCAACCTCTATCCACTGAAGATTCCTCTTGGCTCTACTTGCTGGACTTTCACTGCCATTATGACATAACTCAAGTGTACTTTTCCTAGGGGATTTTAAAAATAAATATAGATTGAGAGAAATAAGAGGACCCAAGAGATAACTCTGAGGCTATTTAACTCAATTCTTTAGTTATTGATCTAATGTACGTGATTAGAATGTTTCAAGAAATCGTCAAATTAAATCCCTATTATTTTCCACTAATTGACATAGTAATTTTGTAGTGCAGAATAGTTTATTGCAATTTACTAAATCAATATGAATTTCTTTAAAAACTTGGACATAATTGCTCTGAAATAAGTCATATAGAAAATGCCCCCCCCGTGGCAAAATGAAGGATACTGATGAACATAAACAAATAAGGAAAGTAACAAAGTAACATAAACTTCTGTTTTTCTTGAAAGATTATATAAATATACTGTGTGTGTGTGTGTGTGTGTGTGTGTGTGTATCCATTAGTTTGACTCTTTTAATGCTCTCTGTTCCCTTTTAAAAAGCAATATTGCTAATGAAACCAACAAAACATACAGGTTTGATAATCAAATTCACATTTACTGAAGAGAAAATCAAATCCTGCATAAGTTAAGCAATTTTTTGTTTGTGAAACCATGAAGCAACTAGTCCCCAGTGCCCTTATACTCTGGGATACAACTGCCAGTAACATCCCTTTGGGTGATTTTTCTACTCAAATTTTCTGAGAATGCCAGGGCTGAGTCCACAGGTGCTGTGTGTAGGCAATTTATGGTAATGTCCAAACTAGCCACCTAGCAAAGAACTATGGTTTTGTTTCACTCTGGCTTCCCGTGTGGAGGTCTACAAACCAGGAGGGTGCTTCAAACTAAGCTTGTGTGCTTCATGGGACATAGACTTATTTGCATTTACATTTTCCATTTACACTACATTTACATTACAATGTATTTACATTTACAGAGCAGGAGAAATGACCCCATCATTAACATGGTTACTTTATAAGTATCAGGGCCTGTGTTTGACCCCAGTATAAAAAAATTAGGAATAGTGGTTTGTGCTTAACATCCCAACACTGTGGAAGTAAAGGCTAATAACCAAGGGCTCTCAGGCCAGCCAGCCCAGCCAGCCCAGCCAGCCCAGCCTATTTGATAAGTTCCCAGAAAGTGAGAGACAGAGGTGAATGGTAGCTAGTGAATGGCTCCCAAAGTAGACCTGGGCCTCTACACACATGAACATACATGTGCACCTACACTTGCATACATACATATGGGCATCTCACACACACACACACACACACACACACAATTTGTCTTTTAAAATTTGCATTCTCTGTGTTTTTCAGTAACAGTGTGGTCTGGCCTCTGGAGCAGGTATCAGGCCCACAGCTACAAGCCTATCAGTTATTGATTCTGATGGCTAAAAATTCATGCTTACTGAACTGGAGGAAAGATAACCTAATATTAGTTCTGTATGGATAAAATTGCTGTTAAGAATGGCTTTTTTCCCTTTCCAATTGACCCAGATGGCCAGAGGGAACATTTCGTAATTAATTCCTTTGAATGAACTTGTTCTCAGAGAGAATGGTCTAGTTCTTTACAACAAAGGCAGGAGACTGGAGGCTTCAAAACCACCCATGCTAGGATTATGCAGATTTTGCCTGGGTGTTAGTTGGTTAAGATAAAGAAACTTCTGGGTTCAGATCATGACCTCAAATAGACCATCCACAACGGGCTCTAGAAGTCTCCTGAGGAGCTTATTTGTGCACTGAGATTCAAGGACAACTTCTGTGTGCTTCCAGAGAATGTTTTTCCAGACAGATATAAGCACATATGTATGCTCACTGCATTGTGAGAAAGGGTAACCTTTCCAAGGACAGTAGAATATTTGCCTCTAGGAAACATTGTAGTTCAGGTCACCAGAAATGAGGATTCCCATGGCATAGCATGCACCAGCCTTCCTGGTCACCTGACCAGATGTTTTATAGTAGTGATCTTTGGGAAAGTACAATGAATATGTCATCCTTACCCATTTTGAAATCAAGTAAATTATTTATTCCATCATTGAACATGTGTGTCCATACCAAACTCAGATGTTGAAAAACTGATTTGTCACCTTGTTGTGATAAAGTACATGATAAAAACAACTTGAGGAAGGAACTGTTTTGGCTCACAGTTTGAAGATGCAGTCTGTCATGGCAGCAGGAATGTGAGGCGCTAGCCACAATGCACAGTCCTAGAGGGCTGAACGGGAGCTCAGCTCACTCACTCTTTTTTATCACTGGGTCCCAGCCCATGAGCTGATAGCATTCATATTTAATGTGGATCTTTTCACATCAGTTAACCTAATCTAGAAATCTTTTCATGGACATGCTTAGAGGTTTTTCTCTTAGGTATTCTAGTTCCTATCAAGTTGATAAAATTGGCCATCACACTCACAGTCTCACTCACTGGAGCATTGGGGGAGGGTGATGCTGAAGCTACAAGAAGGAATCCCTCATGGAGGAGACTAGGGTCCTAATAAAAGAGACTTGAGCGAACTTTGTTCTTTCTATCATGTGAGGACATACCTAGAAGGCACTGTCTGTGAGGAATAGGGAGAACAAAACAGCAAACCTGCCTAAGCCTCGATTGTGGCCTTTCCACCTCCAGAACAGGAGAAAACACGTTTCTGTTAGTTACAAAACAAAGCTTCTCAGCATAATATTGTTTTTAAAACAGTAGCCTAAACTGAGCAAGCTACAAGATGACACGGAGCTATGAGGTTTAATTAATTAGGGCTTGAAGAGAGCACAGTTGGGTTTTGCATCGGCATTTCACGCTATTATTTATTTGTAATGCGATTTGAGAGCTCTCACAACCATGTGGAAAAATTAGAAACACCCATTTAATTCCTTAGTGACTTAAAGATGAAGAGCTGCCTGCAGGAGGATAGAGAATGACTACAGCATTTACAGTAACTGCCACCAGCGTGAAAAGGAAAAGCTAAAGTCTCAGCTGCGAGTGGAAAGACATGGGAGACTCCAAAACAAGCCTGTTGCAGAGATATTCCCTTTGGCAAGGGCAGAAGACCAGGCGCACAAACCCATCTAAGTTCCCATCACATGACACCCAGAAACTCACCTATGTGAAGATGTCACAGACAGGAAGTACTTTCATCAGTCGATGCCTGGATCTTGAAGCCAAGGCAATTCTCTAATTTGAAATTACCACTGCTAATTAATTTATTAACGAGGAAGTAGCCATCCTATGTGATGCTGGCCTTCTGACTACAGAGCCAAGAGCTGGCATTGATTTATTTTCAACAACACCAGGGACCAAAAGGCATGAGATATTTTGAAAAATAATAAAAAATGGATTAAAGGGTAGAGAAATAATTTATCATGTGCAGATGTGCACCATAAAAGATGTGGACTAGCAACCTGCCAGGTGAAAACGGAGCTACTCTGAAGGCACCGGTCCTGATCAGCAGTTTGTGAAGGCAAGGACCTGCGCGTCTGATGAACTATCTGTGTAGCAACTTCCATAAAAGTCACAGGATAAAAACAATAGTCAAGACACGCCCTTCATGCTGATGGAACTCGGACCTAGAAACCTTGATGAGACAGGAGCATGGAGAAACCTGGACTGTGCTTTGCTGAGATCCAAAAACTACGTGCCTGTCAGGAGCTGTCAAAGGAGGCTCAAGGCTGCTGAAGGACTTGAAAGCCTTCAGCAAGCTCCCCTCTGTGAGAAAAGGATGAAAAAGACGGGCCTTAAAACAGAAAATTTGGATTGAGGTATGACTTGAGACTTCCAGAATCTTCTGAGAATGAACAAGGTTCTGTTCGTTAAAGGTGCTTAATCTGTGTGTAAAAGAAAAGGAAGTAGTTTATGAGTTTTGCTTTTATAGAGGTTAAAATGTTTTATTCAGGCTTAATTTGGAAAGGGCAGGAAGATGTGTCATGATTTTGGAAAGATTTACAATTAAAAATAGTTCATATTCTTCCCATTTTAATTTTCACACTCTTGGAGGTGCCCTTTGATGAACAGAAGTTATTAATTTTAATGTAGTCTGATTTGTTCTTTGTCTTTATAGTTAGCTCATTTTCTTCCTTGTTTTAAAACTGTTTCTATATCTTAAGGTCCTGGAAATATCCCATATCAGTGTGTTAGTTACGTTTCTCATTATCGGGATAAAATCCCTGAAAGAAACAGCTTCAGGGCAGGAGCTTTGTTTTGGCTCACAGTTTGAGAGTGAACAGTCCACGATGGTGAGGAAAGCATGGTGGCGGCTGAGGCTTAGAGCTGTGGCGGAAGGAACAGGAACGGGGAGGCAGTGGCTCCCTTAGCGGTCCACTGTTGAGAAAAAAGCAACGAGTCGGAAGCTAAGCCAACTGTCTGAGTTAGCTTTTCTATTGCTGTTATAAAACACCATAACAGGGCGCGCCTTCGGGAAGAGAAGCCTTATTCATGTTACAGCTTGTAGTCTGTCGTCCAGGGAAGTCGGGCCGGAATTCCAGGCAGCATCTCGGGGTGGAAACTGATGCACGGGCCATGTAGGAATGCTGTTTACTGCCATGCTCCTCGTGGCCTGCTCAGCCTGCTTTCTTACAGGCTCCAGGACCCCAGCCCAGGGGTAGCACCACTCACAGCCGGCTGGACTCTTCTCCATCAATCACTAAGAAAATGTTTCTCCTCCACCCCTAGTCTAACCTCGGAGGGGCACTGTTTCCGTTGAAAGTGCCTCTTCTCCAGTGACTCCAGCTCGTGTCAAACTGGCATAAATCTATCCAGCATACCAACTACAACCCCCAGGACAGCCCATGTGACCGAACACAACTGCTTCCTCCGGTGAGGCTCCATCTCCTAGGGTTCCACAACCTGGAAAACCAGAAGCAGGTGGGGACCAGATTCAGACACTGGAATCCACGTGGGCCATTTTTCACCCAGCCTGGTAAAAACACCTTCTGAGATCTACTACAGTAGATTTTGCACAATATCAAGAAAAATTTGCTTGGCACTGCCCCTCCCTGCTATCCCTGTGTCTCAGGCTAGCTTGTTAAGAAAATGGTCTGTTTCTACTTCTCTGGAGGTCTGTTGCGTAGCCAGTCTCTGCATGGTTCTCTTCAGCTCGCCACATTGTTCCACTGGTGTCTTTATTCTTGTACCACTTCCGTCCATTTTTTGATGTACTTTCCAGTGAGCCTTGATGTGCTCTGTCATTCCGCCCTCTCTCCTTCTCTTCCATCATCCTTTTCTAAAACTGTCACAATCATGGACATTTCTTATCTTCTGCTTCCTGACACAGATTATACGATTTTCCAAATCTTTCTGTCGTCTCTGTCCATCTCTGTCTCTCTCTCTCTGTCTCTCTCTCTCTGTCTCTCTCTCTCTCTCATACATACAACTGATATTTTCCTAGGATTATAATATATCTATGGGTAGTTTTTCAGAGTATTGCTTGTTCAATCCATGTAAAATATTTGTCAATTTCTTATTATTATATATCACAATTTAGTACAGGATGTCTTTCACATTTTTCTTATCTATATTCCTGCATTTTGTATCATTTTGATATTATTGTAAAACCAGCACACACACACAAAGATTACATGTTATATATTTTTAACATTAAACTGAAAGTAAAAATCTGAGACAAAAGCCTAATAGAGAAGTAGCCAAAGCTACTTGTAGAACATTTTATTAGCGAGGAGCCCAAATCGTGAAGAAAATCACAGAAGGCGGTCCAATCTCATTAGTCACCAGGGAATACAACTTAAAACTAAAATGAAATGCCAACTCTTTCTACTTCACGGCTGCAAGAGAAGACTGACAAGAACCACTGTTAGCCAGCATGTGAGCATGGAGAGCTCCAGACCCTGCTGACAACAACCAAAAGCAATCTGGAAAACAGTCTGCCCTGTGCACCAAGGCTGATGTCTCTGCTTTATGATCAAGCAGCTCTAACCTTGTAGACGTGCTTACTTGCCCTCCTGACCACTCACCCAGCAATATCTTATCGTTCTAGAAAACACCAGGAAATCTCAAAAGTCTATGGACAGGAGAGTGGATAAATAATATGCGAAGTTCGCAGTGTGGCGTTTACACTGAATTTAAATGAACAGGTAAGAGAATAGCCTCCCTTGGCCTCCACAGGGGATCAGCTCAAGGACCCCACAATGGTCACCAAGATCTGCATGTGTAAAAGGCAAAGCACTGCCACTTAACTTAGCAGCCCCCACCTTTAGGCCTTAACTCATCAGTTACAATACACAATGTATTATGTCATATAATCTTGGCATTATTGTAAAAGCAACAAACACCAGGAAATACATGTTATGTATTCAGAACACATAACTGTGTAAATAGTTGTTATACTACATTATTTAGGGAACAATGAAAAGATGAAAGCCTGCATATGTCCAACACACACAATTTTTCTTCTAAATGTTTGTGATCTGTGGTTGATTGAATTTGTGGATACAGAACCCACAGATAAAGAAGGTGAGTGTACACATGAAAGACAGATAAATTTCATAACCATAATATTGAATTTGGGAGCCAGGAAAGGAGCAGAGTGACCTATGCCTTGACAGAACCCAGTGACGGCAAGGATGGTAATACTATAATAATTGAGTTTATATAATTTTATATAATTTTCTGTATGCATATAAAAAAGATTAATAAGATGATTTTTATAATTTGGGCTTTTAAAACTGCTTTTTAAAAAATATTTTTAAGTTTTATTTTCATGAGTGTTTTGCCTGTTTTTGTGTCCACAAAGGTTAGGAAAGGGTGTGGATCCCTTGAAACTGTAGTCAAGGATGGTTGTGAGCAACCATGTGGACGCTAGGATCTGAACCCAATTGTCTACAAGAGTAGCAGCTTCTAACCACTGAATCATCTCTCCCGCCCCAGTTTTAAAATATTAAGTAAGGTGTTGTGGCACAAAGCTACGATTCTAGGAAGTCTGAGGCAGGAGGATTGCTTGAATCCAGGAGTTCGGGGACAGCCTGGACAGCATAGCAAGGTTGTATTTAAAATAAGATTAGAAACACACACACACACACATGCACACATGCACACACATGTACACTTGCCAATGCGCCTTGTACCTCACTTGTAAATGCTATGGATTGTGCTTGTGTGAATGAAACAACAAAAGGGGAGAGTTCAAGCTGGCAACCACATCAAACTTTCAACCAACAATCTATTAATAATTGGGCAAAGGCCCTTCTTGAGCTGGGGTACAGCTCAGTGGTAGGGGATCATGGAGCATGTGTGAGGGTTCAAGTCTTAGTACCTTATAAAACAAGCAAGCACAAAGCAGCCTTAGTACTGAGATCTCCCTATTCTTTACAGCCACTGTAGGAAAAACCCTGGGTTTGGCTCAACTCTGACAAAGTCTGTTTTCATCACTATATCATATGTAGAACCATATAATTAGTCATAAGTATATGCTCACAGAAATATTTGAAAAATCACACTTTTCTCAGAAAAGTTATTTAATAGATAATTTTGATAATGAGAGTTTCTTCCCAGAGAAATCATGCTGCATTCACATGCTGGGCTGCATTTTCAGTGGAGTACTAAGTGGCTTGGGGATCTACAAGCATTTAGGTGATACAAGTATAATTTTCCATAAAGCTGCCGAATCACCTTGCACAAGGCTAGGGACATCAGAAATTATTTGATTTCTTCAATGGCTGAAATAAGACTTCTTTGGCTATCATTAATAGCAAGAAAAAAAATGATTAAAAGAGTGAATCTTTTAAAAATACACAATGTACCTCAATTGGTAGAATGCTTGTCTAGCATGGATAAGGCCCTGGGCTCCATTCCAGATCCACAAATGTTGGGCATGGTAGCATCGCTCAATTCCAGGATTAAGGAAATGCAAACAGGAAGAACATAAGTTTAAGGTCATCTTTGTCTGCACAAAGCATTTGGAAGAAGACTATAATATATGAGGCACCACGTAAAAAGTGAAAGTAAAATGAAGTAAAAATATGCATGATGCTATGAGAATTTGGAACCATGAGGGAGACACCTTTTGAATGTATCCTTGATTCCCAGAAGGGATTGCTTGTTGCTTTGGTTTGACAGTGTTCTCAGACATTCATTTCTTGGAAACCTAATTCCCAGTATAACAGTGTTGAGAGGTGGGCCTTAAAAGCTCCTAAGAAGAACACTGGGTGTGGATGAAGGGGGCCTGAGTGGGCGTGTTATCAAGACAGTTCAGTCTTTTCTTACCCTCACACTCTGGATCGCTGTGTGATCCCTCTGTTCCACTGTGACACAGCAAGGCAGGCCTCACTAGGGCACCCATCAGTTCTGGCATCTCTCAACTCCAGACCCATGAGCCAGAAAAAAAAAAAAATGTTGGTTGTAAGTCATTCTGCCTCAGTTATTCACTTATAACCTCTCAGAACTCACCGAGACACTCACTGAGTCGTGAACTACAGCAGTGCTTCTTTTCATCAAGAACAACCACCTGTTGCTGGCCAGTACTTCAGCTGGGCCGTAGTAAACGGTTATTGAAGAAATAAAGAATTAAGCATAAGGAAAGGTGAAAGTGGCTAATGGCAAAGCTTAAAGAATGAGTAAAGTATTAAATCAATAAAACAGAATGAACTAGTATAATTAACATGAATAGTGACTGGTTAAAAATCAATGGGCAAAGGGAAATATATAAGAAAGAAGAAGTAAATGAATTGAAATTGGAGAATGGATGGACAGATTCAGATGAGTGGATCACAGAAAGACAGACTCCATGAGCAAGTCAACGGAAGAGCATGCGAACGAGCAAATGAAACTGGAGAACACAAGGTGATGACTGCACAGCTGCTTTGGCTGAGCCCCGACCAGCAGACTTGGAGCAAGGACTGTGCTGTTTGCCTCCCTGTTTTGGAGGGCCCAGCCTATGCTGAGGGAGGGCGTGGCGGAGCAGAGCCGCTCTCCTCACTCAGGGCCAGAGCAGTGCAGTGCTCACCTTGCCCGTTTCTCTCCTTTTTTCTTCTCAGGCCCCAGCCCCTTTCTCTGGGTTTAATTCTCTGGAAAGGCCATGTGACACACCCGGAAGCATGTCTTCATCACCTCATGGTTCTAAATCTGGTCCTCCTGGCTGTGAAGATTAAGCATCCCAGCAGGAGAGGATAGGAGAGGATAGGAGAGGATAGGAGAGGATAGGAACTTGGCCAGTGAGTGGCAGCTTAGGTGGCTCCTTTCTGCCAGTGACTGGAGCAGACTAGCACCTGCTTTTGCTGAAGACAAGGCTTATAGAATTTTCCCATGGTTAGCCTGGGTTTCCCTGGTGGCACAGCTTGAGGTGGGGTTTTCATAGATGACTCATACAGGCAATCAGCCCAGGGCAGCAGAGCAGAACATGCTAGGGTGGTTCATGTGTGCACCCAAAGAATGAGAAGGAAGAGCACCCATCTACAGTGTGCCCTTCAGCTGTCCATGGCACCCAGAAATGGGAACTCAAGGCTGTGCGTGCTCACCAGGCAAAGAGGGCTCCAGCAGGTGGGGGAGCCTCGGACAGAGGAGGAAGGGAGCCTGTGGAGGCCTGGGCTGAGCAGGAAGCCCTTAAAGCCCATGGAATAGTTGACACATATCAAGCTGTGTGCCCATGGGTTATCCTAACAGTTCACTGAGCATTATTTCTGAGAGTCTCTTCTTCCAGGATCTTTTTAGAAGAGATTAGCATTTGAATTGGCTCATTTGTCTTCCCCCGCCCAACTGCTGAGAAACTAATCTTCACCTGCCCTTGGCACCCTGATTTCAGGCCCCTTGCTGTCCACTCCAAGGCAAACAACCCTGCCAGGACTGTGGGGCTTCTCAGCCTCCCTGATGGCATGGGCTAGCTCACCAGCTGCAGCAGCTCGTGACCGCCTGCTGCCCCAGCAGCACACATGTGCCTCCCGACTTCAGTCTGCAATCAGCAATATTGTACCTAGGCGTCTTCATTCATTATATATATTTAGTGTGACTCACCTACCATTAATATTTCAGCATATTTGTGTCTCTCCCTCCATTTGTGTTTGGGAGGCACTTAGAGGAGCATTTAGTAGTAAGTTGAAGCAATCTATCACACACACACACACACACACACACACACACACACACCCCTCTCTGATTATGTCTTTTTGGCAACCCAGCCTAACGCAGATGCACTAGAGCTGTCTTACAGTGGCTAATTTCCTATCTGAAGTGATAAGGATGTGTGTTGTGGTACCAGAAGCACAAGTGTAAACCAGTCATGTTGCTCTAAAAGTGTTGTAGGAAGTATTAGAAAAATAAATATTGAGAAGGTGTACACTAGACAATCAATAAAGTGTTTGCTTTGCAAGTGGGAGGAACTGAGCCCCAGAGCCTGTCAGACACAAACAACAACAAAAGGGACGTGGCGGCACATACCTGTTATTCCAGCCTGGACGGGGGGAGAGAGGAAGGCACCTGGCCAGACACCCTGGCCTATTTGGTGATCCCCAGGCCACAGATGATGCTGTTTCAAAAACCAACATCCATAGCTCCCAAGGAATGACACCAGAGATTGCCCTCTGGTCTCTACACATTCTTACAGACATGTGCACATCAACCCACAAACACACATGCACTTGCACACGTGAAGATGTACACACACACACACACACATACATATATACACGCACACAATAAAGAAGGAAGACCATGTCACAATCATGATTTCAACATGTGGCTAATTAACACAAACTCAAACATAAAACTACATCCAGTTGAAGTTTGTGCTTTATTCTGACTCCAGGCACTGTGCAACCCAGCAGTAAACTTGGATGCTATGAAGTCATCAGAGTCTTTGAAAGTTACTTTTTTTTTTTTTCATCCAGCTTATACAATTGTTAAGCTTAAGACAGGAAAGAAGCTAGGTGTGTAGTTTAGTTGTAGGCCATTTGCCTAGCATGTGTAAAGTTATAAGTTAAATTCCCATCACTGATAAAAAAATATGGCCTATAATTTAAAACAACAATAAAAGAATAAGAACATGGTCAAAAACATTCAGTACACAGAGAAACTGCCTATGTAGTCAGAGAGGTCAGTGCAGAGCAGCAAGCAGGGCACCCCATCAGGTGATGGTTCTCGGCTTCCTTCTCAGCTCATTACAGGTTAAATGTCAGTGCTTTCATAGGAAATCCAGGTCTTCTTCCAAAGTCTTATATTTTCACAGGAGCGTTGGTGCTGTGGTCCCAGTGATAAACACCACGCATATAGCCACTGGCGAATACTGGCGTGGCAGTTGGGCGGTAACCAACTGCTTTCTAGCTTGTTCTGTGGGTCGCTCCACAGCAGAGAATTCATGTCTGTTGTTTCAAATACAGTCACCAGCCCATGGATAGGAAGACTGTAGGTGGGTGATGGGGCAGCATCCACTGTTCTTGTCTCACTAACTGGCCATGTTATCAAGCTGCCATCTAAATGTTTATGGTTAGTACCCACAAACGTGGGCTGCTCTATCAGTGGGCAGTGGTTAATGCAGAGGTTCACAATTGGCCAAAGTGATGAGAATAACTGACTAGAAATACTCACTCAAAAGTGAAACATTCTTTATCAGCTCCCTTCATGTCCAAGGCTCAAGAAATATCATGGAAGAGGAGGAAGAAAGAGTGTAAGATCTGGAGGATGGGGAGTTCTGTGAAATGCTCTTTTGGTTATGACACGGCTGTTGTGTTCATTAATTCACAACAGCTGTTGTACTTAGTTGCATAACACTTGGATAGTGTAAAAACCTTCAAAATTCCAGTGTGGCGGAGGAAGGGCCTCATGGGGCTTAGCAGATACTGGTGAAAGCTGGTAGACAGGTAGTGATTTTTCTCCTGAGATTGTGGCCACTGTAGGGTTTCCATGCTCCAGTGGACAGCTCCACACACAAGTGCCCATAGGGATCACTAACTGCGATGAGATATTAAAAAAAGAAAAAAACAAAATTTGGAGGGGGTATTTGGGAGAATCCAGAGGGAGTTGGAGGGGGAAAACAAGAAATGGATATGGTCATAGTTTATTGTATACATATATTAAATTCTCAAAGAATAGATTTTAAAACATTAACTTAAAAATATCTGTGTTTTTACTTTATCATCACTGCAACTAAGTACTTGACACAAACAACTTAAAGGAGGAAAGATGCAAGTTGCCTCATTGCTTCAGACGATACAGCCCATGGTTGCTTGACCTGATAAACTTAGAGAAAATGTCATGCCGTTAGAAGCCTAGGAGACCATACAGTCTCCAGGGACACATTTCCTGAGACTGGCTTCCTCTTGTGGAGCACTGCCTTCACATTCCCAACAGTTTATTCAAAATACAAATCAATTAGTGGATTAAACCATTAGCCCAGTGTTCTCGTGGTCTTACTGTCTTTAGAAGCACCTCCACAGAAACACCCAGAAGTGTGTTGTGCTATGTAGGTGCTTCTCGCTACAAGCTGACAGTGAGGTTATTCATCACAGGAGTCCGAGTTAATGTAACACAATTATAGCTTATACACTTCTACAGAAACTCCCTTTTGAAATAGGGAAGTGATAACACTGAGTTCTGGGATTAGGTATAGGGGTGTGAGGCACATTTTCAACTTGGCTAGACCACCACTTCTCTAATGGGCCAGTTACTGATGTGCTTTTCATTGCTTCGTCTACACCTTATCTGACTTATCAATCTTGGTTGTTTTGTTTTTTTCATTCCTGGTGGTGGCCAAGCCTCCTCCAGATTGGCATGTGAGTGTAATGGAGACAGATCCTTACAGCAAGGCCTGAGGAGTTGGGTCCCCACATGGCAAGGACCTATGGGGATAATTGTGCAGAATTTCCTGGCCTTTCCCCAGGGAATGTTTGGTTCGCTTTTGCCTTGTATTTGCATTTTTGGCTTAGCTATCAGCAGTTTTTATTTTCACTTTGTCTGTGACAGACATTTCCCCAGAAACAGAAAAAGAAATCTCAGGCTGTGATTCCTTCTTGTTTGTCTCTGGGTATTGTGGGAATGGAACAGACCACTTCTTTTCTGATAATGACGATGCAGTTGAGTCAGCGTAAGGGCCTGGTCTGGGCACAAATGTGCTCTCCCAAGAGGAACTTGGTTCTGGCAACAATTTGCCTGTACTCCTGTCCCAAACAACAGCTAGATGATTATCAAAAGGTTAGGAAGGTCTTGCTGGATCATTTGTTCCAAAACTTAATAGGAACATTCAGAGATGAGACAAGCAAGAAGAAGGAACTGATTTATATTACTAACTTTCCAAGAGCCATAGGTTTTAGAAGAACTAGATTTCCTGAACAGAATGTGGGGAGACATTAGGTGCCAATATTAAATCAGATTTTTCTGGGTATGTAGTCTATCACCTCTCTATACTGTAACTGCAATTGCTACCAACTATGGTCACATGGTTATGTACCAGTGTGCTAGATTAGATATCAACTGCTTGCTGAGGCCCGGATTCCTCTTTCTTGATATAATTCATGGGTTAGCAGGAAAAAGTTTGGATTGTGGAAGAGAAAAAAGGGAGAGTATAGCATGCACATTATTGTTAAACATAGAATTCTATGTTAAGAACATAGAATGTTTTTAAAAGAGATTGTAGATGAGAAAGTGAGACTATGACTGTAAAATGTTTTCAGTTGTGAAAAAACATATGTATAAATAAAGGTGGCCTGAGCTGTCTCAGTGCCAGAGTGTGTGAACTGCACCTCTTGTCCAAGTCTGCTTTTGCAGCTTTTGCACATCCTCCTTCTGGTTCTGAACCCCACCAGAGCTGGACCCCGGCAGACTCCCAGTTAAAAAGAGCTGTACTAATCTCTCTTAAAGGCTAAGTCCTCTCAATCTAACTTTAGTAGACTCCCAACACTTGTCTTTGGAGGAGCTGGAGAGATGGCCCCTTAGCTGAGAATACCAGCTGCTCTTTCAGAGGACCAAGTTCAGCTCCCCACATCAATGGGGACTCACAGCTGCCTGTAGCTCCAGCTCCTTGAGATCTGGCACACTCTTCTGGTTTCCAAGGTTACTTGCACTCACATGCATATACTCCCACACAGATACACACAAGTGAATAAATAAAATCACCTGGGGAAGTAGACGCAGGCAGATCTCTGGTGTTTGAGACCCGTCTGGTCTACAAAGCAAGTCCAGGACAGCCAAGGCTACACAGAGAAACCCTGTCTCCAAAAACCAAAGACACACACACACACACACACATACAGAGAGAGAGAGAGAGAGAGAGAGAGAGAGAGAGAGAGAGAGAGAAGAAGAAGAAGAAGAAGAAGAAGAAGAAGAAGAAGAAGAAGAGATAAAATCTTAAAATAACAACAATAACAAAAATCTGTTTGTGTGGTCTACCAGTGAGTTTTTTCTTTGGTAAAAGATGGGAAAACTCCCTCCCTGGTTCTGAAAAGTTCCGATCTGGAATATGATCTTTTCTAAGCCAATGCTCAGAGAAGGGAAGCCCTTTATTTCCTTCTAGGATGATTCTTGCCAGTTAAGTCTCTGCTTCTGCTGCTTCTTTCACTGCTTGCAAGAAGTCGGTATGCATCTTAGAATCCACTATGCCAGAGGGCACCAGCCTGACAGCACAGGCTGTCTGAAGTAAGAGGTAGTCCTTTCCATTGGACCCCTGCTGTTGTCCCTGTTCTATCTGGCTTTAGGAAGAATGATGCTGCTGATATGTTCCCAAGTCTCATTTGGAACTTATCAGTATCCTCTCAAAACTTTCCAGGCCCCTCACTTTATCTTATAATGTTCTTACCAGTCAACAAAATCCAAGCTTTTTTCCGTCCCTTAACCTTCCTTGATAAAAACAAATGATAAAGCCCCCAAATTCCTCCTTATTGTCAAATTCTTTTCTCTTTTCCATGTCTTAATTCCATGCCAGTTGTCTTTATTAATCAACATCATTCTTTGCCCAGATGCAGAAGTATGTTCCACAATGCCAAGAATTTCTTTAAACATGAGTTTTAGGGACTTACCCTTGAGCTTGCAAGGCTTACATTTGGTGAAGCCCGGAAGCTATGCTCTTGACTTGAACATCAGATCTTCCTAATGCCCTTATTCTAGAGAGCACAGACACTCATTTTTATCTTCTAAAATCCATACTACCATAGCACAGCACAGTGATTAAGTAAGCATCTTCAGAAGCCACTCTGAACAAAGTACGTTATCTCTCTCCTTCATTTTCCAAATGAGAAGTCACAGTTTTCCCACTCTGAAGTCATAGATAATCTCTTCTAAGATCTATATTCTTATATAGATGTCTTATGATACTGACACATACAATAAGATAAAGGAGAGCTAGGGAAATCTTCAGTCTACAAAGTGCTTGCTACACAAGCTCAAGAAACTGCGTGTGATAGTTTGTCTATTGCTGTAATTAAACATTATAACCAAAGCAACTTTTGAGAAGGAAAGGTTTTACTTGGCTTATTCTTCCACATAAGTGTTCATTATCAGAAGTCAGGACAGAAACTCAAACAGGGCAGGAACTTGGAGGCAGGAGCTGATGCAGAGGCCATGGAGAGGTACTGCTTACTAGCTTGCTCATCATGGCTTGTTCTTCCTGCTTTCTTACAAAACTCAGAACTGCCAGTCCAGAGGTGGCCTACCCCCAGGGGCCTGGGCCCTCCCCCAGAAATCACCAGAAAGTGCCCGATAGGCTGGCTTACAGCCCGATGTTGTGGAGGTAAATGTCTCATTTGAGGTTCCCTCCTTTCTAAAGACTCTAGCTTGTGCCAAGCTGACATAAAATTAGTCAGCCTTTACACGGGTTGCAAGAACCTGATCATGATGATGTGTGCACATTATCTAGCCTGGGGAATACAGAGACAGGTGGATCCCTGGGCACTGCTCACCAGCCAGTCTAATCAGCAAACCTCAAGTCAATGAGGCATGAAGTACAAGTGCCCCCTGGGCACACGTGCACACGTACATACCCATGTGCATGCATTTGTTTAACAAATGGTGCAGTGTATGGTGACATCTTGTCCTCATCCTTATTTATACCCTCGTGCTGTACACGAAGGGTTCTTTGGTTTTCTTGAAAATTGCATCAGATACCCTAAGCGAGAAGACAGTGTTGCAGATACTGGAGGAAAAGGCAGTGTAAGTCTACCTAGACTGCAAGATGAGAAAGGCCCGCAGATGACAAGGGCAGGGCAACGCTGGTCAAGGGTACCACAGACAAAAGAACACTCGCCAACACGTGATTCTCCAACCCCCTATGGGGCTGAAGTCTGCGAAACGGCGCTGGCCTATTACAAATTTCATTAATTACATTCTTAAACCCCACACAAATTGCACAGGCATTTTATTTTTTTCCAATTGAGCTAGTGAGGTCAGTTTAGCACAGTGCATTGTCTTTCAAAAGAAAATGAGCTCAGCACACTGTCGGTAGATAACAGAAATCCTGTGGATGGTTTTCCCAGGTTATGATTGCAATTCATCTTGGGGTGCCTGTGTGTAATTTGTCTTCTCTGTGCTCGTGATCCCTTTCCTTGTCCCTGAGCTGGCCTGTGCAGGGGACAGCCACACTTTCTAACAGTGTTTTATCCATCACTGGGGAGCTGAAAATTTGTTCTCCAAGTTTCAATACTGAGAGATGTTATTATCACTTGGAAACTTTCACTGAAATCAAGGCAGTCTTTGAAGGCGGCTGGCTGCTTTCTGGCTGCTCTGACCTTCTGACAGACTGAGCCTCCTTTGCTCGGGAACTCCAGGCAATGAGAGAGAAAGCAGCCGCCTCTCACCTCCCTGCTCTCTGCAGAAGGACTTTGTAAAGCCAGGTTTCCTCTGTGCCTTTCCTTCTTGTACGCAGAGCAGCTGGCCTGAACTCTTCAACAGGGCCGGTGGCAATTTTGCTTCCCTTGTATTTTTGAGCACACAGGATGCCTTTATGCAGCTTGGAAGGAAGCTGTTTCCTCCATGCAGAGGATCTGCAATTAGCTGCCTTTCTGGGAGTCACTTCTTCCTCTGCACTGGGACTGGCCCCTTCCTACCAGGCCACTGAAGGCTGTGGCGGCCATACCCATGCACCTGTTTCTTCAGTGGCCTTTTGAACAAGTCACAGGGTAGGGAGGGGTCGTCATCAGGTTTTTTATGTTGTCATTAGTTTTTTGTTGTGTAATTATCATTTTACGTGCTGCATGTCCTCTGCTCTATGTCCTCAGGGCTGTGTTGGAAAAAGGAGATAACTCGATGAAGCAAATTCATATTAAAGAAACAGTGGCAGTTCCCAGTTTCACATGCTCTCTCCACACTGTATACCTTGCACTGCGGAGTTCTTTCAAATAGTCCAATGTTTCTTATAAGAAGAAAGATTCAAAATAAGAATATTCTCACCTAAGCATCAGCCAGTGAATGAATGGTGTCAGGTGAAGGGGTTTCAGGGAAGGCAGGAACAAGCCAGCAGCCAGGGCTCTCTGATGATGATGAGGTGGAGTCACGTTTGCTGGCGCACAGCCTTGGGGAGGTATGGAAGAAGCGCAGTCAGCTTCCCTTTCTCTCTTGCATACCTGTGTGACCTTGTTCTCCACCCCAGCGCCTAGTGTGCTAAGTCCCCACCAGCATCACCTGTGCCTGACTGCTGAGGCTCATCCTGTCCAGAAGCTCAATGTCCTCACTTTAGAAGCCCTCGCGCTGACTAGGGTTCTCCGTGAGCCCAAGTCTTCTCCTTCCTACGGTCCTTTAAGAACTGACCCACGGGAAGGCCTGCTTTAAGTTTCCTGGTTGTTACTTCCTTCGTTGTACATATCTGGCAGGGGGCGCCGGAAGGAGGAAGAGCTAATTTCAACTTGTGGTTCACCGGCACAGTCCATCATGGTGTTCTCTTCATTCTGAGGCTCCAGCCGTGGTGGTGCTGGCCATGTTCAGGGTGAGCCTTTCCTCCTCACTTGAAAATAACTTCATAGTCACAAGCGGGTGTGTCTATCTGAAACCCACGGTGATTTCAAATCCAGTTAAGTTGACAACGAGAGCCCATAACAATACCTAGGTTATATTCACATAGCTGGAGATGGCCTGGCTTCCCTCAAAGGGCTAGGCTGTATCTTGGCCTGCTTCCTTGGCCCTGTAAAGGCATATTCAAGTTTATCTCCCTCCTGCTCAAGTCCCTGGATGTTCCAGCATTTCAGGCCTCTTGAACCTCCCTGATTCTTATCAAACTATTTCTCAAGCCAAATGTGGTTGGTCCAATTCTAAACACTAGAGTAGCTCCACTCAATGCACTAAAGCAATCCCTACTTTCATTCCATTCATTCTCTTAACAATTTGTATGAGAAGATAGGGTGAGCTTTGCCATTCCAGAGGAGAAACAGTGGGAGATAAGCAGGGGTTGAGAGGCCTTCCCAGAACCATGCAGCTCACCAGGGATAGGGTGGGCTGAGGCTCTGCTCTCCTGGCTTCTGTCCCAGAGCTCTTATCTCTAGCACTTGTCAGGCTGCCAGGCTTCTCTCATTGCCCATCAAATCCATTTTAATCTCAAGAGATTGTTCCCATAGGAGGACAGAGTGTGGCCCATGGAACTCCTGGCTCCGTTCTAATTTTGTAGAACAGAACAAGTTCCTTAGGGTACGGAGGAAGTGCTATGTGAAAGGCAATTTAGACTTAGGACTCAGTGAGAAGGGCCCTCTAGTCCCATGCCAGAAGCTCTGAGTTCCTAATGAAATGTCCTTGTGCTTGGGGTCCAGGGACTAGGGCGGGCATGCCTGGATGCACAGACTTCACATATAAAAGGAAATAAGACTAATAAACAAGATCTTAAAAATAAGATCTAGTCAAGCACACCACCTCTCTCTCTTCCTCCCTCCCTCTCTCCCTCGTATGTGTGTGTGTGTGTGTGTGTGTGTGTGTGTGTGGTGTATGTGTGAGACCCACAGGGCAACCTTAAGGTGAGTATTCCTCTTCTGCTGTTTTTTATTTATTCATTTTCTCTTTGTTTGTTTTGAAAAAGTCTCTCACTGGCCTAAAGCTCCCCAAGCAAGCTAAGTGGCCGGCCAGGGCGTCTCAAGAACCTGCTTGTCTCTATCTCCCTGGAGCTGTGTAGCAGGCACACACCATTCATCCTGGCTCAGAAGCACAAGTTTAAATCCACGAAGACTGATACGTGAGGTAGAGCACTGCTCCAACAACCAGAGGGTGAAGATTCAAATGCTGTAGAGACAAACATCTTCTTAACTCCATTTCCATGCTAAGTCTCAAATGCAATTTGTGTATTTTTGGTTAACTTTAATTTTACTTAATGCCGTTTAGGCCCATTGCTAGAAAATCTTTCTGAGAGCACCAGTGATACATACAGCTTTGGAAACACTGTGGCTATTATGTAACGGGAAGAGTGTGACTGTGTTGCGATGAAATTTTACTGTCAAAAGTACAGGGCAAACCATAGCTGATGGAGGACAGTTTCCCTACTGTGGCTTAATTATTATATTGTTTGTGAGCATAGTTCCAGGCACTCCTTCCTCATCCCACACTGTTATTCCAAGTGCGAAAAGCTCTGTGGAGGGCCAACATGAAATAAGCAATAGTCACACAGAATTCAGAGAGATGGCATTTCCTAGCCCACGTCCAACGAGAGCCGATTGTGTGAAGAGGAGGGCACATGGCCGTGAAGCCAGTGGGAATGCTCTCCGCCTGAGAGAGCTTTGAGAACCTCTTACGTCCCATCCTTCACAGGAGCAGAGGCATCAAATGTGCTGCATCTCCCCCTTAAAGCAGCTGTTGGGGTCAGGCAGGTGCTTAGGGCACACGGCATGTGCGTAGTGAGGTTTTCTCTGAGCCTCACTCCTGCCTACCATACATGTTAGCAGAAATAAGGTGCTAATTCAAGAAAGCAGCTTTCTCTGAACAGCTCAGTCAAAACAAAGGTGGTTAAAAGTGCACACAACCAGCCCTTTGTTGATTTAGTTTTTTCATTTTCGAGACCGAGTCTTGCTATGTAACTCAGATTGGCCTATAACTTGCAGTTTTTCTATCTCCACCTTGAAAATGCCAGACTGATGGCCTGTCATGTGCTACAATTAATACATTCTATTATGTTCTATTTACCTTTCCCACAAATGACAATGAAGATGTCACGGTGTTCTATACATATTACTTTCCATAAAACTAAAACTCTGTCTATGTTGTATACATGATAGAATAGAAGCAAAGTGTGGGATTAATGATGTGTCCTGGGACATATATTCCAGCATATGTCAGACACTGTCTAAGAGATGGTCAGCTCCAGTGAGGATCTGGAGTCCTGGCCAGTTCTTCCTGCTGAGCAGAGTGGCTGTGATGCTGCCCTGCCGTGAGAGGTACCGCTAACACACCAGGCTCTTCCATGGTAACACACCAGGCTCTTCCATGGTAACACACCGGGCTCTTCCATGGTAACACACCAGGCTCTTCCATGGCAACACACCAGGCTCTTCCATGGCAACACACCGGGCTCTTCCATGGTAACACACCAGGCTGTTCCATGGTAACATTGAAAACAGTTCCAGAACTTGAGCCCTCAGGCAGTGGTCTTTCCAGTCTGTGGTCATGGCAGCAGCTTCAGGATGAAAATACAGCCCCACACTGCCATCACAGCAGCTGGAGAGATTCTCAACATCTCTTATGTGTCCTGGGATTTACCTAGACTCAGGTAAATGGAGTCACAGCATAAGAAAATAATTTAAGTATGGGCCAGTATAAAGCATAGTCAGATACATCGCTGTGAGTTCAGCCTGGTCTACAAAGCAAACCCAGGACAGCCCAGGCTACACAGAAAACCCTGTCTCAAAATAATAAACAAAGTAGACTTAAGCATGCGGACTCAGGACAAAGGCCAAAGCATGGATGTGGACTTCCCTGAGAACTTCAGCATCTTGCAATAGTAAGTTATTTCACAACAGTAGATTATTTAATACTGTGTTATTTCGCAATACTCACGTGTGCTGTTTTGGAGGGTCTTGAAGCTGTTATCTTCAGGTTGCTATGAAACCTAAATGAGATGACAAGGTAACATCTGAAAAGCACCGACAAGTAACAGTGACAACTAGATCACACGGGTACAGTAAGGTAGGACACCTTACTGTATACGAAGTTGAGACTCCCAGAGGAATAGCACCCTACTCAAAATCATATATGTTAGGCCTTAGCCCTGAGGCAATATTATTTTAACATGAAATATCTTTGTACGAGAGGAGTATTAACCCGAGGTCAGCACCTTCTTAGCAAATGTTAATTGTGCAGTGAATTCTTGCTTTTGGCTGATGAAAGAGGTCAATTAGACTCCAGAGACAGGGGCTCCTTTCCTTCCATGTGTCCCTGTAATCTCCCTGCCTTTCTGTCTCACCTCAATTATGGGTTGACTTCTTTCATGCCTGAGATGCTGGGCAAGGCCTGGACCTGCAGCGCACATGGAGGCAGGTTTCTGCTCAGAGAGGAGTTCTCCCTTGCTGTCTTTGTGGCCTCCTCTCAAGGCAAATTGAAAAAACGACTCCTTAGACGTGCAGACCACCGTGTTCAACTTCAGAACTGCTGTCCTCGCACGAGGGAGACTTGTGTGACCAGTGTGAAGTGGGTACAAATGAAAATCCTCACGGTGGAGTTATTAGACACCCTTAAGTGAGCTAATAAACAGGGGAATACAGGGAAAGAAGGGCATTCTAAAAAGACAGCTTTTATCACATCACGGAGATTCCTTAAACGGTAGTTCAAAGAGGGGAAGTTTGCTGTCCAGATTCAGTAACTGCGCTTCGCCTCCAGGAAGGTTAGCTGGGAACACGCTCCTACCTGCCACAAAGCAACAAAATATAAAAACAGGGCCTGCAGTGAAGTTGCTCCCCTGAACAGACTCAACTGCAGCCTGGGTCTGTGCATTAAACTCACTCTCTGTAAGAATTTGGAATGTGAAAGTGGATTGCTTAAGTGTGGCAGCTTTGGAGGCGTGGACACTGCGTGCTTGGAGCCCTTCTTTCTGATTTCACCATAGTAGCTCAGCTTCTTCTTCGCAAAAAAAAATGCTCGCCCAGCAGCAGGAGGGGAAGGACCAATCTCCCCAGATCAGTTAAAGGTTTTCAGCAATCTTCATTGAAATAAATGTACTGGAAATCACAGAAGTCGGAACTGGCGCAAAGGCGATAATGTTTGCATAAAGAAGCCATTAGGAAGGTACGTCTTGAAACAGTGTGCGATGTTGCATTACAAACGCGCCCTTTCCTTTAGTTATTTCTAACATTCCGTTTATCTAGTATTTTTTTTTTTTTTTTGCATTTAAAGAGCACGAAGCTGAATGAGTCTCCGTTTCTGAGATGCCAGCAGTTCTAGAAAGAGCGTTCCCGAGGTTATTAAAAGCAGAATAAAGAGCAAATCCCAGTGTACTATTTATCCAGCCAGAATTTTGAGCATGACACATCCAAATTCAGCCCACCTCCCAATCTGTGCAATCAGGGCTTAATAAGGGACATATTTTAGACTTAGACAGTTGCAAAAACAGTGAGAAAAACCAGAAACAGACCAATGTAACTTTCTCAAATGCCTTTGCTGATTGCAGAGACTGGAAACTGTGGGGCTTGGTGTAGGGATTGCTTAAAGCCAGTTCTCTTAAGAGCAGCTCCTAAAATGGTCATGAGTAAGTGCAGTCCTCACAAAGGCCCAGTTCAGGCCATTGTAGGGGAAAACCCAACATCTGTATGATGAGCAGAGTCATTCATGAACAAATACGTGGATCAGAGGGAAGCTACCGATGAAGGCTGTTCTGCTACGTGGCCTCCTGATGCTTTCTCCCTTACATGCTCCCTTACACCCAGCAGTCTGAGTGATGTTGAGATCCTTGGAGCTTTTCCTGTGGTTGCTATCTTCTGGAGTTCACATACCACTAGAATTAAGGCTCTGAGACCACTGGCCACCCTCCTCACTTTTCGCTCAGATCGTATTACTTCCCAGCAAGCCCTTGATGTTTTTGCTGTGGCTAGAGGATTTAAGGGCTTTATTTTATCCAGTATGCTTTCTTTTCCTCCCTTCCTTTCCTTTTTCCTCTTTTCTTCATTGTCCACCCCTTTCTGACCAGGTTTCATGTAACCCAAGCTAGCCTTAAACTCTCTATATACCAAGGATGGTGTTGAACTTTTGACACTCCTGCCTCTACTTCCTGAGTGTTCGGATGACAGACACATACTACTATAGCTGGTTTATAGGGTTCTGAGGACTGGACCCCGGGCTTCGTGAATGCTACATAAATACTTTATCATCCTAACCACATTCCTAGCCTGTAGAATTCATTTTCTAGCCAAATTAGATAGTTCACATTCTCAGGGAAACAGCCTCTCCGGCCCACCTTATTCTAACCCTGTCTCTGAATGTCATTTATTTATGTGTCCGCCTTCCTGCAGGCTCTAAAGGTCTTGAGAACAGCCTTGCTGTTGTTTGAGAGCTTCTCCAATGCTCAGGCCCAGAACAGCCAGTGCTACAGATGAAGGAATGCAGTATGATCTAGGGCCACAAGGTTGTTCCAGGAATGATCCCAATGAGGACAGCAGAGAGAGGCGTTGCTATCGCCACACAGTTAACCTGGAAATTCTGTCAAGCATCTCTAAGGGTTTATACTTTTAGACTCAGCTGACTATGGTTAGACATGAAATGTACCTTGGAGGCATATTGGAGATTGGGAAAAGATTTATGTATGAAGATGTTTATTGGAGTGTTATTTTTAACAGTGAGACTGGGGAATGCTTGCAAAAACATTGACATAGTTTCCTCTTGGGCTTAAGGAGGAGGACCTAGGACCCCTTCAGATACCAAATGTTTGTGGTCTCTTCAAAAAACAAAGAAAGTAGTGTATGAGCCAGTTTTCTTCTTGATTTCACACAATAACTGACAAAGTCCACTTAAGAAACGCTCCATTTTAGTTCATGGTCTTAAGATACACGGTGGGCAAAGCATAGTGGCAGGTGTCTGGGCAGCTGGTCACACCCGCTGCACACAGGAAGCGGCTGGGGAAGCCTCGGAGTGGCTCCTTTTCATTCCGTCTAGGTCCTCAGCCTACGCAGTGCTGCTTCGCACAGTCAGGTTTTGTCTGTCCTCCCCAGCTAAGGCTCAGTGGAAGCTCCCTTGCTGACAAGCCCAGAGATGAGTTTCCATGGAGACTTTAAAATCTTCACATGTTGACAATAAAAATTAATCATCACAGACATAGTATAATAAACATGAAAAGACATTCAACTTTAACCAGTCATAAGCAAATTACAAATTAAATCTATGTTGAGATTACATCCCACCGCAGTTGAAATGGCAACCGCTAAGAACATGGGTAACTACAAATGCTGGTGAGGATGCAGAGAAAAGAGAGCCCTTGAACACTGCTGATTAGACTTGGAAGAGCTTCAAAAAATTCAGCTGGGTCTACCCTATGACCCAGTGGTGCTATGTATTTATCAAAGGACTCAAAGTCAACACATCACAGTGTACTTGCATGTCCGTGCTGTCGCCCACGATTTACAACAGCCGGTTTGTGAACTCAACCTAGCCAGCGATAGAGGGTTGGATAATGAAGACAGGGCAGAAAGACGCAACCGATTTTATTCAGCCACAGAGAAGACTGGAATCATGTTGTTTTTTCAAGAAGTTGAATGGAACTAGATTATCATGTCAAATGAATTAGACAAGATTCTGGAAGACAAATGCTGAATGTGTTGTCTCTGTAGATCCTAGTTATAAAGATTCACAAAATCATAGCTACATGCATGACATGAAAGTAGAAATGAAACTGTGTAAGAGAGTGATGGAGATTGAGTGGGAGAAAAAAACTAATGCACACATATGAAGAACATGGTCAAAAGACATTATAAATATGTGTGGAAGTATCTTTATGAAACTCAGTACTATATATAAATGTGCATTCATGTGCTGCGTGTGCAAGCGCGCGCGCGCGCGCACACACACACACACACACACACACACACACGCACACACACACCAGCAATTAAAAAGGAAAGAAATAGAGGCTGGTTTGGAGTTTCCTTGGTGAGACAGTTGCCCCCAAGCCTCGGAACCTGAGGTTGATTCCTCGGATCCACGTAGTGAAAGGAGAGAGCCTCAAATGCTCTTCTACCACCACACATGTGAACACATCCATGCACAGGCACACTACACACACATGCATAGATCCACACGTGCACACAGCAACACACCGAGTTAGTGTCATGGAAATTTCATTTACAGGGACACAGCATTAACGTATATCCCATTTAGGTT